>NC_134643.1:194154431-194466475 GCF_030463565.1 Pelecanus crispus | reverse complement strand
CACTCACCAAAACTTCAGTGAGATTGAGGCTGTTAAGTGTAACAGATAAATGAGAAGGTTGGTTAACTATGAGACAGCTTTTGCCAGATACAGATTTTCAAAAAACATTACTTTGTTTCCTCCCAGCTTTGAAAGAAAAACCTGTCATAATTATTATAATTGAAAATAAAACATTTTTTCCCATCTGTTTCTCCATGCTTTTTACTCCTGTAAGCCTCTGGCCAGTTGAGCCACCAAAGTCATGTTTCATACTTTTCCCCCCCATCACAAAGGTGAAATATTTCATGGAAGAAAACCAGAACAGCTAGGAGACAGACTCTGGGCTGAGTCAGGTTCTAACCAAAATTCCAGTTTTCACAGGAGTGCAAAAAAACCCCAAAACATGAGAGCCAGTATTGTTACAACAGCCTCCGCAAATGACACTTCTAGACCCATATCCTTCTGAAAAAATCAGCTGGCAGAGTCACTGCCAGCTCCTGTTTGAGACGCAGGATTCCGGTGCTTTCCCGGGAGAGCCAGGGGCGCATGCCCTCCTCCCACTGCAGTCAGCCCCAGAGGTAGGCTGCGGACTGTGGCTGCTGGGTTGGCTAACAGTGGCCAGGCTTTCCCAACCCATTCTTCTCTTTCCCCCACAAAACCTAAAATTAGCTTATGCACCATTATTAATATTTCACTCGTACTCCCCGTTGCAGCAAATGGATGGTTCTACTCAATAATTCATGGTTGGGCGTAGCCTATTGAATTTGTAGTGGGGTGTACACTTTCATGTTATTTATTTATCATTGCTTTCATTTTATAGGTTTTTTTTTTCCTGCTGTTTCATTTTTCACTTGCTTAAATGCTTCTCCTTCAAAGTTCAGACTGCTTGTAGGAAATTAATCTTGTTCCTTGTGCCTTTTAAGTAAGGCTAAGCGCTTACCGCAAGGGCTTGGGGACTGAGCCATAAGGAAAACTTTCAGACACACTCAGTCACTTCAGTGCAGGAGATCTTTTCGAAGCAAATGATTTGGGGACTTTGGCACTAAGTCTGACAGCTCAAAGTTCATCCCTGGCCTCAGAGCTATCTGCTTTTTGTTTCACAGCGATGTTTGGCTCCTTCTGCTGAGGGAACAACCTGCTCCAAGACCAGTGACTGATCGTTGCCCTGTCTCCTCCTCTGCCAGAAAGCCCTGTTTTCTCCTAGGCCCCTGCAGATATGTTTTAGGGAGTGTAGAGCTTTCTAGGCTGGCTGTAGGTTGTAACTGCTGCTTAGGAGTGATCTTTTGCTTTGCTTTGCAGAAACAGTCTACTCGTAGATCATTTGATCTTTGTGGCTCATCTTGATTGCTAAATAAGACAGCCTGTCAGTAAAACCAAAATAAAGATTTCCTTAGAAGACTCAAAGACAGGTTTTCAGAGTTAAGGGTTTGGAAACCAAAAGCTGCACAAGCATGTAAAATCATAAACCAGTCTCCCAGCCTAGGTTTAACAGGACATTATCCTCCTGGCCGTTCCTGTGCCCAGCACCAGGAGAAAGGGTGAGGTTTGGAGAGCCACTGCTTCTCAGAATGACCCCACCAAACCCACACTTTTCAGTATGAGAGAACTTCTTTTTACATGCCTCCATCTCCAGACGTGCCAGCATATAAGCCTAGATGTCCCTTCCAGCCCAAGTGGAAATGCCTTTTGGCTGATTTGCAGTGGAGGTTGCCAGCTCTGCTATGTGGTGGAGGTTTCCTTTCGTTTTCTTCACACCTGTGTAGGCATGGGCCATCACCCTCCATGCTACCTTCTTCCTCCTCTGGCTCCACGCAGCGGCTGTGCCGGGCACCACTGGGAATGCCAATACAGGGGGTCCATGGGGGTTGGTGGGTCCTGGTGTGGAGGGCAATGGTTGCATGGGGGTTAGAGATCCCAGGTCCCAGGGAGGGAGAGCACAGTGGCAGACTCCAGCTGGAGGTGAAGCTCTGCAGAGGTAGGTCTGCCCCACTCCTTCCTGCATGAACAGATTGAAACAGAGTGAGATGCTTTTCTTGCACCAACAGATATTTCATGGTATCATGATTCCACCCCCAAAAGACCCCAGTATCCATGTTGTGACAAGTTCAATAGGATCACCCACCATTGCTTTGCATTCTCAAGGCTTTTTCTGGCAGATGTAATGCAAGAAGAATACAGCGTAAAAGCTATTATTTTCACATGCATTCTGCAAAGCCCCCAGTCTTTAGTATTCTCTCTCCTGCAGAGATCACACGTGGCATTTCAGGATACATTGCTAACATAGGCAGTCCCAGCAGTGGGTCAAATTACCTCCCCCCACCTGAGCACATGCCATCAGAGTAATAACTCCTGCTTCACAAAGACTCATTTACCTTTCAACAGCATTTAAGTTCTCAGGGTCCATTTTCAGAAACTAGGTAGGCATTTCAGTACCTAAATCACTAGTGGCTACAGGAAATGTCACTGACTCTAACAGGAACAAGAACAGGGGCACATGGAATAAAGGTGTGATTCAGGTCACATCAAACTGTAGTGGGAATTAGATCAGGTCCTCTGTACTTATATAAGAGCAAGATATTATTTGTTTAAATGAGGTCCCTTTTAAATAATTTCTGTTAATTTTGATTTGCCCTAGTTTTTCATGGACCAGGAGGTTCCCCTCAAAAGAATTTAAAATTGTGTTGTCATTAAAACAAAGATACTTTGCAAGGCCTGCAGGAAGCTGCCATTGTCAGCTTGGAAGATCTGTGCTGCTGTCCTCGCTCTCCTCCCCACCATGCCCTTCCTGTCCTGTGTAAGTTCTCGGACGGAGGACATGTCCACAACCCGTGACTGTATCAGCCGTGGCAAGGAAGGCATTGCATTATACGAGTGTGATTTTGCAAAATAATGGCTTTTGGAGAAACTCATTCTCTGAAGCAGAAGCAGCCTGCAGGAAGGCGAAGGTCTTGGGAGACTGCAGTGGGCAGTTACAGACACAAGAGCCAAGAGGTGGTCATGCCAGAAAAGGCCACCGCAGGAATACCCTTCCCTAGGTCCCACAAGGAAACTCTTCACCTACAGCAGACCCCAGCTCCCTCCTCAGTTGGGGATCCCTGCAAACCCCCTCTGGGCTGCCAGAACACAATGTTGCCAAGTAAGATGAAGCTGCTCTACCTCTTCTTAGGCAGATGTCCTAGTTCCTCAAAATATAATTCCCATTCATTGGCGGAAACGGGATCAATGGTTCCTGCAGGCTTTTTGGGCTGCCGCTTACCTTGCAAAGAAATATCTGAGCTTGATGACGGGAGAAAGCGGGCAGTCACCGCCCTTCCTAAGGCTTCCCAAGGCACCTGGGGTGAAGGGGAGGAAGGTGAGAGCCCATTGGCGGGCGAGGAGGCAGGAGTGAATGCACGCTGCTGCTCAGAGCTGTGGGGCTGAGGCAGAAGCAGAGGAGAGGAGGAGAAAAGCCGTAGAAGGGTTTGAAGCCTGTGCTGACATGGTGTGG
This sequence comes from Pelecanus crispus, assembly GCF_030463565.1. NCBI lineage: Eukaryota > Metazoa > Chordata > Aves > Pelecaniformes > Pelecanidae > Pelecanus > Pelecanus crispus. The sequence continues at coordinate 194,463,009 of NC_134643.1, read as the reverse complement.
CTGACGTGCAGCGAAGCGTGGCTGCGTTGCACCAGCAGCACGATGAAAGTGTCAGCGTTGCAAAGGTCCATAGGTCCAATGAAAGGTCCTTCAGGCACAGGGATGGTAAGGGGCAAGGCTTTTGAAGTGTTTTAGTGGTGACAACAGAGGGGAAAGGGTTGTTCTTGACCTGTTCAGCTGTGGCTCAGGGGCAGGGTCTGTTTATAATTATAGTCCTCCCTCTGTGAGTGATTGGACATGGTGCATGTTAATTTATGGTACTTAATTTGTAGATGATCATCTTAGCTGTTTCCTAATGTCTTTGGTTGCAACTGGAGGAACACCCCTCTCTAACTGTTAAGGATTTTAAGAGTGCTTAGCAAACATCTCTGATAAGAAAACACCCACCCCTAGTTTTCCTGTGCAAGATGTTAGATTTAAGGCATGCATCCATTTGGTTCCCTCTTCCCTATCTCAGAAAAGGTATTGCAGCATTCAAGGAGATGTTGTGGAGAGCAACAGAAATAATTAAGGGTTTGAAAAAAGTCTGTAAGAAAAAAGTTGGGGCAAACCATCAGGCTGGTGTTAAATATCCCAGAAAACAGAGAAGAGGAGCCGTGGCACACTCTATCAAATAATGAAATACCATAGGGGAGGTATTTTTCTAGTAGAAGGAAGTAATCAAAAATGCCTGGAACATGTTTCAATGTAATTCTGAGTACAGCAAATGTACATGTGCTTCAAGGATGGATGGGAATTTGTTCATGAGAAGGTTTTCCTGAAGCTCTCTACATCAGCATGTTGCTGATGGTCCAGCTGGTCTGATGACTTGTGAATGACAGCTTCTTCATTAAAGCCATTCATTTTGCTTATTTTTTCAGCTGCCTGTTTTCAGAGGCAAAAGTCAGAACAGAAGGTGTTAAAAAAGCTGAAGGATGATTCTTCAGCCTGTGGAAAGTGGTGGGGATTTTGCTGCTAAGGCAGGGCATTTCTTAAAATCCCAACAGGGTTGATGAATCACTTTTATCTACTGATGTTGTCTTTTCAGTTCTGTTAAGGCTTCCGCAATGCTGCGTCACCAGGGTTGAAAGACAGCTAATATTTGCATCCATCAAGCACCTTTATGCTTGACCCTCAGCATAGCTGGGAAACGTGTCCTTCAAATCGGTGTCAGTTGTGAGGTGACGTGAGGAGCCCTGTGTCCTGTTTGAGCCTCTCCTGTACAAGAAAGGCTTTGACAAACTGTAGAGAGCCACCAGGATGGTCATCAGCTGGAGCACACGAGGTCTGAGAAGAGGTGGAGAGGGCTGGACGTTTTCAGTCTGGAGAGGAGAGGAGTGAGAGGGACCTTTTTGGTGTCTACACCTACCTAATCAGAACTTACAGAGAAGATGGAGCCAGCCTTTTGTCAGAGGTGCGCACTGAGAATAAAAAGGTCACAAGTTTCATCAAGGGAAATTCCAACCACACGCAAGGAAAAAAATTTTCACAGCGAGGACAGTCAAACGTTGGCAGAGATTGCCCAGAGATGCTGAGGAGTCTCCATCCCTGGAGACAGCGCCCTGAGCACCCCAGCCTGACTTTGCAGCCAGCCCTGCGGTGAGCGCGGGGCAGGACTGCAGACCTTGTTGCTCTGCGAGTCTAAAATGTGGCTGCTTTTAATTGCCAAAGACAGGTGTTTGGTGTGTGCATGCGTGCACGCATGTGCTTAGCAAGAGGGAACGGAACTGAAGAGGGCTAAAACTGAAGCGGAAGCTTCAGTGGACCTATTGTAGGAGTAACGAGGTAAAAAACGAGACCAGAGAAGGGTAGATTTCCTTATAAAGACAAAATCTATTTCACTATGACGTTTTGTCACCAGTCACTTCCCTCTCTGGGCTCTGTCTTGGGCTTGCAGTCTTGGGCTTGACTAGTTGCTCTACAGAAAAGGAAGATTTTCCTAGTCACACAGCAACCTGTTTCGACATACTACTTCGCAGTTCCCCAACCTACAAAAAGTTGGCTTTTTTTTTTTAAAGAAGTTCTCCCCTTTCCATTGGACTTGCAGCTGTTGAGCAGTTGCTCCGGCAGTTTGGACCCACCGCTTGAGCCCCGGAGGTAAGATCACAGCACCTGCTGTTTTTTTAGCAAGCTCCCCTCGTTGCACGTACGAGCAGTTTAACTGCACAGGAAATTGTGGTCACCATGAAAAAGCAGTGCAGGTCTTGTATTAGCGTGAAGCATTTTCCAATTGTCTTGTGTGTGGTGTTTCTACTGACCTTCAGGAAAGTGTTTGATGGATTTAGTTGGGCAGAGAGGTCTTTGACTGAGTAGAGTGGTAGTCTTTGAATTTGCATTTGCTGGCATTTCATTAGTTTGGTAGGGTGTGATAAAGTACGAAGCCATTAGTTAGATTGCAGAGTGAATCCCTGTAAAAAGGTAATTCTAATTCCAGTGATGAAAAGCACTGATTCATAAAGCTAATGTATTTTGGCCCATAGTGTTTACAATACACTCTGTTGCCTGTTAGGACATTGATACTAGGCTTTTATAAATGCAATTTTACTCTCCAGAGAATAAATCAAACTGATTCATGAGGGACCCTGATTATAGTAGGGACTTCTGCTTTAAAAATGGTGATATGTGGTGGTCCTAACATTATATTTGCCTTTTAAGATCTTGACTGTTGAAGGTGGTCAGGCTTGTCCCTTGTCTTCTTTGGGATTTCAGCTCAGGCTGTAGATGAACTGTGACTTGCAAAGGTCTACAGGCATTTTAGGTGGTAGTATTGTGAACAGGAGTTTTTGGGCTTAACTTTTTGCTCGCTAAGAGCATTAGACTTGCTGTTTTTGTCAGGCAGTGGTTTCCTCTGCATGTGCATTTGGTCTGAACGCCGTCTGTACAACTGACCCTTAAGCCTATGAGTAACTTGACTTTTCAAGCAAATGGGACCTCAGGTCTTTGTTAGTGTAGCCAAAGTCACAGACAGCATTGGCCGCTGACCTCTCACTGCTGCAGATGTCAAGTGAAGATGATCTCTAGCAAATGGCAGGCAAGATTGTGCCATCAGAAATGCCAGATGGGTGCTCAGCAGATGGCTGTTTGATTATCTTGACAAAAGTAGATCACCCCCTGAAACCTCTCATGTAGAGAAACTCCAGCATGATTCACCTTCATCCCCTCTCGCTTGTCAGGCATGAGTGGTTTGCCCTCCCAAGATGGGGCCACGGGGTCTGCAGGGGGTCCGGGATGGGGCTGGGCAAACTCTCCTGAGCGGACAGGAGATGTGGAAACCCCCTCCATGGCGGGAAACTCCATCGGGGAGGGATGCTAGAGCCAGGAGGGACTGGGAAGTACCTGCCTGCCTGCTGGTAACAAGAGTGGGGATTTCTGCTTCAATCCTGACCATGAGGTCCAGATTTACTTAGCTCAGAAGCTGAAGACCATGCAATAGGTCAAAAAAAGGTATTACATTACCGGTTTTGAATCTGCTTCTTTAATTGAAATCAAGTAAGGATTTGGACTGAAAACTGTTATGGTTATAAAATGTTTGAGATCCTATATGAAACTCATTGTACTTAAACAAGTCTAGTGGTGTTGCTTCTCTCTCCCTGCTCACAGACATACCATGCACTTCATCGTGCTGTATTGTGCTACCAATTTTTTTTTATCCTGTTTCCTTCTGATTTCAGTCATGAGCAGCGTAAAACGCAGCTGTGTAGCATGGAGCAGAGCTACCTTGATAGAAATCCTACAGTAAAAGTCATCACCATATATTTTTTCTAAAGTATGAAAGAACTTTAGAAAGAGGTTGAGTAAACGGGAAGGAGGGAGATGGGGGAGATCAGGAGAGTACAGTGCATTCAGAAATGTAAGCTCATTTTCGTACTCTTAGCCCTTTCATGCAAAACAACAGACTCCAGTGAAATGCTGATGCAAAACGTGAAATATTTATCAAAATGAAAAATATTTATGAAAAAAACTGAAACAACATTTAGGATACAGAAACCAGCTGTGCTGCAAGATGGAGTTGGGGGCTCTGCACAGGTCTCTCTGTGCATCTTTGCAGTTATAAAAGGGGAAAGATGTAGGACAGTTAATAAATCGCCGCCCCGAGGTGAGGCTAGCGGGGTGTCCCAGACACGGAGGCAGTGCCCACAAGGAAGAGGGTGGCACGCTGCCACAAGGGGTGCCTGGCAGTGGGGGCTCAGGGTCCACACCATAAGGCCAAATTATTCTTCAGAGGAAAGGGGCACAAGAGGACTGTGCCTCCTGGTGCTCCAGTTCTTGCTTTGGTTCTGCATTGCACACTCAAGAGACTCTACAGCTCCCAGCATGGCACCAGCGCAGGAGGGGGTCCTCAGCAGCAGGACAGCCCGTAAAGAGGGCTGTGTTCAGATGTGCTTTCCATTCTGTGGTCTGGCTTTGTGGGTGGAAGGGCCTGATCACTCACTTGCTAAGCCCCTGTGAATCCCTGCTGAAATCAGTGAGGAGTCCTGCAAAACTGAGGACAGAATACAGCTTTCAGCATGCGAGCAACAGCAACGGATTCATAAATCCGGGTGGAATCAGTCAAATGCAAATATATATTTGTATCTAAAAATAATATATCCACCTCTTTTTTACAGCTGGAACATGTTTTTAGTATTTTCCATGCACAGAGGAACTGTTTTCCTGCTAATAAGCTGGAAACACAGGCCATGTTCTCCTTTTCTTGTATCAGATACCGGGCTTTCACAGGACATTTGGGATTGAGTCAGTACTTCGTGACTTGACCTTCTGTCACTGGGCTGCAGTATGATGACTACCTCACAGGAATAGGAAGAGAGGCTTTTATCTGTCTGTCCCAGGGTTTTGTGTCCCATCCTCCACCTTGGTCGTGATGGGTCAGAGGTGGGGTAACTCCTTGTACGCGTATCCAAAGCAGCCCCTGTAGATGCTCTCCTCTTCCCCCACCTTAGTTAGCAGAGGTGGAACTGGGTGGGGCAGGGCTTTTCTTGCCAAATAGGACATCTGCTGAATGACTGAAGATGTTTGCCAATTTGGCTTGGTTGAAAAACAGCTTTGGCCAAAAAAAAAAAAAAAAAAAAAAAAAAAAGAAGAAAAGAAATCACTGGAAAGCATTTGAGAATCAAAATGTTCCTTTTTCTATGGAAAAAAGTTTTCACTTAAAAGCTAGCTAGCTTGTGTTAGTAAAGGGATAGAAAACACAAGTGACCCAACAAAAAACAGTGTAATGGATCAATTTTTTCTTTTTTTAAAAAAATGCTATAGACTTTGAAAAAGAATATGCACATATATGCTGTCTCCCTGGTAGGGTGTATCTGACAGATAAAAGACACATAAGGAGAGTATTTATGGGTTCACAGCTCTGCTTCTTCAATGTCTCAATTTCCTTGAAGGATTAGCCCTCCCTGCCACTGAGAGGTATATTGGAGAGAGATCTCCATTTGTCTACAAGCTTTGTGGATTTTCCCTTCCTAAGCCCTGTTGACTCGTATTTGATTTAAGACTCAGGCATCGCATTGACAAATAAGGTCCTTTATAAAATGGAACATTAAGAAAATAACTCATGGGCATCACCATGTTGCTTTCTGAACAGCAATAAATGTCTTTTCTCTGTGTTTCTTCAAATTGTACACAAAATAAAATATGTGAAGTGCAACAGCTTAACAGTTTCAGTGCCTGCATACAGGGTGAGATTTTGCTGTTGCGGGCACCAGTCTCTTAAAATGCCTTTAAGGCAAAGAGTGTAATTTTTTGTGGGCTAAACTGTGAATCTTTATCATGTACCAGGGAGGAACTATTTGCCATAACTTCAGAAAGACACCTCTTTGTATTTTGTATGCTGATTTAAGCAGCAAGATCCCACCCAGATTGAAGGTACTGTAATATCCAAGTTACACATTGCTAATAGAGCCAAGTATGTTTCTGTCTACTTTAGGATTTAAAATTTAACTCAGCACCTTTGAGGAAATTAGAAAAAGCTCTTATCCTTGTGTGTATCTATAGCTATTTAAGTAGGGAAATAGTCATACACTAAGTGCACGGCTTGAAAAATGAACTTTTGTCCTGGTTTTGGCTGGGATAGCATTAATTTTCTTCCTGGTAAGTGGTATAGTGCTGTGTTTTGGATTTAGTATGAGAATAATGTTGATAACACACTGGTGTTTTAGTTGTTGCTAAGTAGCGCTTACACTAAATCAATGACTTTTCAGCTTCTCATGCTCTACCAACTGAGAAGGCCGGAGGTGCATGAGAAGCTGGGAGGGGGCACAGCCAGGACAGCTGACCCAAACTGGCCAAAGGGCTATTCCATACCATATGACATCATGCTCAGTATAGAAACTGGGGGAAAGCTGGCCAGGGGGCCACTGCTTGGAGACTGGCTGAGCATCAGTCGGTGGGTGGTGAGCAATTGCATAGTGCATCACTTGCTTTGTATATTCTATTATTATTATTATTATTATTATTATTATTATTACATTTTATTTCAATTATTAACCTGTTCTTATCTCAACCCACGAGTTTTCTCACTTTTACTCTTCCGACTCTCTTCGCCAACCCACCAGGGCAGGGAGAGTGGCCAGCGGCTGTGTGGTGCTCAGTTGCTGGCTGGGGTTAAACTACAACAACTTTTTTTAATGAACCTCCTCACCTGTTCAAAGATGCTGTAATTCTTCATCCTTCTTCAATGATTTTCAAAGTTGTTGTGCAAGAAATGAATTTGATGACACTTGGTTCAATACCTGATGTTATTTGCTGATGCTGTCAGTCATGGTGAGTAGCTGGCTAGCTGAATAACTCACCAGCGAGGAAGAGACATATGGATTCTAGTTTTTATCTTACATCATTAGCAGAAGAAAAACTATCACAAAAAAATGTCCATGCAATCTGCCTGGAAGCTGTGATGCCAAACAAGAATAAAGGACATGGATGGGACTGTTTTCTTGTCTAAGATGGCTGGATACCCTAGAGCCATCACTGCAAATTATCGCTGCTCCAAACTGGCAGTGAGGCTGGGAAATTTAGTGTTAACGCCACTGTCCTACTTTGCTGTGGGTGCACTATGGATCACCTGGCTAGTGCAGGGATACAAGCACATTATTTTGATCAGAGCTGCAAGAATAACACCACATAATAATGAATATAAGAGAGAGAAGCACGATAATAGCAAATATGCTGAGCATATGAAGTTTAACTGGGAGATAAACTATTCTGGATTATGCAGAATATGTTTGGCTGATTGCCAACAAGATGGCTTTGCCTGTTGCATTTTAGTTGAAGGTCATTTTTGCTGATGAAACTTTAAAATCGAGGAACTTCTAGGCCACAACTGTTGTGGTTATAGCATTGATTCTTCTTTCAACATAAGAGCCACTGAATAATTTCTCTTTTTCTTACCCCTTAGTGAGAACAAAAATGACAAAAACTTGTGTCCAGAAGGAAAATACTTATCAGACCCTAACTCATAAATCATCTCCTTTCTTGTCTCCTCCTTAGCCCTTCCATACTGTACAAAATAAGCTGAGACACATAATTTGAATAGAAATGCATATGGACATATGGACTTGTGTGTGCGACCTTATGAGAGAAAGGTAGAGGGAAATATTTCTGGGGAGGAATATCCTATCAGGGATATTCTGATGAGTAACCAGGAATGAGGAGGGCCCCAAAGGTGCAAGAAGTATGAGACAAAGATCAAATATGCTCAAGTTCCTCCCTTTTCGCTTATATTTTTCTGGCCTGCAAGACGGTTCAGCTCTATCACAAGACTTTTTGCACAATTCTGGGGCCACTCCTCTTATTCCTGCCTGCTGGCGGCACTGTCCAGGGTGGGCCGTGCATTGGGGGAGGACTGCTGGTGGTGCCTCTTGGAAATCAGCTGGGAAAGAAAGGCTAATGCAGGAAAGAGCTGGGGAAGTATTCCCCAACCCTTAACATGTGGAAATTGAATTTGTGGATGAGACAAGAAAGAGAAAAGAAAGGGAACTGGAGCTGTGAGCTCTGATAAAGTAAAAGGTAGAGCTTTGTGTGCGGAGGGGGACACAGTCTTATGCTGTCCCACACAGTTCTAACAGCTGTATTTTGCAACAGCAAATGTCTGTTGTTTCATCACTTCCAGAAAAAATAAACAAGTTTAACGAGAAGATGGCAGAAGAAATAGGGAAGTTTATATGACAGGCAACACATGTGCAATCTTTTATCTGATCACCCTCCAACAGCTTAAAGGGGTTATCGTATTATTAACAAAGTACTAGTACATTAACAAAATAAAGTCCTGGTGGCAGAAAGTGAGTAAATATTAGTAATTTATACAACTTTCTTGACATCAAATTCACAGTTAAGTCATTCCTGATGACTTAAATGTGTGTTTGTGAAATGTAATGTTGCCTCATGAAATTTGCTTTTTTGCTTTGGGGAAAGGTGCAACTTTATGTCTAGCTGTAAAGTATGGTTTCACGTCTTCAAGGTTTTCATTGCCTTGCCTGCAGTAAAGCTTAAACACCAAAGAAGTGGAGGAAAATACAAAACAAGGTAACCATTTAATACAAGTCATGGAAACCTTTCGGTTTTAATGGCTTTGCCATTTATTATTTATATTGCACGGTGGGTGCACACTTTGCCAAGTAATACATAACCAGGCAGCTTCTCAGACTACAGCTTCAAAATCGAAAGAGATTGAAAGAACATCAATATCGTTGTGTTTCAATTTAGCAGTAATGTTCAGGTTTGAGATTATTTTACTTCTTCCTTTATATTCCAGACTGAAAATAGTTTGTTATTAGATCTCTTCAAACATCAGTGTGCTAGTAGGTTCTTCTAAGGATAAGGTTAAATAAAACGAGGCTTTACAGCATGGCTGTAATGTATTGGTTTGGAAACAACAGCAGGAAAGGGAATGCTTCGTAGAGGCTCTTTGAATATCAGTTTGTTACGATTCTCAGCAGCTTAGGTGAGACCATTTTCTCTTTTTTACATTAACTTGTAACTCCACAGTCTTCTGGGGAAGAAGCAGTGTATTTGCACAATTTTATTTTTGCTTTTGCAATAGTGGGTTTATGCTGTTTGGCAAGCAAGAACGAAGGGTCACGTCGAGGCAATGTGTAATCCAGATGTCCTGATGCCATCCAAAGCTCAGTCCGTCTCAAGGAGTGTTTTATTTTCCTTCTGAATTTTTATTACCTTCCATTTCTTTCTTTTTGGCAGTTCCACTGTCTCTCTTGCTCTGACCCATGGAGTTGTCTTCCCCTCCTCAGCGTCCTGCCTCCACATCTGAGCATGTGCTGACTTTCATCTTGTTCTCTCTAAGGAACTTCGGTTCTTTCACTGATCTTTGGTCACACCAGGTTCATGATCCTTCCTCCCAGCTGCTGCTGACCTTCAAAATCTCATTTCTGCTGATAGCTAAGCTTTTGTTTGCATTTGTCCCTTCTCAAACTCTCCTTCCTTTTGCCATGCCCCACTCCTGCCCAGCTTTCCCCTTTGCTTCTTGCCATACATCTCTCTGCTCAAAGCCATTGCCTGGTTCTCATCAGCTGATTTGCCCTTTGCTCCTCCCTCAGCTCCTCAACAGCTATTCCCTTCAAAGAAGCTCTTCGAACTTGTTCATATTGCCACATATTCTCCTTTGCTGTTATACATATATATTGCTGCATTTTTTTCTCTGCATATGTCTTGTCATACTGATTTTACAAACGGTTTGGAGCAGAGCAGTACACTGTATACTTACAATGCCTTGTGGATTATCAGTAACTGAATTATTCACCTACGGCTGTTGGATGCCCTCTTGATGGGATGCCTGAGGTTTTTTCACTTTGCATTGAGGATGGTGAAGTGCTGGAAGTGTTTGACCCCTAGAAGCAAATGACTCTGCTCTTGGTTGATAAAACCAGAAGGAAAATATTGCGTCTGACCTCCCACAGCATTACCCAGAAGCATTTTACATTTCTGTGTGCCTAAATATCATCATTTACTTTTAATGATCTAAGCAAAATAGGCAGTTTATATACCAAAAAGTAGCTTTTAAAAAGTGGAATTGCTCCTTTTTGCTGTGTGTTGCTAAAGCATTGGACTTTTACTCTCTTGATTTCCCTATGTTTTCTGTTACTACTTGAACAATTTCAGAAATGACAGTGATTTTTAATTGTGAATAACTTCGAAGCCTTTAATCTGAAAATTCTGGGTTTGATTATTTGCGTGTAAACTTAAAGGCTTTTGCACACTTCGCAGAGGGCTTCTGGGTGCAGCTGACAGGCTGAAATCGAGAGATACCAAGGGACAGAAAATGCAGAAGAAAGTCAGTTGTGTGTTAGAGCAGGCAGTGACTAACTCCGTCGCCTGGGTACAACTACTCCTCGGGTGATCAAGGACCAGTTCTCGCGCTCAGTGCAGAGATTCATCTGATTTCTTGGCTAAGCATAGGCACCTTTACAATATTGACCTAAAAGAGATGTCAGAAGGGTTCATTACAGCAAAAACCTTCATCCTATTGTGTATTATTAGTATACATGTAAACGTATGTAGCATTAATGGGATTCTCTGTATTTAACGGATCAGTTAGTTACCGATCAGAGGCCACAACTTCTCAAGCAATCAAGAAAAGTCCAGTTTATGTTGGTGATAATTTCTCGAGGTTATAAAACTCTTTGCAAAAGTAATGTCATAGGCAACAACCTGTGGCGTTTCTTGTCTGTTAAGCTCTATAACAGTCTTAATGCTCTTAAACGTTGTGTTGCAAATTATATTGCTTGATGAAATGACTGGACTGGAAAGGATGATCTTGCAGTGGAATATGGATTTTCTTGCTGATGGTGTAAGATTTTCATGCATCCAGGTGCATTTTAGGTAATCCACATGTTGCAAAAACACACAGCATGCAACAGAAAAAGATTGGTAGTGAGGAATTAGAGGTAGGAAAGATACCAGGATTAAGGAGGAAGACTGGATCTAATTTTACCCTAGTATACATAACCCATATCGCTAGTGGATCACAGGGATTTTTACAGGTAATCCTTGAAAGTATGGTGGTTAGAACCACTTTTAATAATTATATTAGTATTTCAGTAGCAATCACCAGCTCTGTTGTGCTGAAAACTGCACATGGGTTCTTGTGCCCCAAGAGCGGCTGCATTATGGATTATTCTGCGTTTCTCTACTTACGAAGGTTAGAGTGAGAGAACAGGTTTCTCTCTGGCAGCTGTCCTCACCCTAAAATCACAGTGATGAGGCAGATAAAGGGTGCATGATAGTACAGGGAGATAGCACACAAAAAGCCAACCATGTGAGATTGCCTTTGGGCTATTTCAAAGCCATGTCCATAATGGTTCTCAGAGATGCAAGGAATCAATGCATGAGTTCAGGAGAGCATTAAAGCTGAAGCCCAGATAGGCTGTACACAACTCTGTGTCTTTGTAGAGAGCTAGAGCAAATCTGTAATTTTTTAAATTACCCCAGTATATCTTTCTGCAAAGTTTGGAACCCAAGACTCCAGGATGTAATGTTGGCTTTAGTGTGGGAATGAGGTATTTCTGATTTTTTTTCCCGCATTTGAACACTGTAGCTACAGCAACCACTTTCCAGGATCAACTCAGGTTTCCATTCCATTCTATTTAAATAGTTGCTTGGTTAATTAATACTTAAAGAGACATAGGACACTAGAGTCATTCTCACAAATATAGAATAATAGATAGTCTTTCTCCTGAACAGTTTCCTCATGAATAGATCCAAGGGACAGTAGGTGCATGAAAAAGCAGTGGTACAATGTGCATCTTCTGGCAATGTGTTAAATTATGTGACAAACGGAAGTAACCTTTCTCTGGTTATTAAGAAAGGTGTGTAGAAAGGGAAAGTCTAATCCTTCCTCCTGGTTTGTATCTTTGATGAGAGGATAGGCAGGAAAACTCTTTCCAGCCACCCATTCCTAAAGTGCCACCCAACCTCAAGCACTAACTTAGGTACCTTGGGGGGCAAGTCCCTAAACTCTCTCCATAGCCAGGAAGAGAAGTAGCCCTCTGGGGAGCCCGACCTGGTGCTCTGAACACCTTGTGAAAGAGCTTCCCTCCATCCATCCACCCGCTAAGGGTGACCAGCCTCCTCATTAGGTACCCAAAGGTAGGCGGTGCAAATATCCCCCGGGGCTCGGGCTCCAACCCAGAGCCCAGGGAGCAGACAGGGCTGCTGCTTCTGTGCCAGCGCTGCTGAAGAAGCACGTGGTGAATTGTGTTTCCAAAGGGGGAATAACAAGAACCAGCACAATTTTGTCCACTTTCTTCTCCATGAGAAGCAAAAGTTAGCAGAGGTAAGATTTCATTCCAATTAAATTAGTATAAGTAAAACTGTTGGGATTTTGAGCAGGGCCTGAAAAAACAACAGGAGGGACATGGATCTGTATCTCATGTACGCTGGATTTTACCCCTTCACTTGATTTCAGAATGCAGAGAGGAACTGGGTTTTTAGCTATGGGGAACTGCTCCGAGATTTTGAAAATCCAAGTGAAAACCCCTCTTTTTCATCACGATTACAAACCCAAAAAGGCACCAAATAAAAACAAGTGCTTTCTTCTTGCAGACCTGCCGCTCAGAGAAATAAGAAATGGCGTCGACAGCGCACTTCTCGGAGGAGGAGATGGCAGAGCTACGAGAGGCTTTCAGCAAAGTCGGTTAGTACAGCAAACAGGAAAGATGCTGCAGAAGTGTGAAGCCGTAGTAGGGTCTTTTCTCATGTACTGCACAGCCGTGAGGAGACAGAGCTTACTCCAGTGCTGATCTGCTGTGTCACAGAAACCACAGAAAGTCCTTTTCCTGCCCCTGCAGACCTCCTAGATGAAACCACATCAGCGTGCTGCAGAGCAATGGCCTCTTACCAGAGAGAGATGGCAGGGCACTGAGCAGCAGGGTTTATGAAATAATCTCCAAAGCTGTAGAGAAAAGCATGTTGGAAATACTCTCAGGTGTTTTCCTAAGAATATTGTTTATTCCTGGAAAATTATTTGGAAGGCAAAAAGGTTTTATTTTAATGTAAACTAAGTACTCCCTCTGGGGAGGAAGAGCCTGGAGAGGACAAATGTGGAAATGGCTACAAAATTTGTAATGCCTTTACCTTTCAAGCCCTATATATTTTTAAAGTGTGTGTTTGCTTTCCAAGCCTTTAAAGGTCTCATCTGATTTGTCTCCTTTAAAGTCATGCCAATCCATCACTGTCTACCCAAATTCTAAGAAAAATCCTTCTGTTTCTCACAGCTCACTTAACTTTTATTAGCAGATCTGTCAGCCTCACTGGATTATGTGTTAATCAGTCGCCCTTACTGCTTCAGGTGATGATCATTTGATTTCTGAGCACACAGTAATCCAGGCTGGCAACCTTAAACATCTGGTCACTGTGTGTGCCCAGTGCACTTGATGTACTGACAAGGCAAATGCTGGAAGGAAGGTCTCGTTCCTCTCCCAGACATTCCCCTCTCCAAGTCCAGATCCTTTTGTTGCATGACTTCAGAAATGGATAGGATGCTCCTTGCAATCTGCAATACCCTGTGCTACTGATGCTCAGAGCTGAGTGCCTTTTTGCTGCATGCAACGAGTGACTCACATTGCAACTTACCACGCAGGAAATTGGCACATGCTTCTTTGAAATCACCTCAGCCTCTGGGCTGGGGAAAAAGAGCCTGCAGAACTAGAAACACACAGATACATAAAAACCAAATATAAATATATAACCATATATAACTATATGGGTATATATAACTATATACATAACCATAGCATTTTAACAGAAACTCTCCACGCAATAGATTAATTTTCCTTTTTTATTTGTGGTGATTTTCACAAACCGGTAGAAAAGAAAGGACTATCTAACCCATATTGGTGATCTTCTCATGAAATCTGGCCCTGGATCTTGTAACAGGCTTAGCAGGACTATCCGTGTTAGCACCATCGTAGAGAAACACCCAAGTTTTTATTTTAAGGATGACCATATGCAGTTCCAAGCCTCTAAACTCATGACTTCTGATGATATTAGATGCAGAAAACAGGCCAAAATCACAAGGTGTATCTATGAATATATGCGTGTGTAAGGTGTAACTCTGTATTGTGGCAACTCCGTTTTCTTTAGCTGTTCTGTAGACAGGATACCCCCTTTATAAATAACTTACATATTTGTCTATATGTAAACCTTGGAAAGTCAATTATATCCATCTAAATTTAGCTCTATTAAGATATTGCTATATGTCTAATACATAAATTCATCACTGTAAGTTTTTGTTTGTTAAATGATGATTGTGATTTTTTCTTGGGTGTGAATGACACTGCAGTGGTTGAAAATACCAGATTTCAGGATAACAAATCTTTATATATAATGTACACTTCCCCAGGTAAAATAAAAACAACAGCCTTTGTGTGCGTAAAATTTCATTAGACTGATGTAGAATCTAAATGTTTGCTTTAATCTTCGCAGATATCAGTGGGAATGGCTTCATCCACACCAATGATTTAACAGACGTGTTGAAGGCAGCCAATCTCCCTCTCCCAGGATATAAAGCCAGAGAACTCATTCAGAACTTGACAACCACGGGGGATGGCAGGATCAGTTTTGATGAATTTATTTCAGTAAGTAAGATGTTATTTATTTAGTAAGTAAGATGCCAGGCGGGATATTCAAGGTGGTCCCCAGGGCACAGCAGAGGCACAGGCATGAGGTCTCATAGGCACCCAGTTAATCCGAGGAGTTCCCTTGCTGCAAAAGATGAGAGCAGGAGGTAACCGAACTAGAAATCCTGCAATTAACTGGGACAAGTTACATGAATGCAGCTGTGTATTGAACAGACTTCATGTCTTGGTTTGGTTGATGCAATGGGATGAAGTGTTTTAGTTATAAGTTGCAAAAATATTGTGTTCTAGCTAGATGGTTATGAAAAATTTCAGCAGATTGAAACTGAAAACTTTATGGGGCATTTTTTCTATGAAAAAGCTACTTCTTTTTCTGGTCTGAATTGGGACAAAAGCAAATGCTAAAATAGTGGAATTTCCTTTGGGAAGGACTAACAGAATTTTACTTAGCGTTTCTTCAAACTGAAACTGTTAAAGGCCCTCCTCTGCACATCTTAGCTCTGTATTTTCATAGCATGTACATTTCTGTTACTTAGGTGATCTTTGTTCACTGCTTGGAAAACATAAAAGCTGTGTATGATCCCGTTCTACCACAGCAGATACACAGATTTTACACAGAAACCCACTGAATAATACGCAAGCTGTGCTCCCCTATGTATGAAGCAGAGAGGACGTGTCTTCTGGCCCAAGAGCTCACTGTCTTAGCTTGGTTTAATTCTCCAAAATTTTAAAATTGCCTCTTGTGCTTGAAAGATTTTCCAAAGCCTGAAGAGTGATGATGTTGCTAAGTCGTTCCGAAAACAAATCAACAAAAAGGAGGGGATCTGTGCTATCGGTGGGATGTCCGAGCAGTCCAGTGCCGGCACACAACACTCTTACTCAGGTAGGTACAGCTGTCCTATACCGATAGCAACTAGGAACACGTCTGCCCTTAGAGATCATCTGCACCTTATCTCGGTGCAAACCCAGGTGCTCCGGCCCTGGTGAGCTTTGGCGGCTGTTCAGGCGAGGCTGGCAAGGCACAGGTTCCTGGCTGTTGCTAGCCTATTTCCTTGTACATTTTACCAGCTCTCTGGTAGTGTCTCTGTAAACTCACCCATAACCAAATGGTTCCTGACCTTTTTCTAAAGAGGGCACGACTCCATCAGGGCTCTTCTCCCAGCCGGTTTCTCCAAGCTGAAGGTTTGGAGCAGCCATGGTTGGCTTCTGCTGCCTCCTGGGCGCAGCCCACTCTGAAGCAGCTCCACAGGGAGGAGGTCCCACCCTTGGCTGTCTTCTTTGGGGGCAGGGGTGGGGAACTCTCTCTGGGAAAGGGAGAGCAGAGGATGCTTCCAAGGTCTCCACCCACCTGAGCACAGAGGACAACTTCACTGAGCTACTGGGGGTGGTGTGAGCTGCTGCTGGTACAGGATAGCTACGTTACAGCCCTGTTGGACTACAGGGAACATTTGCCCATTACCCACTGAATGCTCCTTCTCAGAATCCAATACACCCTGGCCAGGTTCTTCTAGATATTCCATATGTAGAGGGTGTAACGTACAATACAGCATTCACTTACTTGAACTTATTTGAAGTTACATGGGATTTCTATTTAGCAGAGTGATACAACAATGCATTCAAGGTATGGTGCAAGTGCAAATTACGCTTAGCAGAGCACAGCAACTGCAACATACAGTTGAATCACGTGAACTTCATTATATGTCTCTATAATATGCCTGCCCTCGTGACACTGGGCAACCCCAGTCAGTGGGAAGGAGTATGGAAGGAGCATTAACCAGCTCAAGCCCATTGCTGTCTTCAGCTCATTTGCCTCTCTCCTCAGATCCCTCTTCCCTTGTAGGGGTTCATTGATCAGTCACACTGATGGGAGAGTCTTCTTCCCCAGGAGTTCTGCCTTTGTAGGTAAAATGACGGTAGAGGTATTGTACAGCAAACTGATGGATTTGATGTTGTGTCCACAGAGGAAGAAAAGTACGCCTTTGTCAACTGGATTAATAAAGCCCTTGAGAAGGACCCTGACTGTAAACACGTGGTCCCAATGAATCCAGAAACAGATGACCTCTTCCAGGCAGTCGGTGATGGCATAGTGCTTTGGTAAATAACACCTTCCTTTCTCACAAATGGGAACTGTGAGTCTGCAGGAGCTCACACTTCTGCTTAAACGGAAGCTGCTGACTGGACATTAAGCTCATGAATCTTTGCAGATTCAGGGCCTTAATAATGCTAGGTTTTTTGCTTCTTTCCTCTTTAAAAATATGAAGCTTCTTTCGTGTTAAATGAGAGTTTTTCTTTGTCTCCAGACCCTTGCAACAAGATAAATTCAGTGAAATTTGACGAGTTACTTGGTTTTATTTTTGTCCAAGGACTTTTGGGGGTTCACATGAAGCAGCACAAGATAGTGAATGCTTTCACAGAAATTTTCTGCACAATAAACTTCTAGCACAACTTCACCTTGTGGCATTCTTGGCCTCACACCTATAGTACAATCTGTATGTGACCCAAAAGAATTGCTCGAGTATTGCATGTGTGCCCTCGTGTGTACGTGTAAAAACAGAGGCTGACTATCTATATTTGTTCAGCAACTCTCCAGCTCTTTGACTTGTGCTACAGCGGAGTGACAAAAGCTATATCGTATTTTGTGTGCACATAGCTAGTAGTGTATTTCTTGTTTTTTCTTTTATTTCCAGTAAGATGATCAACTTTTCAGTGCCAGATACCATTGATGAGAGAACAATCAACAAAAAGAAACTCACGCCCTTCACAATACAGGTACTAAAATGTAATATGATTCTTTGCTTTTCCCCTTAGGATGCTTTGATGTAGTTTCTTGGAGCAAAGGCTGGAGATGCCATGATCCTGCCCAACACAATCATCAGGCAAAGTTGTTTGTGGCAAAATGAGATGCTCAGGTCCACATCATAAAAACATAAATACTTATATTTCTGTTTCTTTCCAAACATATGAGCAATCTGACTAAAAAACCCTGTATTTGTATTTGCACTTAAGCCAATGTATAATGTTTACCAGTTCAAAGCTTTAGATCCCTTTGTGGTAGGTGCCATACGAATGTAAGAGCAACCACGTAATATGGTGACCAGTTCCAGTTGGAGTAGCTCTCAGAAGGCTGAACCCCACATCCAAGGTCGCACAGGCACAGCCATGGACTTGAATTCACAACTGCTGTGTTGCAGTCTGATGTCCTAACCAAAATATTAACTGTGACTCAGGAAGTACTGTGGTGTGCAACATGCCTGAGATGGGACCGTAGCCTTTGCCTGCCTTTTACAATCATAGAATCATAGAATCATAGAATGCTTTAGGTTGGAAGGGACCTTGAGAAATCATCGAGCCCAACCATGCTATTTCACCTTGAATATTGAATCCCTTCTTTATTTCTATTATGTGCACATGTATATGATTTAAAAATTGGACCAAAAATCTAATTTTCACCTATTTAAAATTTATTGTGTTTCTCACACAGTGGTATGTAGAAAGATATTTTTATATGAACAGCATCTATGTATCTGGGTACAGAATATAAATAGATATATGGAATAGATATGAACCTAACCCAGTTTAGCCCTCAGCTACTCTGATTTGATGGAACATTAGCCAGGCTCAAGTAAGCTCAGAAGCCATTAAATTGGATTTTTATGCTGTATACCACATTTTTCAGTTCTAATCATTTTGGTCAGCAGCATAGCTTAGTGATGCAGCTCAGATCAATCCCTGTCTCACGTAGACATGATTTGATCAATATAGCTTCCACTTTAACTTAACCCTTTTACAGCTGTCTGGTGGAGAAAAGGTAATTAATTTGAAATGCTCCAATTTTTCTAGCTTATGAGAATTTACACTGTCTCTCTCTGCATTTTGTATCTAATCAAATCTCTGTCATGTCAGCAGTGATGAAATTCATGTGAAAAATTGCAAATCTGTGTGATAAATTACATTTTCCAGGCTTCTTTGCCTGCTTTACTTGCCCTCTGTTTACCAAGCCATCTTTTTGAATAGTGCAGACCTGTGGGTCAGATTTTCTTATAGCTTTTGTTTTAAACGGGAATGAAGTGGTGAAGGAACATAACATTCCTGAAATATCATGTTCTTTCTGCCCCTCACTGTGAATCACAGAATCCCTCTGCTTCCACTGAACACTCCCAAACCAGGACTCCATGCTCCAATGTTAAAAAAGAAAATATCTAGGCTTGTCCAGTTCTGACCTTGGCTGAACTGCAAGGTTAAAACTCAACAGATTTATTCACACTGACTCCTATGACCATGTGCTTTTTGTATACATTGCCAGCTAGCAACTTATTTGTATCTTAGGTGTTAGGGCTTTTGCATAGTACTTAGGGAGAGCCGAACCTGGAATATCTGCCAGTCAACTGGGTTGTAGCTCCCTTGTTCCTCCATGTGTGCAAGACTGAGTGGAGGAGAGCTTGCCTCATACTGAAGCTAAGTCTACACTTGAACATGTGCTTGTGCATTAGCTATAGGGAGAGCCTGGCTTTGATAACCAGGATTGAGCCAGGACATCACCATGAATGCAGATGTATGCTCTGAGCTCCTATGCTTTGTGACATGGTGTCTTACACCTTTGCCAAAGAGGTCCTTTCCATCTTCGTGTTGGTACCCAGAACTTACCTGTAATCCCAGGAGATTTTGTGTTCCCCTGCTCCATGTGGTCAGACATGTACGTAAATGCATTCATAGTGAAGCTGCTCACAGATTTCACTAGTTTTGGCTGTGCTCCCTTCCAGTATCCTCAGCTCTCCAGTTACTGCATCATTCAGAAGTTCTCTTCTTTCCCTAGGAAAATCTGAACCTGGCCCTGAACTCTGCTTCAGCCATTGGGTGCCATGTTGTTAACATTGGAGCTGAAGACTTAAAAGAAGGGAAACCTTACCTGGTTTTGGGTCTTTTATGGCAAGTCATCAAAATCGGACTCTTCGCTGACATAGAGATCAGCAGGAATGAAGGTATGTATGGATCTTCATTTCAGTGCTCTATGGTTATCACTGAGCAGTCTTTAGGACAAACCTCTCTTTAAAAACTTCTTGATTCAATTTTTCCTTCAAGTATTTGTTGCCTGTGTTCTTGACTGCTCTGATTTCCTTAGCTCTTCACAAGTTCCAGCACTCCAAAGTCCAAGGCTGTGTGTAGGCTTGTATGTGCAGAGACAATTTCATGCTCATTGGGCCAGGAATGATGGTCTGCACCCAGGTATATTGGTGTTTTGGCACTAAATCTGGCATAAGAAAATGCTACACTGCATTCAGGAAGCTTTGCTCTTTTCTTGCTCTTGATTGCCAAACATCTCCTCTTTCTTTGTGAAGTCAGAGTTACAGAATCACAGAATAATTTAGGCTGGAAGGAACCGCTGGAGGTCCTCTGGTTCAGCCATCCAACTACCCACTTAGAGCAGTACCAGTCTCAAGGTTAGATGAGGCTGCTCAGAGCCTTTTCCAGTGCTCTCTGGGCAGCCTGTTCCAGAGCCCAACCACTCTTGCTGTGAAATTTTTTTCTTATATCTAGTTGGAATTTCCCTTCCTGCACCTTGTGACTGTAACTTCTCATCCTTTTTCTGTGCATACTGGGAAAATACAGCTCTGGCCTCTCTATAATTGTTGGAGACAATACTTGTTCCCCTCTCAGACCTCTTTCCAGGCTAAACAAACCCAGTTTTCTCATCCTCTTCTCATATTTCTGTCACGATCCAAACTGGGCTGCCCAGGGAGGATCGTGGTGGTTCTGTGATTACCTTGGGCTAAATTCATAGAATCATAGAATGCTTTGGGTTGGAAGGGACCTTTAGAGGTCATCTAGCCCAACCCCCTTGCCATAAGCAGGGACAGCTTTAATCAGATCAGGTTGCTCAGAGCCCCATCCAACCTGACCTTGAATGTTGCCAGGGATGGGGCCTCTACCACCTCTCTGGGCAACCTGTGCCAGTGCTTGACCACCCTCATTGTAAAAAACTTCTTTCTAATGTCTATTCTAAATCTATTCTTCTTTAGTTTAAATCCGTTATTCCTTGTCCTGTCACAACAGGCCTTATTAAAAAGATTCTCCCCATCTTTCCTGTAGGCCCCCTTTAAGTACTGAAACGCCGCAATAAGGTCTCCTCGCAGCCTTCTCTTCTCCAGGCTGAACAACCCCAACTCTCTCAGCCTGGCCTCATAGGAGAGGTGCTCCAGCCCTCAGATCATTTTGGTGGCCCTCTTCTGGACCCGCTCCAGCAGGTCCATGTCCTTCTTGTGCTGAGGGCCCCAGAGCTGGACGCAGTGCTCCAGGTGAGGTCTCACCAGAGCAGAGCAGAGGGGCAGAATCACCTCCCTCGACCTGCTGGCCACGCTGCTTTTGATGCAGCCCAGGATACGGTTGGCTTTCTGGGCTGCAAGCGCACATTGCAGCTCATGTCCAGCTTTCCATCTACCAGTACCCCCAAGTCCTTCTCCGCAGGGCTGCTCTCAATCCCTTCATCCCACAGCCTGTATTGATATCGGGGGTTGCCCCGACCCAGGTGCAGGACCTTGCACTTGGCTGTGTTGAACCTCATGAGGCTCACACAGGCCCACCTCTCCAGCTTGTCCAGGTCCCTCTGGATGACATCTCGTCCTCCTGGTGTGTCAACCGCACTGCTCAGCTTGGTGTCATGTGCAAACTTGCTGAGGGTGCACTTGATCCCGATTAAAGTGAAACGACACCGAATGATCGATTAAACACTTTATTGATGGTAAAAAACAACTTGAACTTGGAAAGTGTAACGGCAGGCAACCTGAACATAGCATAATGGTAGGCAACGTGGGTTCTAATTGGAATACTTACAAGAGGAAAGGAAGAAGAAGAAAAGGAGAGAGAGAAAGAGAGAGATATCTCCACCCTTGGATCCCGTGATGTCGACAGTTAAATGTGGCAGTCCTTCAGTAGTGGGCACACTGCTCTTGGAGCACAGGGCCTCCAGCTGTGCCAGCAGTGCCGGCACCGCGTGGGAGAGGCAGGTCTGGAGCAGCAGCAACAGCAGCATGGAGTCCTCAAAAGTTGTGTCTTTTATAGGCTAGTCCCCACCTCTAGTCTCACCCCCTTGAGGACTTACACGGTTCTTGTTCCAGAATGTTCTTCATCTTCTGCACAGGTGCAATTGGGGGGGGTGGTAGCGAGGGGTCTTTTGGGTGGTTGTGAGCCCCCTCCTCAAATGAACTCTGGTCACATGTGGTGAGTTGTAAGGCACAGTAGAAGGCGGAACTGCGCATCCTCCAATGGGCCCTCCTGCCTCTGTGCCAATGGGCTTCTCACCTGTGGTGCTATGCAGACCCCAGTCTGGTGCTATGGAGACCTTAACTTGTCTCTTTGCAGACCTCAACTTGTCTCACCACATTGTTTGAAGCATTAACTCTTTCAGTCTCTCACAATATCATGTACTCCAGCCCAATCATCTTGGTCTCCCTCCAGTAAACTCACTGCAATTTGCCAGTGTCTCTTGTACTGGCGAGCCCCAAATTGGACACAGCATTCCAGATGTGTCTCCCCAATGCCAAAATTCTCCATGAAGTAGCTTCAGCGTGAGGCCGTGGGTGTGTATATGCAGTCCACAAGGCACCTCATCTTGCTGCTTTGTTCCCTGTGCCCCTGGATAGTCTGCTCAACCAACAGCGGCACTTCTTTCGTCCAGTTACCATGCAGGTGTTACCTTCACTGCTTCACCCCTTGCACATTTCTATCCCTTTCATAGCCAGAGCCACCAGTTTCCAGAGTTCCCAGTTCTCATTCCTTTGTAGGTAGCCTTACCCTGCTTAATAGCTAATCTTCCCTTTCCAGTATTTTCTCTTTCACTTCTCATCTCAGACTTCAGTTTGTCAGGGTAGACAAGCCAAGATCATTCTGATTTCTTTTCAGGTTCTCTCTTTCCCTGATAGCCTTTCTCTGCAGCTGTTCCAGGTGAAATTCCCCTTTCTTGAATATGGGACACTGTATTTCCAATGAGCTCTCATGAACACATGGTGTCAAGGCAGTACTACATCCCAACCTCTATGGGAAATACCTGGAATGCACTAATATAATGTTTGGTTTTCCCCTGGTCATATCACATGGTGGCTCAGAGTAGCTCAGAAGACATCTAATACACTCAAGTTGTTCTCATCCTCTGTTCGTATGAGCTTTTAGCTAATAGCAGTCATTCATATTAATTCCCTAGTGAATGTCTTTGAACATGGCACTATTCAATTACATTCCATTTTTATTACTGTCATCTAGTTCTTTCTGTCTGATTTCCTGATCATCCTCTGTATTGACTATGCCACCTAGTGAATATCATCATCAAATTTTTAGCACACTGCTAGTACTTGTGGCAAGATAATTGATGCAAAAAACCTGAAAACATTAATCCAAAAATCAATCCATAATCAACTCCACAAGAATCCTTCTTCCAGCCTACTTCTCTCAGTGTTAACATTGTTCTCTTCATAAAATCCACTGTCTACTTCCAAATGCTTCTATTATCTCCTTCTGGCTCAGTTTAACCCCATAGCACCCTATATCAAATTATCTGTGGAACTCCAGATATAGTAGGTCTCCACTGTTTCTTTTACATAGCAAATCCGTATTTCTTTCACAGAATGTCAAAAGATATCAGAAGGAGATCAAAGTAGTGTGACACACTCTCCCTTTTTATCACATTAACAATTAGTTTCCACGTTAATAGTTGTTCTTTTCAAAACTTGTTCTAAAGCCTTTCATGCTTCAGGGATCAGCTGAACATCCTGCAGTTGCAAGGGTCGATCCTTCCCTCCTGCCTCTTCCTCCTTTTATGAACACAACTACTATGTTAATTTTTCTATATAAATAGGGTATCTTCTCCAACTGACAGATGAGTTAACCCTACTGGCCCATGAGCCCATGAAGTTATGTGCAAGTTCTTCAGAATACCTGTGTAGATCCAGTTTCAGTATGAAGGTCACTGAGATTTCTTTCTTCTAAACTGCAGAAAGTCTGTGTTCATGTTTTCATTCCCATCTTGCCCCTGTGCTCAACATCATCATCTTTTCATTAAGATCTGAGGCAAGGAAATCGTGTAGTTTTTAGACCACACTAAAATTGTCTTGCATTTCTATATGATCCACTACTAGATCCACAACTAACAGCCTTGCCCTCATTTTATTGATGAGACCCTTTTTCTGTTTATGTCCTCTGTCATGCTGACCCAGCTTGAATTTTGGCAACACTTTGGTTGCCCACTTTTAGAAACTAGAGTAGCAAAATGTGTAAGAGAGAGAATATAGTTATACATTCTCCTCTACAAGTATTCAGAACATCATTAATTTTTTCTTTTTTCCCTGCTTAGCCTTGATTGCTCTTCTGAGAGAAGGAGAGACCCTGGAGGATCTGATGAAGTTGTCTCCAGAGGAATTGCTGTTGAGGTGGGCAAACTATCACCTGGAGAATGCAGGATGCAACAAAGTCAACAACTTCAGCTCAGACATCAAGGTATGAGAAACACTGACCAACAATAGCAAAACAGCAGCTCCACACCCAAACCTCTGTCCTCCAAACAGGGATTGTGCACCGAAACAATCCAAGCAGCTGAGACTGCTCCACTGAACACATGGAGCTGGGTACATAAAGTAATTTCAGTGGGGTTTACCTTTCCGCTCAGTAGTATTCCTCCTCCTCCCAATGTCCCAGTCACCACTGCCAGGCCCAGCACACCAAATGCCTGGGAAAGGAATGGCTGCTGGCTCTGGACAGGGCATATGGGCTCTACCACTGTATTTTCAGTTCCCTGCCTCTATTGCTCTCCTCCTTCCTAGATGTTCTTAAATACCTCTTGACCTGGCTTTGGTTTGGAAAAGGCTGGACCTTGCCTAGACACGTAACTTGGCGTAGGGGAAGAGGATGGGGTTCTTCCAGTTCCCCCACAGCACCTGGGTTATGTGCTCCTCTGTCCCAACCTTTGCTATAACCTGCATGCACTTACCTGCAAGTTTTAATTCAGTAGGACTAATCAAAATAATATAGCTAGATGGAGAGGCACTTGCAAGGATGGCTCTCTAGTCTATGCAGCATATACCATGTACTTGGGACTTCATGGGCTTGTGCGTGCAGATTTCAGCGGAGCTTTCTCTGTAGGACCTTCATTCTTCCTAGACAGATGTATTTGAACTTCAGTGGTGCACACTGATGAGTTTCAGATGCTAAAGCTACAGTGTGAGGCCCAGACAGCATCCCAGGGCTGTAGGGGGAATATCAGGGAGGGTGTCTGAGCTGAATTCCAGGCAAGCCAGGGGCTGGCCGGCACACTGACCTCACCAGCCATGACCCAACTTGCCCACTCCCAGCGTAGCATGGGAAAAGCTCTGCTCCAGAGATGCCTGGTTGTAGGCTTCACCAGGGACTGAAACATGGAAAGTCATTTACCATGACTTTCTTGACATACAGAAAAAAACCACCAGGAAAGGCAACAGGATAGTCTGAGAGTCACATTCGACAACACAATTTTTAATGTAACAGATTTTTGGTTCACTGGGTGGAGGTGACTGGAGAAAATCCATGGAAAGGGAAGGGAATGGAGTCTTCTGCATCTTTCTGTAGGCTGGCCAAGAGGACTAGAGTGCAAATCCAATCTGCAATTGGAAGATAAATCGCACTTACCATATTTACAGTTGGAAAATAAAGTGCACATTTACCTCTCAGAGGCCAAGACTTCAGCCTTTACAGCCATTCTCTAATTAAGTGTGTCTCCCCACCGCACAGATGTATAAGATTTAAAATAATTCAGGTAATCTGCTTTGTATTTTGAAGAGTATTAGTTGCGTTAGTTAGTCAAGCCCCTAGACCCTAACACGTAGCTTTATTTTCATTTCTTTGAGTTATTTCTGAAGTAAGATTAATATTTTCCACACATGGAAGCAACTACATTTCACAAAAGATTAAAGACACAACATGTTAAACCCTTGTCTTGTTCCTGCCCTTTTGCCTGAAAAATGCTGATACTGTTGTCAGTTTTAACTTTTGTCCTTGAAAACTATGCTTTCTCTTCCATAAATGTTCCAGCATTGCTTTGAAATCTGCTTTAAACATCTGCTTTCTCCTTCTGCATTTTCTTTTATTAAATGCTCAGCAGCCTGACTTCTACAGCGTTATAAAGGTATGCATTTTCTTACATCTAATTTAATGTTCAGATTAAGTCAATTCTGATATCTCTTTGTTGTTGCTGTCCTTTTTGTAAGTGCAACACACAGCATTTTGTCTCATGCGTTGAGGGTTCTGCAGCATATATATATTGGCTTAGGGAAGAAACAGATCTGGCAAATACAGCATAAAGTAGGAATTGCTAAGTGCTTCCAGCTTAATTAATTTAATTATGTAGCCCAATGATTGATGTAATAAAAACGAAGCATGCAGGCACATTGTTCAGGGGAGCACTGGCATGCAAAACCTGAGCTTTAGATCTAATTTTTCCTCCCTTTAATTTCTCTGTCTGTCACAGGACTCAAGAGCTTATTACCATTTGCTGAACCAAGTTGCCCCCAAGGGAGATGAAGAAGGCATTCCAGCTATTACTATTGACATGTCAGGATTAAGGGTAAGATGAGATAAGTTTAGAGGAAATGCCAATATTTTCTGTCTGTTACTTGCATTGCTGGCCAACACAGAGTTGCACCGGGATGCCAGAACAAGCAAACTCTTTTTAGCATTGCAACATGATCTTGTATTTCAGAAATCAAAGCTTTCAAAGAATTAAAAGATGTGTTTTGCCTTTTGTTAGATATTATTGTTGAAACTTTAACAACCATTGAACCACACTGATAAACTACTAACATGTAACAAGTATAAATACATTTATTTGGGAATTTCATCAAACCATCCGCTTTTATATGGAATATAGCTGTAAAAGCAATATGGTGAGATGGCTGGATTGTAGGTAAAGCCCATTTGAAAACACAGACCTGCCGCTAGTAAAAGTGGGAAAGGAAATAGCTATAAATCTGACAAGCACCTGCTTTAACAGCCCCACAACTAGCTCCACACGTGGAGACCCCGAGGGGGTCTTGCGTGCAGCGCCAGGCAGTGGGGTGAGGCTGATGGCCCTGTTTTCTGCCGGCGCAGGAGAAGGATGATGTCCAGCGAGCGGAGTGCATGCTGCAGCAGGCGGAGCGGCTGGGCTGCCGGCAGTTCGTCACGGCCACCGACGTTGTCCGGGGGAACCCAAAGCTAAACTTGGCCTTTATCGCCAACTTGTTCAACAAATACCCTGCCCTGCATAAGCCAGAGAACCAGGACATCGACTGGAGCTCTATTGAAGGTAAGGAAAATGCAAATAAAGGATGTTTCTGGCCACCTGTGCCACAACATCCCCAGCTCTGAGTTGATGATACATTAACCTAACCTTATGTCCTTCAGATGTGTATTCACTGCACCGTTAGCAGAGGCAGCCTTGAGAAAGGGAGGCTGCTCTTTACCTCCATGTAGCTTCTGGTATTTTGAGGGTCTGTTCTGTGGATAGCACATGTTAAAAGACAAAAATGTTTGTGGGATGTCTGAACCAGTATGGACTGTTGAGCGTGCTTGTTAGTTGAAATTAGAGTTGATCTGGCATTCCCTTAGTTGAGAATACAATTTAAAAACCAGATCTTGCATAAACCTGCTGCCTGTTTGCTCTGCGTTGGGGTCAGGACCATCATTGTATGGATCATTTGCTGGGCTTCAGGTCCTTCTTTCTCAGCCTCATAGTGAAACTGTTCATGCCAGGGCACAGGCTGTTCTTGAGTTCTTGAAGGCATTTCAAGGCCAATCTGCCTAAATACTATAATATATAGGGCATGAAGAAATATTGCATGCTGCACCGTGCTCTCTTATTTCACATATCAACCAGTGTCTCCTTCTGTTTACGGTTCAGTGTGCTGTAAATTCTGAGTTACAGTTTCATCACAAGACACTTATTTTACTGGAGTGATGTGTTTTGCAGGCCTGTTGATTGATGTATCTGTTGTTTTAGGCGAGACAAGGGAAGAGAGGACGTTCAGGAACTGGATGAACTCCCTGGGTGTTAATCCACGTGTAAATCACTTATATAGGTAAGAGGAGTTATTACACTTCCTTCACATGATAAATACAGCCAGCAAATTGTTTACAAAAACATAAACACTTTTGGACCCTAGAAGAACATGTGCTTTTTTTTTTTTTTTTTTTAGGAAACTAAGTTTACCTCTACTAATAGTTTAGTTGGGTTCCTTTCCTCTGTTCTTTGGACAATGATATATCTTTTTTATTGTTTTCAGTGACCTGTCAGATGCCTTGGTTATCTTCCAGCTCTATGAAAAGATCAAAGTGCCAGTAGACTGGAACAGAGTGAACAAACCACCATATCCTAAACTGGGTGGCAACATGAAGAAGGTACAAAAAGCTGGAACAGCTCCAGTAGTGATGCCTTATCCTCAAAGGATGTCTATATCATTTCAAACAGCAACGTGGGCACTTGTGTTGCTCTCAAGTCCCAAGTACAGCACATTAAATGATTTTTTGTCTAGTCAGTGAATAATTTTTCGTCCTGAAAAAGAAGCATACATTTAACTCACTGGCTCTGTTGACAGGTGAACAGTATTTGTAAAGTAAGAAGACTTGACACCTTTTGTGTCAATATTTAAAAACTGTATTTGCAGACCACTTTTGCTACTGTCTTAGTTGCCAATTATAATGCATCTTCACCGCAAGTCATATGGCACCAGCTTAATTGCAGCTGTCTGCATCACTGCCCTCCACATCAAATGAAGACAGTGATGATAAGCATTCTTGACCAGATGCCTCAAGAACCGATCACAGAGTTGCTGCTAAATACAGAGCTTTCTCACAGCTATCTGGATGAGTAATTCCATCCAGTTAGGCCAGAGTAATTAACCGACCTAAAAAATTGACTAGGACACTAATCCTTTGTCTCAGTGCAATGCCATGATGCTGGAGGTACCCATGAGCCACAAATTCATATTTTCCAGGGTAATCTGTTTTTCAGGCCCTGATGATGAAGTGTAACATTTCCTTCTATGTTAACTGTTTACCGTGGTATTTTTGGGATGGAACTGGCTGCTGGTAGTCAAACGGCTGTATTATCACAGAGCCCCATAGCTCCTGTTTGCACAGGAGGATCTGGGCTAAGCGATCCAAAGAATTTAAAGTAACAGTGTCTTGTTTTATTTTTTTCCTTATATTTCTGAATCACATGAATTGACCCTGTCATTAACAGCTTGAAAACTGCAACTATGCAGTGGAACTGGGAAAGAATCAAGCCAAATTTTCCCTTGTTGGCATCGCTGGGCAAGATCTGAATGAAGGAAACCGTACGCTCACACTGGCCTTGATCTGGCAGTTGATGAGAAGGTATGGCAGTCAGACACAAACTTCAGAGTGCTTTGTTATATTCAGTTTGCATTGTAATAGTTTCCTGATGCCATCACTGAGAAGGCTCTACAGGCTACAGCTTTCTCACTCCTCTGTTTGCACTCATATGCAAAGACAGAGTAACCTTTTGCTCTCTCCTAGTTAGAGAAGCGATCAGGAAGCACATTATCTTGTGGGCAAGGACATTGCTGTCAGCTCATGCAGAAGATTATTATTGTCACTATCTGTATAGCATGAATAAATGTTCATTGCATGGAAGAGAGAAAAAGAAGTTGAAAGGTCTCTGTATCAGGGAATGGGGAGAATGTACTGGAAACAAGGAATTGATGTAGAAGTTCTGTAATCTGCTACCTGAAGCGGATGCAACTCAGTAGCTCTCCCCACTTTAATGTAATTCTCTGTGTGTGTGTTTGTGTGTGTGTTTAAGAGATCCATGATTTGGTGTAAAGAGACCCAGTGGCTAGGAACTGAATACAGACTAAATTCATTCTACAAATCAAGGTATAGGTTTATCAGCCAGGTAATTAATCTAGGGATGTGGTGATTACTTGCCATCAATTTGGGATGTCTTTCCAAGGTGTATGCTGACATATAAGCAAAATATTCCAGGCTTGTGTTCATGCAGAAGGCCAGTCTTAGATGAGCATAACAATTCCCTTCTGGCCTTAAAGTCAGTGATTATTTTTAGGCACTGTGAGAATGAATCATTTACACTGAAATCCACTAAGAGGGACCTCGTAGGAATTTTGAGTATCAAAATCTTTTGACAATCCCAAAACAGTGATTAGGGAACTGGGGGTGAATTAGACCCAATAGATGAATTAGCCCCAATAAATGAATTAGCATGTTATAATATAATTCATATATACTGTGAGTGTGTGGGCAGCGGGGAAATATAAACTCTAAGAGGACTTTTGGGGTGATCCCAGTCAAGCTGCGCACGTACAGGATGGTTCTGAGGTTATAGTAGACTTTGAGCAAATGCAGGTATCCTGGCTTCCCTCTTAAGGTACACCCTGAGTATCCTCGAAGACATTGGTGGTGGAGAGAAGGTGAATGATGACATCATTGTCAGCTGGGTCAATGAAACACTGACTGCAGCCGGGAAGGATTCAACCATCTCCAGTTTCAAGGTATAGTTTTTTGTTGGAAGTCTCTACTTAGGAATCTCTTATTCAGTGTGTATACATGCACACAATACAGTATGATATAATTAACTACATAGTTTGATTATTTTTCATTCCCTTTTAAAGGCATGTTCAGATATAGAGATTTTATTTGAAGGGATTTATTATGAAAAGGTAACAGAAACGTGATATGAACGTAACAGCAAACACCTTGAATGCCAGTTTGACATAGGAAATCAAAGTATGGAGCCAGGAATGATGACTGGATGTCGTGGTTTAACCCAAGCCAGCAACTAAGCACCACGCAGCCACTCGCTCACTCCCCCTGCCCCAGTGGGATGGGGGAGAGAATCGGAGGAGTAAGAGTGAGAAACACTCCTGCGTTGAGACAAGAACAGGTTAACAGTTGAAATAAAATAAAGTAAAATAGTAGTAGCAATAATAACAATATAATAATAATAATCAAAGCAAGTGATACACAATGCAATTGCTCACCACCTGCCGACCAATACCCAGACTGTCCCTGAGCAGTGATTGTTGCCCACCGGCCAACTCCCCCCAGCTTATATACTGAGCATGACGTCATATGGTATGGAATAGCCCTTTGGCCAGTTTGGGTCAGCTGTCCTGGCTGTGCCCCCTCCCAGCTTCTTGTGCACCTGGCAGAGCATGGGAAGCTGAAAAGTCCTTGACTAGCATGAGCAGTACTTAGCAACAACTAAAACATCAGTGTGTTATCAGCATTCTTCTCCTACTAAATCCAAAACACAGCACTGTACCAGCTACTAGGAAGAAAATTAACTTTATCCTAGCTGAAACCAGAACACTGGAATTAAGCAAGAACTGCTGTGCTGATGATTATTAAATGACAGCAATTACAAATGACAGTATTAAAAAGAACAGCAGCAATACTTTTATAATATGGTAGTACCATTCAGGGGTGGTGGCTTATTTTGCAAGGCATCTTATAAACACAGAGACGGTCCAATTCCAGGGGGCTTCCAATTTTGCTAACACATCTGAGACACTTCCCAAGCTGGGGAACATTCAGTGGATGTAAATCAGCAGTTTGCACCAGGCAAGGACAGATCCATCAGATTTCACATAATGAGCTCAGAAGTCACACAGCTGGTTCCCCTCGTACCTCCCGTCAGTAGATGTGTATCAATGTCATCTCCCCACAGGAAGCAAATTCACTAGCTCAGCACCCCATCTTTTGATTTAATGATGTCTCATCCATTGGTAGGGAAAAAAAAATCCTTGAAAGGGTTCTTAGTCTGCCTTAGATGAAAAATGATGCTAAGCAGTCCTTTGTGAAGATCTAAGTGATATTTGACTGAGCTGTCCATTGCTCTTGAGCCTAGACTCTGGCTTTGTGGGAGATGTCATCCTGTTCTTGCATCTAATTGTATTTTTCATCTATGCAGGATAGCAAAATCAGCACCAGCATGCCAGTCCTGGATCTCATTGATGCCATTCAACCAGGATCAATCAAATATGACCTCTTGAAAACGGAGGACCTGAATGATGAGGAGAAACTAAATAATGCTAAGTATGTTCATGCCAAGTGACACTTAACACGAGTTATCTGCTCAGGCTTGCCTGACTCTGTCTTTGAAAACTGCTCTGCTATCATTATCATCTGGCACCACCTCAACTGAGAAATACCTCCAGAGTTAGAAGCATGAAGGCTAGGAGTTAGGCAGTAAAAAAGACTATCAATGGAAATGAAGTGTGTAATGTTATAATTCCTGCTTTATAATTCCCTTGAAGGGATCAAAATCACTTGGCTTCACAAGCTCCTATTTTCTCTTATTAAATTTAAAATTCTTTCAGAGATCAGGGAACAATGCCAACAATAGTGAGCCATGGAAACCAGTGATTAGAGGTCACGATACCTCTTCAGTCATGTGCAGGTGGAACAAGGACATATTTAAGAGAGAAGGGGGAGGACAGGATTCATGCCTGAAAAACTGATTTTATGAATGTGGATATTGATTTTTTTTTTTTTTTCCTGAGTGCAAACCATTTTCTAGCAGACAGCCAGTCCTGGGGGCATCTCCCTTTCCTTTCAGAGTTAAACAGATCACCTCCTGGTCTGATCATCAGTTTAGCTTCTCCTTTGCTATGTGGCAACTACAAAAGAGAAAAGGATGACTGTAAGGCAATCAGAGCTGCCATCATTTTTATAAAGACTTTTCCCATTGTTCTTTTTCCCTTCCATTTCCTACCATCTGTTCTCTTTCTTTCCTTGCAATCCTACGTGTGCTTCTCTCCATACTTAATTTCTTCATCCCTCTGCTGATGTTTTCCTCTTTTCCCATCTTTTTCTCCCCCCCACACCTCCCCGCATGTTTCTCTGCATTTTGGGGAGAATTTCACAAACGTATGTGCTCTGCAGCGGGAAGAACCTGGGATTTTCTAGCTTTTTTCATGAAAAAATAGAAGAGATACCCAGTGGAGAACAGTCAGTAGCCATGCAACAGTGCACTCTGAGGAGGGAGATGGGAAGGTCAGCTTGCAGATTCTGGGTACAACTCAAGCAGAAGAGAAGTCCCTGAATGTTGATTTTCCAAAAACACTGATTGCCACCAACATCATCCTTCTGCTTTCCATCCTCATGAATTTGTTCATGTGTGAAGACTGAGCAGCAGAGATTGAGGGGGAGGAAGACCAGAATGGCTGCTTGTTGGGATAATCTTTCAGGGGATGGCAGACTAAATGTTTCAGACCAGACTTTGACCTGCAGTCTTCCATGCTGCAGGTAGTCAGTGCTCTAAGCATCAGGGAATACACTCTACCTTTTACTACAAATTAGTTATTTATGAACCTGTCTCATACATTCCTATAGAAAAGTTTAATTTTGACGAATCAGTAAGAAAGTTCCCAACCCACTCTGGTACTGATCATGTAAAAAACTTCTTAACAGAGGGAAAATTAATGCTATTGCACTAATTTATTTCTTCATTTTGTTTTTTTCACCCCTGCAATGCAGATATGCCATCTCTATGGCGAGAAAAATTGGAGCAAGAGTGTATGCCCTTCCAGAAGACCTGGTTGAAGTAAAACCCAAAATGGTCATGACAGTGTTTGCTTGCCTTATGGGAAAAGGCATGAAGAAAGTTTAAAGCACAAAAGACTTGAACTGATGCCTGGTGTTCACCCTTTTGATTCCCTCAAACTGGATGCTCTTCTCTCTATCGAGGAAATATGCAGGGTGTTCATGCTTTCAAGGCATGAATGTAATACACGGTTCCAGGTCATACAAAAGTTGTGCATCCACACGTATCCAGGAAGTGTTTTGTTTTGAACAGTAATATGTGCTTGATTTCTTTGCCTTATTTTCCACTTTGCTAGATATAACCATTTCATATTCCTGAGTAAGTTTTCAATAATGAGGCCTATACATATCCTTCTATTAACGGATACCAGGGTTTTCTGTCAGAGGTCACCTGGAGATCTTTGTCTTGGGAGGTACAGACAGCTTTTAGGATTATGAAATGTTATATACTGCTTCTGCCTGAAAATGTCTTCATGCTTCTGGTAGCATTTCTGCCATACTTTCCTTCAGTTTGCACCTGGGATAACAAAAGGGGTTCCCCCAAGCAAATGCAAGTATTAGTGACTATATTTTTGGAATGGTAGGATCCTCTTAGGAAATTCTTTTGGAAAGAGAGAAGTGTTTGGAGTCTGCTATGTGTTGCTGGTATATGAACTGAGCAGTACTTTTCTCTGCAAGTTATGCCTCTGCCGTCAGTGGCATTACTCACAGAGTACATTACTACTCACTGAAAAAAACATACCATAACCTGGTCGTCCAAGAACACCCAAACTCTGGAACCTTTGCAAGAAATGCTCTCCAAAGGATAATTCATCTTTATGTCATAATACACTTAAAGCATAAGCAGATTGCAAAGCATGACAGAAATGAAAACCACGTTAAAGAAACTAAGGGGATACACTCAGTAGCAATAAGATAAGAAGTGAACCAAAGGGATGCAGAATGACATATTTATGTAGTGAATAAAAATTAAACTCTGTTAACTTTACAGACTTGCACTCAAAGGGCTGTGGCCCTGATGCAGGAGAGCATTTAAATGTGTGCTTGCATATGAAACACATACTAAAATGCTTCTCTGAACCCAGGCTGGGATCCTCAATGGAGCTAAATCAGCGTAGCTTTGCGGCTAATAAGACGCTGTCAATTTACCTCAGTCGAGGACCTAGCCTCAAATTACCTAGTCTGTGGATAGTCAGTGGGATATATTTGCACTGAATCTCTTCCTTGGCTTGAGTCATTTAATATTCTGGCCTTTATGTGGATTTTATAGTGGTGCAATGCAGAAGGAAGGAATTTTGCCTTAATCCAATCCCGTTGACACAGTCTCAGTTCCCTCCTTCTCCCCCTCCCTCCCCTCCAGCACCTTCAGATTTGCCTTAATAAGGAACCGATATTCAATGACATGAGAAGTATCTCCAAAAAAAGTGTTCTATAAAGCCAAATGTGTAACCTTTACTTTTAGTAATGCATGTGCTAATGGGGAAGTATGTATCATGTAGCTGAAATAGGGACAGATTTTAATTAAAAAAAACACTGTGGGCTTGCTAAGGCTGTATCTTCCATATTGTTATTGAAACCACAGATTGCAGAAAGCAGGAGGAACTATTTCCTAGGTCATTTCCGTACATGCCACTCTGAGACACTGCCAAAGATGGGACACTGCTGGCTGGACCTGCAGCCTGACCCGGTATGATTTTCCCCATTCAGTGCAATACCCATCATCCTCCTCCTTTGCTCATATACCCATATATTTTATGTATTCTGCAATGCAAATGTGCCACTGGGTTTCTGTACTAAAGGTCAGATCCTGTTCCTGATCAGATCTGTCTGTCCTGTTCCTCTCATGAATCTATGTACTTAATACAGGGTGGGAAAGGAACAGCATCCCAAGACCCATCCCATCTGGTCACAATATTTCCACATGCTGGCAGAGGAGGAGAACATCTCGAATGTTACATGAAGGAGATGTCACCCCAACTTACTGCCCATCAAAGGGGAGTTATCAGAGCACGGCCCCTACGCTGCTCCTCCTCTTTCTAAGTGTAGGACCCACTGTTGCCATACCAGAGGGGTGGCACTGAAAAGGCGGCTGCTCTTCCCTTATGTTGTTTGACTTGGGAGTCCAGCAGAGGTAAACCAGAGAGAGGAAACTGCAGGCAGAAACTGTGACCACAGCATTTCCCTCAGGATGACCGTGTATTTTGTGTGTGTTGCATGCATGCATGTATGTTCGCAAACTGCAAGGGCTGTTTTTGGCTGGATAGACAGTGTAGATCTGAAAGAGCCAGGTAATCCTGCCTGAAGACAGCCCTGCTCTGGGTTCCCCATCTCAGGGAGATGCCTTCACCCCAGACTCAGGGGCAGACGTGAGGGATGAAGTAGTCAATGGATAGGAGATGGCAGCAGCACCAGGGTGCGAGGAGGGGCTTTTCCCTTGGTCCCAAATGAATGCTGGCACTTGCTATCCCCACAGAGAGGAAGGAACTTTCAGACACAGCATTCCCCCATTCACCAGCCCTTAGCAACTCATTTTTTTGCACGGGGGTAGGATTTTTAGAGGAGCCTGCTGAGAGAGGCAGGGAGAGGAGGCTTTCACACATCAGGCACTTCCCATAGGCACGATGTAGGACCTCAGTGTCCCCAGAGATCGAAACCTGCCTCTAGCTCAGGCTCTGGAGAGGGGCCAGGTGATGTATGCTGTTATTTGAAGCATGTTTTGTGAAGGGGGCTGCTTTTCCTCCTCCTCAGCATCCTAGCACTGAGCCTGCCATACAGCCCGCCCTCCTAGTCCCCTGTCCCCAGGCTGCATTTTGGGGCACTATCTCTGAACCCCAACCAGCAGCTCTGCACCAGCGGTGAGCCCTGGCACCAGCCCTGGCACCAGTGCAGCAGGGAGAGCTAACCACGAGATGGCAGTCACTCTATCTGGAGTTTTAGAGACTGGCATGCATGAGTTCCGAAAATGCTCTCCTCTGGGAAATGGAGAAAAATTGGGATATTCAACCCTAGGCAAAATGCTAGCACCTGTCAGTATGCAAAAGGGAATAGGCAGGGATGCTATAGTAAATGCCTTACCAGTTCTTCATCCTGATCTCTATAACCTATTGTGAAAAATAAAGCTGTCAAGGACCCAAATGTGTGGGAATAGCCACATTCTGGTACAGGAGCATAAACGATTTCACTTTTCAATGCACCTCTGTTTAATTGGGTATTCCTGGTTTTTTGATGGACTTGAGGTTTTGCTTTCATGAACTGTAATAGTAACATGTAATAAAGCTCCCAGCAATTGCTGAAGGGGTTAAACCCATGACAAACATCACAAAAAACCAGGATCTGGAATTTTTTTTCTGTTGCTTTTCTCCAACTTTTTCCATCACTCTTAGAGAAAGCAGCTGTCTTTGGGATTCACTCCCAAATCAAGCTGGCTTTGTAAGCACTTCCATTATTGATTTTCATTGCACAATTAATTATAATTTTCAAGGCTTCAAAAAGGCTTAGACATTCATATGAATAAAAATAAAGCATCAGCAGTTAGACTAACTAGGAGAAAAAACCATGAGGGTAATCAATCCACATGCTTCAGGGTACAGTCTGATCACCAGATGGACTCAGAAGGAAATATGCCCCCATAGTGTAGTAGAGCATAATTAGGTGCATGATGAGGATTTTACACCTTCTTGTAAATCATCTATCTTGTCTAGAAATCATGTATCCCGGCTTTAGAAAGGAGATAGCAAGCAGTATGGCTGGCTGCTGTGCTCTTGTACAAATAAAGTTCTGTTTCTACTTCCTCCCAAGATGGAATTGAACCAAAAACCCATCCTGACATCACTGCTCCTTCTAAGTGCAGCTTACTTCCGCTGTAAGCCTGATCATAAACTTCAGGTCTTGGTGTCCATTGCTGCCTAACCACGCAGAAGCTTCGGTTTGGTGCCTGCTTGGAAAAAAGGACCCTGTCTCTGGTAGGTGGCTGCAAAAAACACATGAGCAGCACTGGTCCTACAGCAAGTACTCAGCTGCCGCTGCTTTCGGCTTGATGGAGAAATGGATCCTGGTGCCTCCAATCTTGCAAACCCGTGTGTTGAGTGGCTACTGAGACGCTCCAGCTCCCCATCTTCCGCCACTTCTGGCAGCCTCCTCCACCATCTGGAGAATGGACTTGTCAAGAATTTGGGAGTGTTTTCCTCCAACCTACTCAGCCACTTTAAGTCCAGTACTTTTCAGGCAAGCGGACAAAGTGAGCAGCAGAGAGTAGCATCACTGAATGCCTGAGCCTCATTGCCTGCTGTGTGGTGAGCAACATCAGAGTTAAAATTTATATACAAACCTCAGAAGCTGTTAATTAAGCAAGTCAGTAAATAAGGGAGCTCTGTATACTGGTGAGGTGATAGACTTTATATAGCTTAGTGTGGGCAAACTCTGAATTAGGACCAAAATAACTTAGTAACATTCTCATTTTGTTCATATTTTTTATGTATATCAGTGCTTGGTGGCAGTTCTCTTCTGCCACCAGGAAAACCATACTGTTCTCCTGTTGGTTCCTTTGCTCTTCAGGAAGTAACACACAGCTCTGAAGTAAAATTACTATTTTTAAAGTGTTGTTTTTCATTGCATCTTATTTACTTTTTATGCCCTGATCACTTTTTAAAGGCAATAGTATCTTACAGAAAACCTAACTTGCTCCCAGGATGCAAGGTACTATTGCTGTTACAGATCCATGATAAATTGTCCAAAGCTGAGAAGGGCCAGAATTCCCACAGGCCATGTGCTCACAGGTAATGATATGTCTGAAATCTGTGAAAAGGGCAGAAAGCTACATAACCGATCATGCATATAAGCACTGAACTCCCTCAGGGCAGGCACTCATTTAGTGCACATGCTAAGGATCTAAAGGAATACAGCAACGAGTATCTGTGAACACACAAAGCATGGAGAGAAACCCCACACATTTGCCCAGGAAATCTCCTAGCAGGTGATTGACATGCACGGTGCTGCTTTGATTCATGCAGGCAGAAAAGCAATGTCCCATTGCCAGGCACCTCTGGCAGCCTATGAAGTTGTCCTGGCTCTTCACTGCAGTTAAGTAAACTGAACACCTCGCAGCATGTGTTGGTTTGTCACTAAGGTGGGGAAATGTCTTCTGACCAGCCTCTTGGTAAGATGTCCTCCCTTGATTTTGCAGCCCTGTAGCAGAACACCCTGCACGTCTGCGAGGTGGCGGATAAGCCTTAGGGGCATCACCTCTCCATGCCTTCTCCTCAAGACCTGCGTCTGCTTGAGCACTAGTGAAACAGTCCTGTGGCTGAGTAACATGCCAGTGAAAGGCTTGATCAGCCACATCAGTGAAAAGTCGAAAATAGAGATCTCTGAGGATGGATGCAGGCCCTCACTACCAGCCCTACCTCCACTGCTTGCTGCACTGTCAAATTACATTTCACATCAGGGAAAAGTGGCTGCAGTGCCCCATAATGCTTCAGTCACAATCCTTCTCAGACCGTCGTGGGGCGATGCTGCCCACATGGCGATCAGACCTTGCAGAACAGTCAAATGCCTCTAGAAACATCTCAAATTCACTGCCGGAGCCAAATTCTAGGAATATAGGTTCTGCTAACTGTAGAGGTTGTGAACGGTGCTAATGGGTCCTGTACTGTCAGAAACCTCCTTGGCTTGCCAAGCTTTACAGCATGTGGGAACAACCTGCTAATACAGATTCAGCCTCTGCTGACCTGGTGGCATCCATTTGGGAACACCCAGAGGCTTTTTGCTTAGTAGAGGAACAAATTCTCACGAGGTCGTTTCACTCTGCACTTCTCATACAAGCTCTGGGCAGGGGGACACCCAGCACTGTGACAGAAATCCCTCTCTAGCCTACAGTGGTCTCCTAAAGGTTTGGAAATGACACCCCAAACAGGAATCACGGGTCTCTCAGAGCATGGTCCTTGGATGCAGATTGCAGAAGCTTTCAGCACAGATGCCCTCAGCTGCCAGAGCAGTCGCACCATGCTGGGCTGGAGCAGCCATACAACGGTGTCACTGCTTTGCTGGGTGTCTGCAACTGCAACAGAGTGCACTGTAGGAAAGCTCACCTCTCCTCTTCCCCATCCCTGGATGGACAGAAGAAAAGCCAAGTGCCTATTTGGATGCATTTGCACAGTAGCTGTTCTGCTGGGACAGTGATGAGTCTCTCTGCAGTGTGGATCTGCTTGTGCAGACTGATGGTCAGCACGGGCTGAGAGTAAGATGTGCCTCTCCAAGGTGGGGACCACACCAGCTGAGAGGGGTGAACGAAAGGGGGCAGGAGCTTTGCTCCACAGAGTTTCTCTTCACCAGCATCCTCAAACAGGTCCCAGCATCCTCCAAACAGGTCCCAGGTCCAAAAGCCCAAAGGAAGGGTCTGTTCTTCTAACCTCTGCCAGACACCAGGCAAGCAATGGGAGCAAGTGCAAGCAGCGCAGAGAAGAGCAGCAAATACTGTTGACGCACTCAGAGACAGGCAGAACGCATCACTGCTCCAGGGCTAATTGCGTTCCTGATATGTACATACATACCTACAGACCTAGAGAGGGGGCCAGGTGTGCATCCACGCGCTTGCACTTAGCTGAAGTGTGCTTTCCATACGTGGTACTTGGAGCACCTTCCTCAAGTGCTGAGAAGCTCTGCCTGGAGCGCTCCTGTGGCTCCTTTTGATATCTTTTGTTTAACAAAGTTAAACTTGCTTTGCAAGTGCTCCTTGTTAAGATACTGGCAAATAAATCAATATCTACTGGCAATAAGAAAACATGAGTCACTAGGACAACATGTTGTTTGGGTGGGAGTTGATAATAGACCTTCAGGAAACCGAACTCACGAGGGAAGTGTTTAACCAGTACAGACACCTCCTCACCTCCCCAAAACAGCACGTACACCACAGCATCTTTCTCTCTGCTGACCCTGGAAAGCCAAACAGCAAGGAGAGTAGAATAAAAAAATTAAGAAAGTAGGTTGGCATAAGTGAGTACTCAAAAACGCAAAGTGAACATGTATTTTGAGCCTCTGCTCATACCTATCAGCCGTAATTGAAACATAGCGCCTGGACACCACTCACACAGGGATGAGAGGTCTGTTTCCTACCAGGTTAACCCATCATTTTTCTAGCAAAGGTAGCATCTGATTTTTGTATTTTGGAATGACGTGAGGGAGAAAGGCCAGTACCACAGAAATTTAGACATAGTCCAGATTTTCCCCTCCTGGTGGTTTCATGGGCTGCAAAATTGTTTCCAGAATGAAATGACAGAGGTTGGTGACATTGGCCATGTATGTAAATGATCACAGTGTCCTACGGAGATTAATTGGTTCATGAATAAAGATGAGGCGCTGAGGTGTGCAGGGAGAAATCATTTATCAATTATATGCCTTGGAAAACTGAAAGATGATGCGGCCTTAACGGCTGAATGGGTTTGAAAGGGAGACTTGTAAATTGAGTTCTAATTCTGTTCTGCCGCATTCATAATAAAGAGCTGTTAAACTAATTGCATCCTTGTGTGGTTCATGAGCAACGGCACTCAGCTGCATCATGCAGCAAGCAACAGAGATCAGAGTTTAGTTAGATTTTAGTCGTCCTTTGCCTCATGTAGGAAGGATGCTAACCAGTTACCTTTGGCCTCATTAGTAGTGATAACGCACAAAAAAAAGGGCAAGAGCCTGTAAATATTTTTCAGGAGATTAATTTTGCATTTGAATCCGAATTTAAAGAATCAAGAGGACAGCACAGACTCACTTGGCTTTTGTGTTCTGCTTCAGTCACATGGATCCATTGGAGTGATTACCCATCCCTGGAGGGACTCATTGCTGATTAACTGGAAACAAGAGTATTCTGGAGGATCAAAACAATAGCAGAACATGCTGATCCCAAACAGGGGAAAGGATCTGAGGGATGTGGCTGCTGATAACAGCTGACCTCCCCTCCTGCTGCTCCTTCTGTGTGCTTGTTAACAGGTTTACTGTTACTGACAGACAGTACCAGCCGAGGTTGGTACATGCTCTGGTACGTGCTGAAATACACACTCACATCTGAGAATCTCGACGCAGAATGAGGCTTGCTATTTAAAATCTTGCTGCTGGATACTGTGCAAGCCCTGGCATCAAAGAGGACAGCCACACTTAGGTCCTGGCTGAGCTCAGAGGAAATCTTGTGGCAGTTGGTTGCTGAAAGCCAAGGATGCCAGGAATGGAAGTCACTGGAGATTACTCAGCAGCACTGCTGCAACTGCTGGAGGCCATCTGGCTGCAAGACTTCAAGCAGTTCCTCCTTTGACATGTTCTGTCTGACCACTTTCTGGGGTCTGGCTCTCCTTCACCAGCAAGAGCAGCTGCAGGAGCCCAGCATCATGGCCGGGCACAGCCGAGCATCTCAAACTACGCTGGTGCAGAGGGTGCTTGAGCAATGATACCCTGACTTAGCTGGGACGTGGGTGCCTGGCCTCTTCTGCTGCCACCTTTTTGAGCACATCTTAAACCACCACACAAAGATGTGCCAGAGCCTGGTCTGGGTCAGGCACAACACCTATGCAACATCAGGAGGACATGGGTGTTACTACACGTCAGTGTGGAGAGGGAGGGGAGGGACAGCAGGTTCAGCCAAAATAGTGGAAATATCTCTTTAGAATTGCCTTTAAAGTGTGATTATACTTCAAAAAGCAATATAGTAATGGCACCAGGGGGTTTTATATACTGCCTGTCCTAATTCCCATATGCATAGTTTTCAACAAAGAAATCAAGAGACTACTTTGTTAATTATCTGCTCTGAAAACTAGGACCTGATCATTCCTTTTTAAATAAAAGCCTGTGTATGTCCCAAAGCTACTCTAAAAGTTAACAGAAACCAACACTGATCAAACTGTACCCCAAGAAGGGGCGGGGGGCGCTTCTGGTCACATCTGCTACGGTAACACTTGGAGGCACCAGTTCAGCATAGCCCATGGTCTACCCAGTGTAGAAGTAATAATTAATCCAGGTGCAGCAAAACCTTTGAACTCAGCCAGAATTTTCAACCAAGCAGCTCTTCATCAGGGAATGATGATTCATCAGAAACCAAAAGGGCTGCTGGAAAGGCTTGGTTTTGACGAATTTCCCAATGAGAGAAAAATATTTTTGTTTGAGAAAGGAAGCTTTCAAGTGGCTGAAATTTCCCCTTGCAACAGCTCCTAAATTCAATCTTATTTCCTCCAGGTCTTAAAAAAAATGCATAGTAATCCTAGTTAATTTTCAGTAAAATTAAGAAAAAGCTTTTAAAGTGAGTAAAAATCAAACAGTTGAAATTATCAAAATGAAATATTTTGATTAACCCAGTTGTTTTTATAGTTGCCCTTTACAGTGTTTTTTAAGACCACGTTTTTCTTCCCAGCTTATCTAGGAAATACTTCCCAGGTTCTCAGAAATTCTTGATTAAGAAACAATTTACCGTTGCAGGTGGAGCAAGTATATCTTAATTTATGACTTCTGTAGCCCAGAACACAGCAAATTGCGTCTGACCATAACAAGGACCTGAAGTGTCCAAGCTGAGGGAGGGAGGTAAGCCAGAATCCGTAGGATTCACTGGCACAAACACAGCCTCCTACCTCTGAGCGAGTCATCCCAGCTCTGGTGGCCATGAATAGGACCAGGTGTTTCATTACGCTCTGAGATGTCTACAGGAGGTCACAGATGAATTGGTCCCAACAAGTGCCCATTTCTCTGCGGTGCCCATGCAAGCGGCACGAGATGGCTCGCTCAGGTACAGTGGTCTGCACTGGGAAGGGCTAACGTTAGAGGAGATGATTCTCTCTTCCTAAGCGGATGAGACAAGCAGATCGGGGGAATGTCAACATAAGTCAAAGGACAAATGATGACCCCTAACAGCTGGGTGGAAGCAGGGAAGTTAATGCTTAAGTTTGGTGTCTAAATACATTCCCATCGGCTTCTATTATGTCAGTAGTTTTTTTTACTGATGTTCTGCCTGGGCAGGGCTAGAGCGCTCCTCAGCAGCTCACAAGGCTTTGGGGGTAATCACTGTATAGCTGGTTGCTCATTAGAGCAAACCACAGCAGTGCAGTATAAATAGAACATATCAGGAAAGGAAATCTGACCCGCTCGGAGACTGAACTGTCACAGAAATTGTCTTTGTGTATGAAATATGTGTTACACAGTACGAATATCTTGGCGATGGGAGGCTGCATGCTTTTAAAAATCAGTCCACTTTGTGGAGGTGCTTACTGACCAGGAACCTCATTTTAGGCACCCAGATCCGAATAGCTTGGCTGCTGCTGGTGAGGTGGCAGTGCTGGGATGGAGCTAGGGGCTGTAGTGGGTGCGGAGCTGCCATTTAGTCACCCAAGGACAGTGACCAGTGGCACTGGTTTTGAACATTGTGCATGACCTTGTTGCTGAGACAGGCTGTGTAAGTGGAGCAGGATGTAGTCTGTGTTGTTTGGATACTAATGTAAGGAAAAAAAGCAGAAAGATGATTTATCCAAATAAGCAATGTCCAGCACATGCTTGAAAGGCAATGGGTTTGTGTCCTACCTCAAGTCATGAGACCTCTAAGGCTTTCAGACAAGCAAGAGGCATGGGGATATACATCTCTGCCTCCTGGTCAGTCACATCTTCCATTCTATTTTTTGTTTATTTTTTGATCTTTCCTCCTCCATTTATTGTGTTTTAACCTGTGTGACGCCTTAACCACCACAAGACTCTGGTTTGCCCTTCCCTCAGAATTTTCTCTAGTGCCTTTAGTTTCCTCAGACACCCATTTTTTCCTTTTTTTTTTTTTTTTGCGTGAAATATTTCCAGTGCATACCAGAAACCAAAAAGCAGGTAGGAAAACAGCAGCTTTCGAACAGCACGTGAACTATCTCTTTGCAGATGAGCCAGAGAACCCATAGGAAAAGCAATCAACATACAAAAATGTCTCACACCTACCATTTGTCCAAAACTTTCTTCTCAGGTAGATAGCAGAAAGTGTTGCCTTTTCCCACTTAATTAACACTTTAAGACATAGAGAAATATGATCCTTTTCTTTCTTTTGTTACCAGCACTGCCACTCTGTCAGCTTTTCAATCTCCTCTGCTACACCTATCTCAGTAGATCCAAATTTTCTTTA
The DNA here is from genome assembly GCF_030463565.1 of Pelecanus crispus. NCBI lineage: Eukaryota > Metazoa > Chordata > Aves > Pelecaniformes > Pelecanidae > Pelecanus > Pelecanus crispus. The sequence goes on along the minus strand of NC_134643.1, from coordinate 194,418,753 downwards.
AATTTGTATCTGTGCATCAGGCATTTCCAGATGAAAGTGTGCCTGGATGACCAAGTTTTGACTCCTGTATTTTATCCTCTGTTGGCAGCTTCCTTTTGCCTCCATGAGGGAAGGGCATCTGAACCATCAGTTTAAAAATCAACCCCTGTGGCAGAGCGCTGCCCGCTGCCCACTGCCCTTGCCGGGAATGGCCTCTGTACCTTACCAGAACTTCCTATTTGTTTGAACATCTAGAAAAGATAAAATAGGAACTACAAAATCTAGGTAAGGTGTCAGTGGTTTAGCTCCCCATGAGCACAGGACATATATGGAGATCATCTATTCTGGACATGTCAAATTCATTCAGCTTTTCAGCATGTCCTGCCTGGACAACTGTGGATAGAAATACGGGAGGCAAATCTTGGGGCATGCAAAAATTAATAATAATGAGATGAAGAGTCACTGGTACTTTTTTTGAAAAGCTAAGCCAGTGTGACATGTGGCAAATATATGCATGTCAGAATGTCACAGAAAAGAGGGCATGGAGCAACACAAGCAACCTGAAATCCTTGGATGGGTCGGGTGTTAACCAAAGAGGTAGAGGCCAGCTGTGGAAGATGGAGACCCATTCGATGTGCTCCATTCCGAACTAGAGGAATGGCTCTCAACAGCATGAGTATCATGTCCCACTTGCTCCGTGTTTCCTCTGCTAGCAAATGCCAGCAAAAGAAACTTTCCTGCTCAGGATTTTTCCATTTGGACTTAATAACCTCACTCCCACTCCCTTCACCCAGCTTCCCGCTTGGCTGTGATATGCTATAGGAGTGTTGAATGCAAAGCATGCTGCTGGACCTCCGTAAATATTAGAGAATCACAAAAACATTGCGCTTGGTGTTCTTTCTTATGTCTGTGATTTGTAGCCTCAATGAAATGACACAAAGGCTGAGATGAAAAAGTGACTTGTCAATATGAAAATGTCCAAAATGTACCTTATCCTTTTGTGGACGGGCGACATCAATACATGCAGGACCTCTCCAGGGAGCTGTGTCATATTGACTTAGCCACCAGGAGCTTGGGGTTGAGGTGAGAGAGAGTATTAAATTTTAACCACTCTTTAAATAACATTTTTGAAATCAATAATGTGGGTCCTGAACCCTTGGCTTTCCAACTACATTTGGTTTCATTGTGGATGCTGTGAAGATGAAGTTTTACCTGCTCTTTTTTACCCTATTTATCTGGATTCAAGAGACACATGTCTTCACTCTTCCAAGGTAAATATCTGATGGTGCTACTGGGCTTTTAGTGTGTGATGAGTGGGACATCGAAAGTATTGAAGCAAAATAACTCCAAGTTGCATAAGAAAACATGTGGCAAAGGCTGACATTTATTTATTGCTCTTGTAATTGGATATGTGGTTCAATTTAACATATAGATGGTGGAGGAAATGAAATTATTCTAAGTCTTCTTTGCATCCATAAATCCTACATTTTTAATCATATTAAAACTATTCTTTTTGGTCTAAGTGCAAATCAATTCTGTTCATTCAGTGCTTTTGAATGCCAATAAAGGGCATTCTGAAACTTAATGGGAAAAAATAATTTGCTTCATTTGCCTTAAAACAAGACCTTAAATGAATTACTTCTTGAGGTAGAGAGAGAAACCATTTCAGAAAGTGTAACAATCTGTTTTCATTCTGAAGCAGCTTTTATGATTGTTTTTCCAGTCATAAATCATTTTTGAATAACCATTTGGTATTTGTACAATGTTTCAGAAGCAGCTGTATTGTTACCTATCGATAAACTTCAGAAATGCCCTGAAACCAAATCCTTTGTTAAAACATGAGAACATATGTCAGAGATGAAGACAGCCAAAGTGCTTTTATTTTCTACATGTACAGCTGGTTTAAAAACCTGAAATGTTTTAATAGGTAGAACTAAAAGGATAAGCCCCTCATGTGGTGACATTGAGCAAGATGAACAACCTATAGGAATCACGATTAAACACAGTCTGCTCCCAGGACTGAAATACCTACACAAATAATAGTGAATTATGTCTCATAGTCCTTCTGCGACTCTGCACCACAAGCAGACCTGTGACAGGTGAACACCTCTTGACTTCATGCCTTAAAAAGAGGATCTTTCTCCTCCATTTGTGTTGCAATCATATTTTGTTGTGGATTGCTACAGAGGTGTGAGGGTTACAGTAGGGGTACAGTTAAACACATTTTCAGGTGAATTCAGTGGAGCAATGTTGCTCTGTGCTACTTGAAGGTTCATTTATTTCATGTTCAAACAAAACACTGAATATCTGGCCCTTACAGAAGAATATGGCATTTCCCACTCGAAAGCATGAATCTAACCCTCCCAGCCCCAGTTATGAAAATGGCTAAAATAATGAGATTTTAAAGGTGATATATTAGATCTGACTTTTTACTTTTATTTGAGTACTACTGTTGGAGGGTTTAATGGTCATTTATTAAAGCTACCCCTTGCAAGGTTATAGTGTGATTACTGCATCTGGACTTCTAAGAAAAATACCAACATTGTGAGATTTGTGAAAGAGCTGCTAACACTGGAAAGATACCTAGCCCACTTGTAGGGAAAGGGCAAGGCTGGAGGCTGTTTGAGAGCCAGCAAGGTGGGAGAAAAGAGAGCCCACAGGCAGACATCTGTGCTCCAGGCAGATGAACAGCTTACATGGTCCAGGAGAACAGGAGAAGATGCTGGCAGCACTCCTCTAGCGACACTACCTGCTAGAGCCAGGGTAAGACATTCAGCTGGAGACAAGTAGGGAGGCCTCTCTTCTGGAGTTGTTAGTCAGAAAGGATATGCAATGTTTAAATGAAGCCAGGCTATGAGGACGGAGAGACATATCCATACTGATGCCTTGTTTTTTGTGGGCCTGTGTGATATGTGATGCTGACGGCCTTCCTAGTGACTGAGAAATGCGATGGAGAGGAGGGATGAAGAGACTGAGATGCCTGCAGAGAGCCGGTACTGATTTATACCTGTCCATGAGATGGTGGCCAGGGCCCCTGGATGGAATTCGCCTGACTATATGGGATTTCTACACAGTTCTGCAGAGGAACAAGTCCCTTTCACCTTCCTGTACAGCTAGTGGAGAAAAATGTGTGTGTTTAGGTTATAAATCATTCCAGTTTAGCACACACATCTAAATCAGCTCAGGTTAACCAGACCCTGAAAGTGCCTGTTTCTTTATTAAGAGAGTGATTAGCTCAGATGAAGATATCAAAACCACCTAAAATGAACTGTAATGCATCCCACTCACTGTCATAGTTACAGATAAGACCTAAGCACTGTGGTGTGGGATGGCAGCTAGACTTCTGTTTACCCAGAATTAAAAGGGAGAGGAAAAAGAGATGGGGAACAGTGATAGAGTCCAGTGGGACCCTAGCAGAAAGTTGGAAGAGGGGAATGAGAGGGAGCCTCTTAAGGACAAACTCAAAGAGCAACGCAGGAAGCAGGGCATGAGGACAGAAAGTGAAAGAAAAGAAGTGTGTTCAAGATGAACATGTCCAGCCATTGCAGGGCAGCAGGCAGAGCAAGGAAAGGGTGGAGGGTTGTTTCTGAGATTGGTATAAAGGCAATAATTACAGCTTTTGTCTGGGTGTTTTCTAACAGGAGTGGGGCAGAAGACAGATGAAAGAGGGTATAATGCTAAATCGAAGCAGAGGAACTGAGAAGCCCAATGACTACAATTATAGCTGTTAATGCTCCCCATGCTAAACATGACTACAAGAGCAAGGACAGAACTTGGATCAACTTGTTCAGTGTATTCAGGTCCTACCAACAAGAGCTATAGAACTGCTGCTAGCTACCACCTGTCCAGTACTTACCACACTCAGCTGAAAAATTTGTGCCACAAATGGTGGGGTACAAGTACATACCAGCTTCCTTGTTATGGTGCTCTCAGGCTGTGGGAATCATAGGACAAAACCAGATGCGGCAGCCCTTTTCTGGTCTCCCCTGTGAAAAGACTTCCCCAGATACGAGAAGACAAATTCACTTTTAAAGGAGCCCCAAACACATGCTTTGGAGTGCACTTGCCTAAAGAAATAGGTAAACTGCCAACCCTGCCTATCCCTGATTGCTTTTCAATGCTCTGTCAAATGATGGCGGAGGCAAAAATAGGGCTGGCATGTTGTTGGTTCTGCATGAGAAACAACAGTGATTTCTCGGAGCCTGGCTAAAAGTAGAAAAGATGAATCACCTGGTTTCCAGATGCTGTCAGGTCTCTGCTTGAAATCAGTCACAACAATGAGTTGTGACAATCATGTTAGGCAGCTTGAAAACACTGTTTTTGAGAGCCCTGCCTGTTTTCTTTTCAGGACAGTCTTTGCAGACAGGGCTGGCAGGGACTTCCATAGTGCCTGGTTTATGCACTACCACCAACTCCACATGATTAGAGGGCCAAGAACCACCCCAGCCCAGAAAATGGAAATAGGGGTCTGACATTCCCCTGCATCTCCTCCTTCTACACACACAAATTATTTTAATTATCTATCCAATGCAATTTTGAACTACATGGCTTGCAGCGCACTGAAGATCAGGGCTGGATTTACAATGCAAAGTGCACTTTTTTCTTTCCAGAAAGTGAATTTCACTTCTGTCACTGATGGTGGGGTCAGGCGTGGAGTAGCTGGGAAGCGCCATCTCATGTACAGTATGTCTGGACCATGGGTCTCAAGTAGAAGGGGACTATAAGTTACCAGGCAAAGAGGGGGAGGACAGTGGTATAGACCAACTGAAACCACACCTGGCAGAGGGACAGAAATGAGGAGATCAGAAAAACTGGACTGGAGTAGGAATGATGATAGTAGTAGCCTCTGCACATCTACAAAACATCATGTTTGGCTTTTACCAAACTGGGAGGGCTTTTGCCAGAGTGGGAGGGCTCATGTCTCTGCTGAACAGTGACTGAGATGGAGAAACTCGGGGGAGAACAGAAGAGCTGTCTTCCTGGTCTAGGCTAGTTTTCCACTGGTGCTGCTGCACTCTGGATTAGCTGGAGCTGGTTGCTGTTGTGCTGGTGCCAGCTCCCAGGAGCGATCTCAGATTTGGCTACCAAAGCCCTGCACCACCTCTTTCATGGTTTTTACTGACTGGCAGAAGCAGAGGCTGGAACAGGGCTCAGCATCTTCACTATTGAATCTCATTTGAGTTCGTGGCAGCCCAGCCAAGGAAGATGAGAAAGGCCAAGCCTGCTTCTCTACTTCTGCATGGCCTAGAGTAGTTCCAAGTACCTGTGCTTTACCTAATACCCTTGTTTTTCAGGGACGAAGTTTTGTCGGCTCGCCCACGAACAGACAAACAGGTTGAAGCCCTTCAGGATTTACTGAACACCACTGAGGTAAACAGATCCCTCTGTCTCTCTGGTCTCTAGGCCAAATTCTTCCCCAAAGTGCACTAATACTGTTTCCCTGCCCTGGAGAAAGATTTAGCCCACTTTCTTTCATTTGTCCTAATACAGCAACTCAGAAAATGCTTGGTTTTCATTGCTCCACTACCTTCTGATTTACATGAGGACATCCCTCCTTCATAATGTTATAATAGTGCATTATATCAGAGCTCAGATTTCTGCAGTTGATTTTGTGTATTAAGACACTGTGAAATTGGCAAAGCACCAACACACAGTAAGTAGAAATACATTTGCTAGGGAACCTCAGCACTTTAGACCAATGCAATCTTGACCTATATGACTTGCACAGCTTTGAAGATCAGGACTGGGGTTTTGTTGTATTTTTCTTAAATCAGCATTTAGAAGATAAAAATCTCTTAAGCAATACTTTTATTTTTATTACTTCTATCTTTCATTGAAAAATAGAGTATTTAATTAAAATGAGGCATCTCTTCCTCTTCAAAAGCAAGTATTTGCCCAATCACATCCTCCCAGTTTGAAGCCAACACTCTGCAAAAAAGGTGTAACCACTGCCTTGACCAAGATAATTTACAGGATGATTGAGGGTGTGTCTCGGATGACTGAGATCTTTTAATGGTGCCTATGTCCAATCTTCCTCTGTCTTTCTTGGCTCCTATTCATTTTGTGTCCAGCCCAAAATTCTACTAGTCTACTGTCCCTACTACCATCTTCTGATCCTTCCCCTTAGTTCTCACAAACCTTGATAACCTTCCTTGCCCTCTTCCACCTCCACAAGTCAACTCACATATCCATCTCCATTGCTGTACCAAAATAAATCTCCCTCCTCCATCTTTTCCTCACCACTGTCATTCTTCACTTTCTTGTACACAGGAGCCTCAACAAGTCATGAAGAACAACTGCAATACATTCAGTGCAGAGAGAGCACGTGGTGGTTTCTACCAAGTCACTTATGCGGATATGCAAACTGAACATTTTTCAAGGGTTATAAACTGGCCATATTTTCCCATGGATATTAATTGTGCAAGTTATAAGAAAAGGTAAAGGGAATGGGAGAAAGAAAGGCAAAAGGAAAGGGAAAGGGAAAGGGAAAGGGAAAGGGAAAGGGAAAGGGAAAGGGAAAGGGAAAGGGAAAGGGAAAGGGAAAGGGAAAGGGAAAGGGAAAGGGAAAGGCAAAGGGAAAGGCAAAGGGAAAGGCAAAGGGAAAGGCAAAGGGAAATGGAAAGGGAAAAGGAAAAGGAAAGGGAAGACACAAACAGTAGCTTCCAACAAATTTTAAAGGTTACAATCTAGCAAAGAGGAAGCAATTGAAAATTAGCATCTTACAAGAAGAATTATCAGGCTAATTATAGGTGCTACTCCTGCAAAAGTTGGAAAGCAAAAACCTAAAACAAAGGAAATGCTTTCTTCTTACAGCACACACAGTGCATGTAGCATCCATCAAAAGACCCAGACAGGGTCCCAGGCAGGAACATCTACAGCAGAGTCTTTTGTAGCTGCCCCTGGGGCAGTATTGACCACTGCTGATGAGAGGTAGAGAGACCAATAATCGTATGCATTATCAAAGTTTCCCATTTACCCCCATTCATTGCTCCTCTGCCACCTCAGCTGCATCAATCCAGAGTTCCTTAGTTTTCTTTACTCTCAATTCAAAAAATGCCTACACCAAAGAGAAACTAAATCTGAAGTGGTGCATATCAGTGCAGACAGCAAGCTAGCAAGGGCAACAGGGAAATCAGTGCTGGGGAGCTAAGCATCCAGCTTGCTTCTTGGATGGGTTTTCCAAACAATGCCGAGCCATGCGATGCTGTCGCTACCCTGCCAATAATGTTGGAGATGGCTCAACCATTTGTATAGCACATTGCAGTAATATATCCAGAGGCCAAATGTTTTACCATTTATTGTTCCAAAGTCTTGATTAAAAACATGGATGAGTTTTCTGTATGATTTTGCAGACACGTTCTCTCTGAGAAATGAGTGAGGTAAACAGTTGACAGTTGATACATGCTTGGAAACATGGTGCCCTAAGTTGAATATAATATTCCTGGTGCAACTGCACCAGAAAGGAAAAAAATAAACCCTATTGTCTGGCGACTCTATGCTGTATGTCTTCAAAAATGCATCCAGGAATTATGTTGACCTTTTTCACATTGTAAATTCATGCCTAATTTCCTGCCTAGGGTCACCACTCGATCTTTTGGTATTACTGGTTCTAAAATGTCAGTCTTTTATTGAATATGTTGGCTTCTGATTTTATTATTGTAAAAGATTTAATTTTACCAAGAAGAATCTCATTTTCTTATTTTCCTCCCATTTCTAATCTCTGTATTGCTGCTTCAACTTGACTTATATTCAAACCCCTTCTGGCATTTATTTCCTCCCTGATCAAAGTCATCAGCGAATACAATAACTACAAAGACTGGTCTGATCTTCATTAATTCTCCAAATACCCTCAGGGAAAATAACTCTCAGCAGACTTGAAAACATGTAACATAATAACCAGCTAAACATATCTATTATACTAGAAATACTATCTCAGAAAAGGTTATGTTCCTGTCTTCGTTCTTGATTTATGAATTTATGTGCAGAAGTCATTATAAACATTTCTTAAATACACACATTTCATTTCCAGGAGTAGCAGAATGCTATAACACAACACAGGGAACATTAAACTGCTTGTTACAAGTGTTCTCTTAAATTGAAAACATATGCTTTGATTGTTTTCAAAATACTTATTAAATGTTAGTAAGAATATTTTTTCTTTCCTTAGAAAAAAAATAAAATGTTTTTTGAAACTTTGCAGGTCATTCTCTGGCAACCCGTTGTGGTTGAAAACATCAAGAAGGACAGAGAAGTCCATTTCTATGTCAGGGCATCCAGCATAAATAGCATAAAAGCTCAGCTAGGGCAACAGAGCATCCAACACAAGTATGTATTTTTTATTTGTTGTCATTAATGTTTCTGTAAAGTTGTTTGTCACTTATTTAACAGGAGGTCGTGATCTTTCTTTGTTATTCAGAGTCTTGATGGAAGATGTTCAAGGACTCATTGAAAAACAGACTATCAATGACACAGTCAACCCACGCAGATCTTCATCATATTATGAAAACTACCATTCGATGAAAGAAGTAAGATATTTTTGTTGTAATCCTCTGTAGATTCAAGGGGTGAAATTTGTCTCATGGTTGAGAATGGAGACAGGGAAAGAAATCATCAACAGGTAAATAATTACCACAGTATTGCTCAACCACTGAAAGTTTTATTTACTGTAATGCCTTCATAGAGAAAGAACAAAGCACCAGACAAAATCTCTCATACATGTATTGCCTCAAACTGCCATTCAAATGCAGTCAATACAGAAGCAAAATGAAATCGCAAAACAACATATAAATATTTAAAACATGAAATTAATAATAATTTAACCAAATAGAACTAAAGAGGAATTTCAGGGCTATACTTGGACTGTGCTGTGACTGTATCTTACTGTTTGTTTTAAGAGAAATTTGAGTCGGGCAAGTGGTAAGTGGGCTGAATTGCTAGTTTTTCTTTCCCATCAGCTAAAGAGGCAGGATTTTCAGAGGAAGATGAAGGAAAACAATAGAGAGAAATCTATTTACGAACTTCATCCTTGCAGATATATCGTTGGATGGAAGAAGTAGTGATAGTCCATTCTGACCTCCTCCAGAAAATACATATTGGATCATCATATGAAAAAAGACCACTTTATGTTCTGAAGGTACAGCTGTGACTTACTGCAAAAACTTTCCAAGCACTAATGTAAGCAAGTGATGGGGTTTGGCCAGAACACTTTCTTAAATCTATACTTATGCATATTTTTGTGGTTTTTAGAAGTTTCCTAAATTCTTCTAGTAAGAAGAATTGCATTACCTTTGCAAAGGCATTTGACCACATTAGGTTCCTTGTTGGGTCACAAAGTTATCACACCTAGGCCATCATCCAAAGGCATGAAAGACTGGCATGGTGGATACCCTCCTCTGTTAACTATGAAGCCAATCTAGTTTGTTGCCCTGCATAGCTGGTGATCTACTCACTTGACCTCAGGTCTTGCTGTAGTCTTGGTGTCTATGTTAGAAACTTGCTGCAAGCAGTCTCAATATGCCTCTCTGACCGTATGCGAACACAACTGACAGCAGTATCCTGGCCCAGGGTCAGTCTAAGCTCTCCCTACAAGACAGGTGCTGCTTCTTCCATCCTGGTTACCCTTTCCACTTCCACTTTCATGTGGTACACTTTACAACAGTGACATTTTAATACAATTTCTCTTTTGCCAGCTTTCTAAAAGCCCGGGGAAATCCAAAAGTGCCATATGGATTGACTGTGGTATCCACGCGAGAGAATGGATTTCTCCTGCTTTTTGCCTGTGGTTCATAGGCCATGTGAGTAGATAATCACATCTGATTACTGTTTTCAAAGCAAAGCAAAAAATCTTGATGCCATTTACCTTCTCTGTCCAATTGTGCTCTAAGGTCAACAAAATCTTAATCCATTTACTTCCACAAGACCAACACATGAGATTTGTGTCCAAGCTGCATACGTAGCAGTGAGTGTGTGTGCATGTATGTGTGTGTCAGCAGATGGAGGGGTGTGTGTGTGAGAGACACAGAAAGTCATATGGATTGAATGCAAAAGAGCTCAGATACATTCTCAAGTGTGAAAGTAATTTCAAATTATGTGCAGCAAATTCAACAGAGACATTTAGAATTATGAACAGTCAGGGATGGAGAGGGCATGCCAGGAGAAAAGCAAGTATTTGGTAATCTACTAGGGCTATGTCTATATTGCCACATGGATCCAAGGAATGATCTTGGCTCTGGGTCATGCAGCACATGCTGGCTCATGCCCATATTTCTCCAGGTGGCACTGCCTGGAGAAGATCAGAAGACACCCAGAGTGAGCTCAAGCTGTCCTACAGCCCTTGGCTCTTCCCTATGTGACCTCCTAGAGCAGCAGGTACCCCACACTTGCCTGCTCCAGGCACAGCACAGCTCCACACCAGCATGCACACCAGTGATCTCTACTTAGCATTTGCTGTGATGGTCACCTGCTGCTGTGTCTGCTGCTACTGCCCTTCTGCCTCCTGCCTCTGCATTTTCTATTCATGCTCCTGCTTTTTTCTGGATCTGCCTCATTCAGAGAATGAGGCCACACAAGCCACCTTCCTCTGAAGGTACCATCCCTGCTAGAGACACCCTCATTTCAGACCTCCAGAACATGCCCAACAACTGCCAGCCACACGCAAAGTACCAGTTCATGGAAACTAGTAAATCACTATGGGATGAGACTGTAGTATGGGCTTAGCCTGACCAGCTTTGATGCGCAGCTGCAGACCAGTGGCCACATCTGATCTTTAATATCTTTAATATCTAGACTGCTCAGGATAGTGAACAAAGGTACGCCAAAAAGATACAACGTCTATGGTTTGCACCTGGATCTTAACATATGTTGCATTAGTCTTTTTGAATTTAAGGCATCTCTGCTCAACTCATTATGCTGAGCTGCTGGCCCAATTCCTAGTATGGACCAGGAAAAGGCTCCTAAGGACTTTCTGGCCCAGACAAGGTTGCTCAGCTTGCTCAGTTCATGTCCTGAGACTTTTGCTACTTTTTCACAAAAGCAAAGTTCACAGTAAAAATAAGCTAGATGAGATTGAGACTTCACAATCACCAGTACTGTAAGCCAGAGAAACAACATAGATGAGTCCTGAAAACATGAATTACGGTTTGGCTGTGATGGAACTAAATAATAATGATGATGATGATGATGATAATAATAATAACAATAACAATAATAAATGTGTTTATTTCTGTCCTCGGTCATAACTATAAAACCTCAATGACTATAACATTTGAAAGGAGATTGCAGGAGTTAGGGACAGATACAGCTGAATGTACCTTGTGACCCACTGATACTTTGAGCCTTCAAGGTTCCCTTGGAGGGGAATGCATTTGCCCTTTTTATGCTGCTCCAAATAATTACCATCTGTGTTGTCACTTTGCCAGTGACATGTCCCTGCAGCATTTTTCAGAAGTAACAAGCTGAACATTTAGGTTCTCCATCCCCTTGATCTAATTTACGTGTTTTAAATTCAAATTTTATTTGTATATCACTTCATCAAGTAACATTTTAAAATCTGACATTAATACACATCTGCACACAGACATGGAAACCACTAGCTCTCCCTACAAATCCTAGGCATTCTTTATAATGGGTCCACTCTTTATCATTTAATTTTGTTGTTAAGATTGTAGAAAGATTGACATTTCTCATTTAGTCAGAGAAAGTCCATTGCCTAAGGAAAACTAGGAAGGATTTAAAATGAAAGAAGGTAGTTTAAGCAAGGCATAAAGGAAAAAAAGATATGATTAAGGACTTAGTCTATTCTAATAGTAACAAAACCACTTATCTAGGTTAAAATTTATCCCTGTGTTGTGGACCAACAACCAGGTTAGGTATCACTAAGGCTTTCAAAATAAGCTGTGAGGCAAATTTACCAATGTAGATCTTACTGGCTCTTGGCATACGATTGCACTGAACTCACAATGCAACCAGAAGAAATAATGTTATGTACAGCAGTCATCTGAAATGTTACTTGTTATTTTGAGGCTTGCTTTATTTTACGCTACTTTTGTGAGATTTTGGGTGAGAGGGAGGGTTCCTATAATTTATACAAGCAGCAAAAGCTCAAACCTTCCTATTAATAGGCTTCAATTCTATCTCATGACTACCCATTAACGTTAAAGAACTGCGGTGTATCTGATTGACTGTATCAGTTCAATTCCTACCCTCTCCCTGGCACTTCTAACCAAAGAGCTACTTTGCTATTTAGCAATTTCTGTGATGTGATGTGCCTCTATCAGAAGGTAGCCGGTCTGATAATTGCACAATTATTTTACAAATACCATCAGGTGCCTTTCTAGGAAGGTGAGAAAACCACTATTATGAATGCTTTTAATAAGTTTCCCCTGTGTTTTACAGGCCATCCATGTGCGTGAGCGAGATCAGACCATGACAATGCTTCTGGAGCACTTTGATTTCTACGTCATGCCTGTGATGAATGTGGATGGCTATGAGTACACGTGGAGCCATCCCTCTGTACGTAGAGCTTTTCTGACAGGCTGTGCAACGTACTGATGTGCTGTTTATAGGAACTGTCAGTGTGCACGCTTAGGGCATCGTTTCTATCCTGGAACTGCATGCCCCATACTCTTAATCTGTGCTTGGAATTTCTGCATCTCTGCCCTATTTTAAATCACTACAAATACTGCAACTAATTGGCATTTGACCCACAGTATCTTTGTGTCTTCCAAGCTGCTGGAAATGCATTTGGAAATGACAGAATCTCATCCTGGGATTTTAATATTTCCAGATGTCAGGGAATGCCTGTGTCAGCCTTCAGCAGCAAGGTTACAAATACTGGCACAATCCAGCACAAGCCAAATAGCATGCTGCATCACATAGGGCACAGCCACACTCCTTCCTCCTGCAAGGTAGCCCCGTTCACTGAGTACTTTTTGTTTCAGATAAATGAAGGTACAACAGGTATCTTTTATCTAGGATTTTATTTATTGGTTAGAAATTCCAAGCCGTTGAGATGGTTCTTTGATTTTTAGATCCTTCACTCAAGTTAAAAAAAAAATCTCCTCCACTCTTTTACTCATTCAGTCTTCAACCCAGCTTGGCCTACATTTGGATAACAACGTATATACACCTCAACAGCTGCACACCAAATTTCCAACTTTCCACATGCTGTCAGCAATGCCTACAGAAAAGGTTGGACTTGAACTCCTAAACTCACATACCTGGCCAAACTGCATGTCTTCTCCCCTCCTTCCACAGTCCAAATCCATTGAAATCAGACCAGATGTGACCACTTCTTACCCTACCCGACATTTCCTTTTATCATCCAGCCTTGCTGGCAATCAGATTGTGGTTTTATAATCTTCCTTGGTCTTTTGCCTCTTCATTGGCACATAACCTGTAGAGGCAGAAGTGGGAAGACACATTTAACTAACCATTGCTTTTCTCAGCTCTTTCCCTGAACATGGCTTCTGTGTCTCTTTCCATAGCACCGGCTGTGGAGAAAAAGCCGCTCATCGCACGGTAACAGCAAGTGCATCGGTACTGACATGAACAGGAATTTTGATGCACGCTGGTGTGGTATGACATCATTTCCTTCCTACTGTGCCCCTGCCTCACTTTTAGCCTTTAAAATTCTTTAGTTTGAAAACATTTTTACTTACCATTTCACAAAGTTGATATAAAGACAAATGCAGCTGAATATCTGTTATGAACTGGGGAATACATCCCCAACTTGAGATGCTTTTTGTTGGGACTTAGGATTTTTCCTCCCCAGATGCCACACTGGGGGCTAACCTCTTCCCAGCACGATGACAAGAGGGGGACCAGGACCCTGGATCCTGCCTCTTGCATCACACCATGACACACCTGGTGCAGGCTCTTGGTGGGAAGAAGGAAAGAGGGAAGAGGTGGCCTTTGCCATGTCACCCAAGGCCTATTGCACCATCCAGTTGTGTAGATGCTCCACCATGTTGTATGAACTGATCACCTCAGTCATCCTTCAGTAATGCCTAGCTGACCAAGATTTTTTGGCTCTCAGTGTTTCTTGTTAAGGCTATATCACATTTACTTACCCGCAGCCACTTTAGTACTTGACAGGTTTTTAATAGTCTGCAGAATAGCTATCTTAAAATGTTACCCTATAGATCAGATCTGGCTTCACTCAGTACTGACACTAATGTCCTGTATGACTTTCAGTCATTTTAGCCTATTGCTAACCTGGGCATAAAGATGTTTATCTACCATCCATGGCTATTATATGGAGAAAAACATACATTTTTTCAGGCACAGAATTATGAAGATGGGGACCAAATACATAGATTTAAAAGTGATATTCAATATAAATATGTCATAAAAACAGAACTTGGAGAAGCCTGAAAGAATAACAGCAAAAAACTGTGTGATACAGATACTAGTTTCAGGGAAAGGTTATGTAATGTAGCGTATTCTACTTGTCAAGCACTTTTGGTGGTGAACAACTTCTGAAGCAGAGAATGATTCTACTTTACAAAGAGCAGAAGAATACAGGTAGATTAGGAAGTGCTTCCTCTCTAAGTAAGTTTTTGGACAAAACGTACACCTTCTTACAGGGCAAAACTGGAACATCTTACTTGAGTAACTAGGGAAGTATTCATACTGTTTTCAGCCATGCTACGCCCCTCCCTTAGAAATGGAAGAGAAATAGAAGAGAGAAGCCTCAGCACCCTGCAGGGTCACTGGAGAGAAAAAACTGTACAGATGAATCTAAGCACTGAAGTCAGGTTACAATAACTTAAACAGATTATTTTAAGGATCTCCCCAGGTTTCTACTTCTTTTAGTTACACAGTCAGTAAAATACTGAAAAACAAATCCCTGTTTTTCTTAGCATAAACATATTGTTTTTACTGATTCAGATACATTAGCAACTGATGGCAATTTCAACAGATTTGATCCAGAATATATTAACTGCAGAATCTCCATTATTGCTGTAGCTATGTGAAACACCAGGAGTTCAACAGGATCCTCAGAAGAACCAAGCTGGAGTTTTATCACTTTATAATACTGTTGTAATTATTATTAGCTGTGTCAATTGAATATAAGAACACAACTATGTTCATGGGAAATGACCCCCAAATTTCTGGGAACCTGCGATTTAATCTTTACTCACATACTTTTAAACAGGGAAGAGTTCTTGTCAGGGGTGTGAAATATTCAGACTTCCACTGGCTTCAGATTTGCTTGTGAATACACTTCATGCCACCTCAAAATTCTAGGGTTTAGATCTATACATTTAATTAGAAATGTACTGCTGTGTTTATCTGTACTTCCTCTTCAGCTGCTCAGATAACAACTTTATGAACTTCATGAACAAAGCCCTCACAGTTTTTATGAAAAGCAAAATATACCAAATGCACTGATACCTTATGCTTTTCTTTTAAACCAATAAAAAGCAAAATTACACCACTAGAAGCAATGCACTAACTTGGAATTTGCTCTGTGGAACTAAATTTGACTGGAACTCAGACTCAAATTTTTCTCCATACCTTCTGTATCATTTCCTCAGCTGGCTGTTCTCAGTATGATCAAGAATTTAGGAAAGCAGACAGAACATTCATCCAAGATTGCCAGCCAACAGATTCTTCATTGCCTTTTTCCTTGGGAAGTACTCACTTCTGTGCAAAACAGAACAGAGCAGTGTAAAATTTAACATTCTCATTTTGTCACTTTTGCATGATTTTGCATAGATGCCAGGAATTGTTTGTATTTTCATGTGTGTGAATTTTCATGGACTGTCTGTGAAATCCCCCTCTATTCAGAAACATTAAGGCTTGTACATATATCCCAGAACATAAAGGTACCACAGCCCTCTCTGCCCCAGTACCCTTGTTTCTGACCTCCCAGCCTGCATCTCCCAGATGCAGTGTTTCTGTTGCCACTTCTCCCCTACAGCCTGCTCTCTTCACTACATCATTTCTGCTTCTTCTGCTGTGTCATACAAGGGTGTAGGTCATCTGAGGATTTATTTTCAGCCATTGATATTATAAAGGGGCTTGCAGTATCTGTGGAACAGTTGAATGCATGAAAATACAGGTTTATTCTTAACATCGACAGCCAGGTATCACCACATCACCTAGTCTGTCTATCACAACTACATTTCACCCAAATACACCTGTAGGGAGCCTCGCAACTTTTAACTAACTAAAACACACATATCTCAAAATTTTTCAGTGTTTTTGGGGTCCAGATATGCTCCCAACTACTTTGTGGCATGCTATAGATCTTCCCTAGATATCACTGGCACCAGAAGATGTTTCCTTCTCTTCTGTATCATATGATAATAGCATGCGTTGCTTCTACAGGGCTGCTACTCTGCAGATGTAGCTGACATTACTGATTTCTGGAAGACGGACATCTGTTAAGGTGTCCCAATGCCCAGGGATGAAGAAAGTCTTGTGGGTGTTAAAGTATTCAGTGAGCTTTATTTCTGCATAACATTTAGGGATAAAATGTCCATTTAAACTACAGATAGTAGCAAAGGGGAAAACTTACAAAATTTAGTAAAATACGAAGAGCTGACATTTAACACTAAAGTTCCTGGCTGCTTACAGAAAGTTATTTGGTCTTATTCTGAAGACAGCCAAAATTGTGAATCCTAGTTGTCTTCTTGGTAACTTGTTTCAGTGCCTAGTTTCCCTCATTCTTAAAAGCCTTCATTTTGATTTTTATTTCTTCAACTTCCAATGGGCAGTTTGCTTTCCA
The DNA here is from genome assembly GCF_030463565.1 of Pelecanus crispus. Classification (NCBI taxonomy): domain Eukaryota; kingdom Metazoa; phylum Chordata; class Aves; order Pelecaniformes; family Pelecanidae; genus Pelecanus; species Pelecanus crispus. The sequence goes on along the minus strand of NC_134643.1, from coordinate 194,402,039 downwards.
CCAAGATTAAATAATCACTTACAACTGCCTTTTTCCTGTAGCACTTCTAGATCTTAAGAAAGGATCTCATGATCTTGTCTTTGATAAATTTAAATGGAGCATGTTCATCCTTTCCTCTAAGACTTTTTATCCAGTCTTTGAATGATTTTTTTTTCTTCACTTTCTCCAATGTTCTTCAAGAGTATAGTAGGTGAGGAATCCTACTGAGTCCTACAAGCATGAGAGTTCTTTCGATAGCATGGCATAGTCCACGATTTCTTGTGTATGAGCATCATACTCGGCTTTTTCATTAGACAAACAGAAATCCAGAAGGAAAGATGTTAAGGAGTAACATTGTGCACTTTTTTTTTATAGGAAAAGGAGCATCTCCCTATGAATGTCAGGAGACATACTGTGGACCCTACCCAGAGTCTGAGCCTGAAGTGAAAGCAATGGCTCGCTTTGTCAGAGATCACAAAGACATTATTAAAGCCTACATAACCATGCACTCTTACTCCCAGTTGGTGTTGTTTCCATACTCTTACACTATGGACAAAAGCAAAGACCATGATGAGCTGGTAAGTCTTCCCATTTCCTGAAGTTTCACTTGTATCTCAGAACATCTTACCCTGCGTGGTTAGGCTTGTAATGAAGGAGTCACAGTGGTCTGAGGATCAAGAATTAGGAAATGAGATTTTTCCTGATGTTCTTAAGAACTTAAAGAAGTCTGGGCTGGTCTAGCCCTGTGTAAGTCAGCAAGATTCTTCTGAAGACCACGGAAAAATGAAAATATTTATTTCAGATTGATAACACATCGACAACCCTCGATATGTTGAAGCTCCTGCTAAAAGAGCAGAATCTCGGCTTTTTGGACACCTTGAAAACATATTTGTGCAAATTCCTGATAATGTTGTATGGCTTACACAAACTCTGAAATTACTTGGTTGTGTAAGTCTGAAAAATACCCTCCACATACCTAAGCAATGAGGTACTCTGGTGGACATTTGCTACTTTTATTAAGGTTTTCGCTAGGGATACTTATTTAAAATGGTCCTAATGGTAGCATGGAAAACATATCCTGCTTATGTAGAATTTTACATTTTTGAACCACCAAATCACACAGTAAAAACTCTCCTAGAAGACAGGCAGAGTTCAAAACAGAAAAAGTAGCCACTGCTTTTTCCCACTGACCATAAAACTCTGGGTTTGTCTGGATCTGGAAAGGATATCCAGGCTAAAATGGGATTTGCTAACACAGAATAACCAAGCCATAAGAGTAGGTGGACAGCTTAGTCATATTCTTCTTATGTAAAGACATCAAATTCCCTAGAGCAAGGAATTCCCTTTCCTGCACTTCCTAGACCACTTTTGGCGTTTCCTAAGCTCCAAGTGCTGAGGCCAAGAATTCTTTTATTTGCAGCAAGGACTCCTGCCTAGCAGTAAGAAAGGAGCAGAAATCACATAAAGGAGACCAGAAAGCAGATTTGCAGGCTTTGGGATTTGCCATATGGGAAGAAAGCACATGTCTGAGGTGGACTGGCCATTTCATATGCTATATGACATAAGGACAGACAGTAAGAGAGTTTATAAAGATACAGGATTGACATTTGCACACACTGCTGTCATTTTTACTGCTTTTCAACCTTATGCATCTCCCATGTCACAACATATTTTTAAAAAACACATTTTACAAAACATTTTATTTTAAAAAATAAATGTTGTCTAGATAAGAGGACTGTAAAAAGTGCACAATTAATGCATCTGAAGCATCCTACTTCATTAGACAAAACCCCAGACAGTCCAATACAGCATTGCCAGTGGTAACTAGTGCCAGTGTGTTCAGAAGAAGAAATGAAAAAATCCAGTAATGTAAATACAGAACAAAATAACTCCAAATAACATATATTCTTATGCTGTCTTGGTTACTGTTTAATTTCCAGAAACAAACTGTTTTATGTACTGCAATAAAAAACATACAGTTGCGCGTGAACAGTAATAATGCATTTGTGACTCCTTCCCTGTAAAGCAGAAAGAGATGCACTAATTCTGGCCATTTAAGTCTTCTTTATGGCTGTCCTGGTTTCGGCTGGGATAGAGTTAATTTTCTTCCTAGTAGCTGTAGTGCTGTGTTTTGGATTTAGTATGAGAAGAATGCTGATAACACACTGATGTTTCAGTTGTTGCTAAGTACTGCTTATGCTAGTCAAGGACTTTTCAGCTTCCCATGCTCTGCCAGGTGCACAAGGAACTGGGAGGGGGCACAGCCAGGACAGCTGACCCAAACGGGCCAAAGGGATATTCCATACCATATGACGTCATGCTCAGTATATAAGCTGGGGGGAGTTGGCCGGGGGGCAGCGATCACTACTTGGGAACTGGCTGGGCATCAGGCGGTGGGTGGTGAGCAATTGCATTGTGCATAACTTGCTTTGTGTGGTGGTGTTGTTGTTGTTGTTGTTGTTGTTGTTATTATTATTATTATTATTTTGTTATTATTATCATTACTATTTTGCTTTATTTCAATTATTAAACTGTTCCTATCTCAACCCAGGAGTTTTCTCACTCTTACTCCGATTCTCTCCCCCATCCCACTGGGGCACGGGGACTGAGTGAGTGGCTGCGTGGTGCTTAGCTGCTGGCCAGGGTTAAACCATGACAATGGCTTAAGAGTAGAATTCCCTCAATGGAAATCTTTTTCTGTTGCTTTTGTCAATACTACATAAATCAGCAGTGACTTAAATACTGTGGTGGAAAAGGAAAAATACGAGACAAGTGGGAACAAATAGTTTGACAACAGTTTGCTGCCTGAAGTGGTGGTAAGATCCCATCTATATTTTTTTATCTAGCTACAGCAGAAATGCAATCTGTAGCATGGGCATACGCTGAGAATTTTAACCACATTCTGTGGGTTTTTTAGAGCCTTTTATAAGAGTATTTTACTAATGCGAGATCCAGAGCACAGTGTAAGCAAATCCTAACTGCATACATAGAATGTTAACTATTATCATAAGGGTATAAAACTAGTAATGTTTTGTTTAATTGCAGGAAAGTCTGGCAAAGAAAGCAGCTGAAGCTATAATGAACACAACAAAGAAAACTTACAAACTTGGTGCTGGTGCACAAACAATTTGTAAGTATGACTTTACTACAACCAATAGACATGACAGCATATCCTTGCTAGCATCAGAAGACAGCTTTTGAACAGAAACTGAAGTTCTGATTTCAGGTAACTTATCTATTTTCCCTTCCTCACATAGATTTAGCTCCTGGAGGTTCAGACGACTGGGCTTACGATCTTGGCATTAAATATTCTTTTACCATTGAACTTCGGGACACAGGAACTTACGGATTTTTGCTTCCTCCTAAAGAAATTAGACCAACTTGCTTAGAAGCACTTTCTGCTGTCAAAGAGATAGCTCAACACGTTCGTGAAAATTTGTGATGTTGAATACAGTTTATTCTAGCATGACTGCACTTAGCTCAAATAATAATAAAAAAGCTTGCTGCTTTATTAAAATTATTTTTATATAGGCAAAAAAAAAAGAATGACTGCACTCCCTATACTTTATTTTAGAATACATCAGTTTTTTTCAACCATACTTATATACCTATACCTACAACAGTAGTTCAGTGCACTATATATATACAGTGTACACTGTAAGGGGAAAATAGAATCTTATGTCCTTCTAGAGGGTGGGAAGTCCAGGTGATGTAGCATCGAATGAGCCTCTGATTGACATGCAGCATGCTGGGCAGACCCCATCCATAGAACACATTCCCCCGTTTCGGTCATTTGAGCCATTACTGGACTTCCTTACAAGAAAGCAACTCTACTCATCGTTTCCACTGTCAGACAGCAAGGATGTTCACATGAGAACTTCTTGCTCTATGTTTAGATAAAGGCAAGGACACACAGGTGGCCAAATCACTGATACCAAGTGCGAGCTACCCACAGGCTCCTCCGCTACAATTTGCTGGCCAAGTTTATTATTTATTATTATACTATTGGCCTATGTGGCCAAAGGTTTGTGCAGCACAACATAGGCCTGAAGACTTTATACCAAGGCCTGTAGGGACGGGACAAGGGGCAACACTTTTAAACTGAAAAATGGTAGGTTTAGATTGGACATAAGGAAGAAATTGTTTACAATGAATCACAGAATCATAGAATGCTTTGGGTTGGAAGGGACCTTTAGAGGTCACCTAGCCCAACCCCCCTGCAGTGAGCAGGGACAGCTTTAACCAGATCAGGTTGCTCAGAGCCCCATCCAACCTGACCTTGAATGTTGCCAGGGATGGGGCCTCTACCACCTCTCTGGGCAACCTGTTCCAGTGCTTGACCAACCTCACTGTAAAAAATTTCTTATCTAAATCCACCCTCCTTTAGTTTAAATCCATTATTCCTTGTCCTGTCACAACAGGCCTTGCTAAAAAGATTCTCCCCCTCTTTCCCATAGGCCCCCTTTAAGTACTGAAAGGCCGCAATAAGGTCTCCTCACAGCCTTCTCTTCTCTAGGCTGAACCACCCCAGCTCTCTCAGCCTGGCCTCGTAGGAGAGGTGCTCCAGCCCTTGCATCATTTTTGTGGCCCTGTGATGAGGGTGGTGAGGCACTGGCACAGGTTGCCCGGTGAAGCTGTGGATGCCCCACCACTGGAAGTGTTCAAGGCCAGCTTGGATGGGCCTTTGAGCAACCTATCTAGTAAAAGGTGTCCCTGCCCATGGCAGGGGAGTTGGACTGGATGATCTTTCAAGGTCCCTTCCGACTCAACCATGCTCCGATTCTTTTTTGCACCTCGGCCACACTGTTTACTATACCCACCATACTGATCGGCCCAGGCCCAGGAACTGGACTGGCAAAACCACGGCGTCCGGGCAAACGCCTGGGGCACTCCCAAAGCTGCCGGCGACCGCCAAAACCCAGCGAGCTGCCGGCCGCGCCGTGGCCCTGTGAGGACCCGCGGGGCGGGCAGACCGCGACCGCCAGCCCGCCTTCCCCGCCCTCCCCCAACATGGCGGCGCTGCCGCTTCCGCCCGGCCCGTCGACGCTGCCCTCCCCGCTGCGACGTCATCACCAGCGGCGGCGGCGGCGGCGCGGCGGGCGGCGCGAGGGCCGCCGGGAAGGGCGCGCGCGGCGGTGGTGGCGGCGACGGTTACCCAGCGGCCCCGGCGCGCGGGGGCAGGGCGGGAGCAGCGGGCGCCGTTGGGCTGCGGGAGCGGGCCCCGCTCCCCGTCTTCCTCTCCGTGTCGCTCCGCGCTCAGGCCCGGGAGGACGGACTCCCCCCTCGCCCCCTCCCACCCTCTCCGCCCCGGGCGGCGGCGGAGGAGGCGGCGGGGAGCGGCGCGGCAGCGGAAGGAGCAGGTGAGTGCGGCCGGGGGCGCGGAGGCGGGGGGAGAGGGGAGGGCCGTGAGGGGAGGTGAGGCGGGAGGGGGCGGGGCGGCGGCCCCCCGCGCCCCTTTCCCCCCCCGCCCTGCCCTGGCCCAGGGGACCGGGGGGGACCGGGGGCGACCGGGCTCGGGGGCGCTCGGCCTGCGGAGCTGGGCCGCGCTCCCGGCTGCGCCGGCGGCCTCGCACGGTGCGGGGCTGGGGGCCGCCCTGGGGGCTCCCCGAGGAGCGGGGCGCGGCCGGGAGGGCCGGGGGAGGCCCGGCGGGGGGCCGGCCCGGCGGGGGGCCGCGGGTGAGTGCCTGGCGGTGCCGGCCGCCCAGCCGTTTGCTCGGGGCGCGGTTCCATCAGCCGGTGGCCGTGCTGCAGCCTGCCTCCCAGATACTTGGATCTTCCCTCTTCGTGGGGTTTTTTTCCACTTCAACGGGGCTCTTTTTCCACTTTCTGGCAGTAAAAGAGTTTCTGCTTTTATGCGCTTAGGGGAACTACTAATTTCGCTCATGTAAATTCACTCATCAGCATTTCTTTAGATAGCGGCTACAGCTAACTCCCATCCCTTCCAGAACTTGTAGACTGGGCATGTTGGGTTAGTGTTAAGGATGGTCTGCTTAGGTCCTCACCTTTGATTTCTCTGCTGGATTCTCACTCCACCATTGATTTCTTGTCGACCTTCTGCAAGCCTGTGTGAAGAACAGATTGTGACAGATAGTAGGCTAGCGACCAGGACCTTAAGGGATCTTGCTCTGCTGGTGAAACACTTAGGGTGCCTCTGTGCAGATGGGAGTGGACAGACTCAGCCCACGAACCGAGTGTATCTGAAAACTATAGAAGTATGGCTATACGTGCCTGAGATAATACACCCTGCTTCTCGGCACGTTTGCTCGAGTGTGACAACATGCTAATGTAGTGATCCAATTTACAGATTGCAGATAACGTGTATCCAGCAAATGCGGTACGAAGGCTGAGTGAGCTCGGATCTGTCCGCACCAGTCTGCATAGACTGTCCCTTAGTCTGGTGAAACATCTTCTTTGAGTACGAGGACTTTGTTAGACAAAATACGGAATACTGTATACTCTCTTTTGTGATACTAGGGCCTGATGTTTTAATTTATTTATGTACATGTGGAAAGCCAGCCATGATTTTATACTTGTGAAGACATAATTAGCAGTTGCTTATCACTACTAATGGAAAAATAACCATATGTTAAATTAGAGGTATAGGTTCAAGTTAATACGGTGATGGGTTAACAGCACGGAGTTATTAAAGTAAACTTGGAATAATTTCTAGTTTTCTGTCAAACAGGCTTCTTTGTGTGAGTTGAAGAGTGGTAGACTGACATCACATAAATGTGCAACCAGTATTTATTTTTTTTAAAAGTTGGTTAACAACGTGTTTTACTATTTTTAGCATTATTTTTAGGTAGTAAACCTGTGGATCTCCTTCAAATATCACTATTTTATTAGTATTGTGACATGGAAATGTTAATGTTGTAATCAGAAACAAAACCTTTTCAGGTAAAAGCTCTTCATTTGGAAAAGTGGAGGGAAGCACTGACATTTTCCTCTTTCTAAGCTGTTATTTAGTTGTCAACAGGTATTTAGTTTATCCTAGAATGTTATAATCAGTTTGTGTCTGAACTTCTGTAGGATTTTAAAAATAAAATTTTGCTTCTTGTTTTAAATGGCATATTATTTATCACTTCACAGGTAGGATTTTCTTAAGTGGCATAATGTTTAGCTTGTGTGTGGTGTGCACGTATGCATGCACAGACATTGACATGCTTACTAGTGATGTCTTGGACTTCTTTAAGAGATTTTATCTCCTTGTAGTTTTTTGTGAGCTTTGCTTTTGTTCTGTTACATCTCAGTTTCTAGTTTTCCTGTAGAAGCAGGATTAATTTTTGCAGAGGACTGGATTAGGTTTTTCTAACAGAAAAGTGGGTGTTTCAGATGTGTTTCTGTTGATTGTGGCTTATGTAATATCATACTTCTATTGAAGAAAAATGTTAAGTATGCTTGACACCAAAATGTAGGACTACTGATAATAAAAATACAGAATTTCACTGACTATTGTGTCAATCATATCATGCTTCATTGATTTCAGTTACTGGGTTAGTGCCCACTAGGTATATACTCACTTTTCTCAAGTGTGTCTACATTTTAGATTTATTCATGAAGTAACACTCTGAGATATATTTTACTTCAAATGGTAGTATAATTAATGTCATTAACAGATTGTCTCTCACCCTGGAAAAGTTACTCCATTTAAAGAATAACATAGATTCATCTGTGAGTAAGTTATTGTGTTAAAATATTTCTAATTTCTTATTAAAGTTTTCCATGGATCTGATTTGTGTATGGAAAAGTGATACTTTACAGCTAAAACCTTAACTACAGAATTTATTTTAGGAGTATAAAGTTAATTCCACTTAGTGGTTAGTAAGCTGTTTCAGAAATTGCACACACTTCAGTGCCCTGAAGTAGATTTAGCAATGCAGCGTCATGTACCTGAAATAGAGAAGTATGTAATTTTCTACTTAGAAACTTTTTTTAAAAAACATCGTGGTAGTAATTATTTGAAATGTTGAATTATGAATGCTCAGGGCTCAATCCACACTGATATTCAGTGCTGTCTAATCCACATGAGTGTTTGATAAGGAGATGGTAGTTCAGAGACACAAGCGTTTGATGGAAAGGAAAATCATTGCACTGGCCATCAGTGTGGGATGGATAGCAGGACTGTGATCATCAAGAGTAAAGCAACGTAAGATGAAAACGTGGGAGAATTGAGCTGGTTATGGGAATTTTTATGGGGTGTTCCATTTAAATTGTTCTTGATTATCCATTAATGTGCAGTCTGAAAAATCTGGAAATGAAACACTTAAATTTTTTCCCCTCACAGTACTTGTTTATAAGGAAGGAAGCTTGTCAGTAATATAAAACTGCCATTATGCATCTGAGATTTCAGCTTCAATATGGTTTTGATAGTCTCTTTAGTTTTCTAACTTGATTGGTCTTTGAAGAATGAAAATGGGACCGACTGCATTTTCAGATACAGTCTCTCAAATGTAATGTTTGACATAGTGAAAATTCCTCAGTTTGCCTCTGAATAATGTGTCTAGACTCTAATCCCGCAGCCTGTATAACAGCTACATTCACTTAACAGTGAAATCTCATGCAGTTCTGGTTGCAGGAGTGAGACCTTCATGTGGTAATACGTGCATACAGAAAGTAATATGCTGTGCAGTCACAGCATGCTGGTTTTGTTTGCTTAGAATAATTTCTAATGAAATATCTCTTCTGTTAATGAAGTACCTGTTCTTAATTGCAAAGTGGTGGATATGGGCCAGAATGTAAGGGTAGAAGTGACAGAATGCTACCTGAAATAGTACGATTTTTTTGTTTCACATTCCAAGTTTTTATTTTATTTAAAATAGGGGGGTTTACAAACCTTAGAAGTTTGGGGTTGGATGGTGTTCTCTTAATTTCCTTATAGGAAATTACGGGCCAAAATATAGGGAAGTAGGTAGTTGGAATGAAATTAGCTGTTCAGTTATGTTGATGTTACCCACTTCACCCTCTCCATGTTTATAAGTATCCTTTTAAGCCTAGTCATCATCATGACTTCCTGTAGAGGTTAATTCCAAGAAGGTACTATTTGCTGGGTAACAAGTAACATTTAAAAAAGATGTTTTGCCTCTGTTTCTTTGAAAGTCAAAAGACGTTCAAATTTGGAGGCAAAATGAATGTAAATTTTTTGTATTTGTATGCTGCTATCATGTCAGTGTGTACTGTGCTTACATATTAGATGCACTCATTTTATCTGTCCTTCATGTGTTGAACCCTCTCCCTATGCCATTGCCAGTGCCGTTCTTCTAACCCTTTTTATTTCAGATATGGCTTTTTTTACTGTAAATACTTAAACCAAATTCTGTATTTGGTATATGATTGTCTTATTAAAAATGCTTTTGCATATGTCAGTCGATTTTTGTATCCTCTATTAAAGGGTGTAGCTGCATGACACCTTACAAATTCAGTGGGTTTTTTTTCTGAAATACAGTGGGAAACAATCCTGAAATGGAAGGGTGCTCAGCTAGGTGAGATGTGGTATTGTTTTGCTTCCTAACTTTAATGGTTTATCCTGTCAGACTTTATAACTACTGCTGCACATTGAGCTGTCCACAATGACTCCTAATTATTTTTCTCAGAAGACTGGACTAATTTGAACTCATCGAGTATTTAGATAAAATCATTTCTCCTTGTGTGCATTACATTATATTTATTTGCATTTCATCTGCTGTTGTATTACTCAATTTTCTAACTCAATTAGATCTTTCTGGAAATCTCTATTCTCCACAGTTTTTACTAACCCAAATAATTTCCTACTACTGGCAAATTCTACTGTTTCACTGTCTGCTTCCACTAATTGATGTTAACCATTGTTTTTAATGTCTGGTATAAACTACATGGTTAACTTTTGCCCTCTCTGAGCATCTTGGTTATCTGAAACTTACGTATGAGAGAGAATTCTTCAGCTAATCAAAGGCTTGGAGAAGTAGTCACTAGAGCTGAGCTGAGAAATCTCTCAAGTACATAACATAAGCTTTCTTCTGTTGTTTATAAAGGAGCTAAAGTGCTTAGCAAGAGCTTCAGCACAGAGTTTTGTTTGCAGAAAGTGCACAGGTGTCAGATTTCTGGGGAGGTCTTGTTGAAGTAACCATAGGATTCAGATAATGAAGTTTCACCAAGGAGCAAGGGGGAAAACCAGGTATTATCAAAGTATCAAGTGTAAAATGTAAGTTACAGCAGTGTTACGTTTTATGTACGTTTGTCCACATTTATACATTATAAATTTTTTTGCTGTAGAATGGAACCTTACAATCTGAATGCTATGGGAATATATTGCTGATCAGATCAGTGAAAATTTGTATTAATGCAGTCTGGTGGGTCTTAGTTTAAATTTGTATTATTCCGACTGTATGGATGAGCTTTTTGTCATTTGGAACCTGTTTGTGTGTGAGAAATTAGCTTAAGTGTGTGTGTTCCGAATGCAGTGACACGTGGATAGGAGCAGAAGAGGCAGCAGAAGGGTAGGAGATTAGTGTTTGGTTAATCATGTTATACTGACTGATGAGCTCTAGAATGATGGCACTTTGCGATACAACAAAATGGTGGTTTTTTGAGCTGTATATAAATCATTCAGCAACTGGCAGGTTTTCCCAAATTGCTTTTATTTCTGTGTAGATCAAGTAGCACTTAAAGAATGGACACTAGTTTTTGGAGCCCACTTTGCCCTTTTTCTACAACCTGTCTCTAGTGCTAAATATATATCTTCTTTTTTTTTTTTTTAATATGGTTTTCTTTCTATATTCAATAATTCATTCCTTTCTCAGGTAAGATAAATTGTGACTTATTTATCAAACTTACACTGTATTTGCTTTAAAATCTGTTTTTCTTAATGAAAGGAGTTACTTCTTGAGAAGCTTAAGAAGTGCATCACTGTTGAAGGCTTTTTTAGTTTTTTTTCTGTTTGTTTTTTTCTTAAACTCAGGTGGTTCCAAATAGTTGTAGGAAACAAACCAGTAACAAACACAGACTGTGGATTATATCAAGGTGGTTTTCAGTAGGTTGTCACACACAACAAAGGGGGAAAAAATTCTCATTTTTGGAGATTTCTTTTTTAAAATGGGAGCCATTTTTAGTGGTCAGAACCTGTTTCTGAGAGGTTGGTGAAGTAACATTAAAGGTTCTTTTCACTTGAAGTCACTTGCGTTCGTGCACATGATGAAGGAAAGCATCTGTTCTGTGTGGTGTTTGCTACCTAAATGAATAACATGTTGTATGATCTTTCCCAAAGGGAAGCTGAAGAATCCAAAGCAGGTCATAAAATAAAATGAAAAATTATCATTACTGGTGTTCAGCTGACTAGTGCAAATCAGAGACATTCCTTGTTGTTAGATACATTTCACTCATTTATGACTTCTTTTTCTTTCATCACCTCTGCAGCAACTCTTACAACGTATATCATACTATTATATTCATGCGAGTTCAGTGTCAATAGCCCCAGACTGAAGGATTTTACAGTTTTGCTTTTTTTTTTGGTTGAAGTAGTACAAAATGTCAAAAATTAGAAGGAAGGTCACAGTGGAAAATACCAAGACCATATCCGATAGCACATCCCGAAGACCCAGTGTGTTTGAAAGGCTTGGACCCAGCACTGGAAGTACTGCAGAGGTGAGTTGTAAAAGTGTTCTTCTTTTCCTCCCCACCCCAGCATCTTCTTTTCCAGGATTTAGGTGGTGGGAAAGAGTAGCTCACAAGTACCAAATACTCAATGTCACTGATGTTAGCAAAGGTGAAAAGAACTCCTTAACGCATGGATGTTCGACACGATAATACTAGAAATTTCAAATAACGTGTGTTGTCCCAGCTTCTGGACAGGAGCAGTAGTACTGTACATATTAATAGTATTTCCACCAACCTAAATTTTTCTCTGCCAGACCTGATGCTCGTTGTTGATTATTTTTTTTAATTAGTTATATTACTGGTGGACAGAAATTACAGCTAAGTGGGAGTTAATGTGGAGTCATTTGTTTGTTCTGCCACACTCACACCAATGGTATTTCCAGAAATGAGTGTGAAATTCACCCAGTAATGTCTGTCTCTTAGACACAGTGCCGTAACTGGCTGAAGACTGGCAACTGCCTCTATGGGAACACATGTAGATTCGTACATGGCCCTTCACCACGAGGTAAAGGCTATAGCAGCAGTTATAGAAGGTAAATCAAGAACTCACTTTGAATTCTTCACATGCTGTAGGAAAATAGCTTTTGCAACTATGTCTTCTGTTTTTTTTTTTAAAAAAAATGAATGCTGTGGTGTGCCTAATGGTATGTTTTATCAATAATCAATTGCATTGTGAAGCTGCTCAAAACAATTAATTTGGCAACTTGCAGTGGGTTTTCCCAGGATTTTTGTGTGTGTGTAGCCTTAAAAGATGATTGGAGTCCGCTGGATGCAGATTTACTTCTTATGTTACTTGAAATGAGAAGTTCAAGTACCTTAATACTTTTTTTTTTTTTTTTTTTTTCTCTTTCCTCCTGTGTAGTCACTACGGCTTCTGATATACCTTTCTGTCCTTTACTAAAATGCTGGTTTGGAACTACTTACAGCAGTACTCACATACCTGCAGCCCTTCTGCCTTCGCTATATTGTTTGATGAATAAGGTGTCTATCCTTTTGCTCTTGTTGTGAGAAAACACTTCCTTCAAAACATAGTTTTGTGACTTTATCTGTCAGATATAGAACAAATATCATAGGAGGAGATCCAAAAAGTTACTTCATTTTTCAGAAGAGAGTATTTTTTATTTTCTGCCTCTTCATATGTTACTATAATTTAAAAGTGTTGGGTTTTTTGACTGTCCTTTGTGTGGCATAACGCCTTACTTAACTGAAACTAAATGTAGCAGTAAGTTTGTAATATTCTTGCTATAAAGGACAAAAAGATAGTATAGTTTTAGCATAGTACCTCTTTGTATGAAGGCTTCACATTTTACAAACAACTGTGCCTCAGTGCTGCAGTAATGTCAATGTTACCTCTAGATTATGGATGGGCACACTGAAGCATCAAAGTGTAAAGCAACAACAGGCAGGTTGGCAAGAGGTTAGGGTTCTGTTTCTGGTTCTTTTTCCTATTCCTGTGGCATACTCTCAGGATGATCTTGACTTTGCTTGTTTGATCTTCCATTGCTTCTAAGGTGATAGCAGCTGGGATACAAAATATATCACTGAGTTTAATGTTTCTTTTGGTGTGTAAAAGATTTTACTCTGTTCTGTACTGAATGTTCCAAATGGGACAAAGGAGTGATTTACTGGTAGAGATTAAATTTTAAAACTGTTAGAATGTCACTTTCACCTTGCTTTCAGTGTTTGGAACGCTCAGTGCATAGCTCTGCTTGGTCATTTGAAGAAAAGTGACATTTCTTTTAATGATTAAAGCTGCGTTTCTGCTTCACTGTCACCATTGACATTTAAGAATAATGTTGATTTACTTCTTTTTATTGCTAACTTTTTTTTACTAGGACTAAATGAAAAAGTCAAAAGATGAATCTTGCTGCTTATTTGCCTGATACATTGAACATTTAATAAAGTTGTTCTTAAAAATGAAAGGGGGAGGAAACCCCTACCTACCCCCTCACCCCCCCCAAAACAGATAAATGAAAAAAGCATGCTTGTCTTCAGAAGTTTCTACTGATAGCTGTTGGCCAGGCAGAGAAAAAGCTGGTTTATGTACATAATAAAATGTTGGCATTTTCATGCCATTTAGCATTACAGAGATTTTTACAAATGTTATCCAGGTATTTTGAGTGCAATTTTATTGGCTTCTTGCAAGCCAAGCTAATGCTGCTTCCACATCAGTTCAGTTCAAGCAGTACTCTTGTTAAAGTATCTGGGACAACATAATGGCAGCGTGTCCACACGTGTTCAACCAGGCATGCTGGTTAAGTCTTTTGTCTGTTTTGCAAGTAGTTTGGTAGGACAGAGCACGTCTTGCTGCCTTTCAGCCTTGCTCCTTCAATTTCATACCTGTCTAAAATAAATCTCATTGTTAATGGTTTTGTCTGACCATAATGCCTCCCATAGTTCAGAACATCACCAGACAGTAGGAAAACTTGACTCTAAAGTGTGAAAAAGACTCTTAAATCTGGTTTCATTGTAACTCTGTTTCAGCGTTAATGCTGCCTCTCACAGCATGAATTTTAATCTTGCTGTTACAAAAATAAAATCTATCATGTTTTTACATACAAAGCTTTCCTGATGAAGGTATTAAGAATTCAGTAATAGACCTGTCAGTCTTCCAGGCATCTGAAGTAAGAAGAAGCGATCAAGGAAAGAGCTGTGAGTAAACGTGCTATTCTACAAGGAATTTTGCTCTCTTGCTCCACTTGTAGATTGTTGGTTAGTGGCTTGGCAGCTTCCTGCTGGTTCTCTTACACTATTTTCAGGATCTATGCCTTTGTAGCATCCCTCTCTTAGCCTGTCTGATTCTCTTCATTCCGGATCACTACACTGGATTTAAAAACAAACCAGCAGCAATATTAGGTGAGAACATACGGATTTTTCAAGGTTCAAATATTGTTGTTTAGGATACTGAAAAACAGGACAATGTTTCAGGAGCATTCAATTACAGTATGTACTTTATACACTAATAATTATCTGCCTATACACACACGTGTGCGTATACATGCACACATACACACAGATATTCTCAGACAGGTGTGTTGTAATGTGTGCCTGTTGCTAGGTAGTTGTTCCTGACACTGTAAGAGGTACAGAAGCAAATGAAGGTGCTGTTATGAACGTGCATTTCCTAACCAAGCCGCTCAATGTGGAGAACTGAACTGTTGTGGGAAGTAATGCTGTTTAAAATCACTTAACTGCACTGCTTAAAATTTGAAATTATGAAATTCTGCATTTTAGGCCTTATTTAAAGGATGAGCCCAGCACAAAATACTAAGTCATTAAAAAATGTTTTGTTGAGTGGTTTTCTTCTTTCAGTGTACAGGGATAATGCTGTGGAGCCTTTTGTGTGAAAGGTTCTACCAGTTGCAGTCTAGCCACATCATCTTAAACTGTAGAGGTAAAATTGTAATTATCTATTGAAATTCATCAGCGTGCATTACCTGGAATAACGAAAGATCCCTTTTTGTGGGGGAGTGGAGGAAGGTTATGTAGAAAATAAGCCATTGTGTAAAAATTAAAATTGTGGTACACCTGAAAGAAAAATCAGCTAGTAGACCAGCTTGTTTTTCTGCGCATTAAGCCAAAGTATCTGAAAAGTCACAGCTTCCTGAGTAATTATTTCTTAAAATTTGACAAATGTTCAGTCTTACTAGACTTTTGGGGGGTTTATGACGGTTTTTGGGAAGGAGTGGTAGGATGGTGACCATGACTTCACTCCAGTGTTCTAAACCTGAACCCCCCTCAACCCAAACAAAACCAAACAAAAAACCACCAACAAACCCCAACCCTGAAGCTATAGCTTTTTTCATTTCTGTGATTTCTTGATAACTTTTGTAATCTTTAAGTAGATTTGAATAATGTTTTAACAAAATAACTTTTTTTTTTTCCCCTCCCATACTGAAAAAGGTGTTAATTGAGGGTGAAATGGTTTGGATGTTTTTACACTCCAACATATAATTTTTTAAAAAAAGAAAAAAAAGTATTAAAATATCAGATGTTTCTCTAGAAAGTACATGAGCTGCATTCAGTGTAAGTTCTCTTGCTTTCTCCTTCAGATACTGGGGTTTTTCCTGAAATTGCTCCTCTTGGGGAACAATGTTACTAGTACATTATCTATAACCCTTTTGCCTTGTAAATTAATTTTCAGTTTCACAAATCCAAATCCTTTGTGCCATAGCTGAAATATTATTAAAAATTAAGGCATTGAATTGCCATTTTAATGTTGAAAGTTTATTTGTCGAGGTAGCTGATGGTTGGAATGCTTCAGAGAGTTTTGGTAATGCAAGGGAATTATCTTTCTAAGGTGGGGGAGGGGAAAAAAATCCACCTTGAATCATAACCTTTGCTAAAGCCAGACACTTTAAAGATGATATAGTCATGCATGCAAAGAAGAGAGCTTGTTTATATTTGTATGCTGGATATTATTTGATCCTTCTTAGTGCTGAAAGAAGCAGCACGCTACTGTTTTGTATCTTTCCTCCGATCTAGATTGACCTGTATTTACAACTTCATGAAGAATTAAATGCCTTTAAAAATGAGAGCAGTCACTGGTCCTTTTTCTTCTTAGAGCCAAAGACGCTAAACCTTATGACACAGTTCAAAGACTTAAATATAGATAACATTGCAAAAGAGGAATGGAAGCCAATTACTGTTTTTCAAATATGCATAGGTTGAAAATTAAATCATATTAATTTAGATTTTTGTATGCATAAACTGTGAAAGACAGTTTACCATTTGTGTACTATGTGACAGAGGAAGGGTGGGAGATCTAAATGGAAACCCTAAGTCAGTCTGAAAAACAAAACACGCAAATTTCATTATTCAAATATTATATATAACTCTTCTAATCAACTAAGGCAGCATCAGTATCTCTTTATGATTCTTTAGTGTAAACTGATAGGTACAGATCCAGTACTTTCATACAACCATTTCACGGAAGAATCTGTAATTACAGCTAACAGCCATTGCAGAAGTACCAGACTTAATATCAAGACAGATTTATATGAAGAGAAAACCTGTTTTCTCAAATTGAAAGATCATTTGAAGCAGCTCCTACATGCCCTTTGCTTAGGAACTTGTTTGTATACAACAGTTGTTCTCTTTTAACCCGTAAGGGGTAAATGAACTTGTGAATCCATACTAAGAGGTGACAAAATTATATAAATGTCTTGTGGTAGTGTAGGATGTTCCCCCTGCCTTCCCACATCAGTTATACCTTTTACAGATAATATACCTTAAAGTTGCATGACTAGTAGAGTTCATACAATATTTTGTAATTAAATAACAAAATAATTATGTTACTGCAAGATGGAAAATGGAGGAGGCCTCCAAGCTTGAATTTCTGGTGCATGGTCTTGCAACAGTGTTTTTTTGTGTGGCAGTTTCACCAGGGTCATGGGAGGGTGGCACCTAGGTCACATTATCTCCACTTGCAGACTTACCCATATTCAGAGTTGTGCTTCTGTGTGACTATCATGGCTAGTCTGCAGTAGTTTGACTCTGCATTAATTGTTTTATATATATTTTATTTATTTATTTATAAAATCGGTGCAGCTTAGAATATGGAGAGGGCTAAAGATATCTTGGAAGACTTGGTAGGAATGATTGCGAAACACATTTGCATGATGGTCAGAAAAAGATGACCTTTTCTGGATAGGATCACCTGAAGCTGATCTAGAGTAGTAACTGAGTCATGCAAGTAATTTTTCTTCTTAGAGTCAAGTCTTCCTTGATGTTCTGAAAGAGCTGGGTTTTTAGAATGCTTAAGCCCATTAGAATGGAGTATTTTTTTATTCATCCACTTTGCTTCTGGGTGGGAGGTTTAGATCTCTCTGTATATACTAATAAAAAAATAATTAAAAGACAGATTGTATTCCTTTAATAAATAGTCCCATAGAACTGGTTATATTATGTTTCTGTATTATACAGATCACCAGAAAGACCCACTGGAGATCTTCGGGAAAGAATGAAGAACAAACGTCAAGACGTTGAGGCAGAGCCACAGAAACGAAGTACAGAGGAATCATCCTCTCCTGTTAGGGTAAGAATGGAGTTTGCAGAACTCCAGAATCCCTCAGTAGCAATTGGGCAGTGTGTCCTAGAAACCTGATCATGGTGACCTGTAATATTTAAAATGTTTAATGAACTGATCATTTTTTATGTAGCATGTGGCATATTTTATTATGAAGTGTCTTAACAATTGTATTATTATTTTGCAATTTTATAGCACTTTCTGGTCTTCTGGTTCCCAGAGATTTTACAAATCCCGCAGACTAAAATATGTTATAAATACTGATAAACAGGCATTTAATAACGGTGCAGACTCTTTGATTATTACCAAGAAAGTATATTAACCATTGTTACAATCATCTACTATTTTTCCCCCAACACTTACTCATATCCATTGTTTACATGCATCCTGACTCCAGTTGTTCATCCCAAATTTGCTTTTGTTGAGACCATGCAGTTACCATTGTGCTGGTTCATTTTGCCTTCCTCCTCACATACCCATCAACCATCTCAACTGCTCATTTTTTGATCTTGCAAAAAATTAATTCATTACCATTCTCATTTTCTAATCATCCTTCTGCAACCCCTCAAATATCAGAAGTTACTTATTTTTCGATGTGTTATCTGTTCCTGATGTTACAAACAAATAGGGGCAGAGTTGGTAGTGTGACCCTGCACCAGTGTATTCCTGCGTCATGTTTTTTAAGACCATCTTCATATGAATAATGATTAAAAGTTTTTGTTTGTGAAAAATGAGTTTTGCTTCTGCAGGTATTAACAGCATTCTTTTTTTTCCTCTCGGTCTGTTCCTACTTGCTGTGTAAAATGAATTTTTATGTCAGGTGTAAAGAAATCAACAGCAGCTGCTATCATTAAATTAACAGAATGGCTTATCTTCCGATCATGTTTTCAGTTGCTGTTAATTTGTATAAACTTTCAGTCTTTTTACTCTTCTACTTAAATGTGTTTCTTTTATTTTCTAATAGTTTGAATAAACTGTTCAGTTATCGAGTACACGGTTGGTGGGAAAAGTATTTTTTCCAACCATTATTAAAAATTTACTGTAACTTCTCTCCTGGTACAACTCTAATTTTGATGTAATTCTTACTTTTGGTTAGTTAACCCTGCTTTTTATAGTGTTCCGTTAATGTAATAATAAAATACTCTTAAACAACTAAACCCCCGAGTAAAGGTGTACTGGAAGCAGGAATCAAAAGGAATCGGAGAATTAGTAGGTCTGTTAAAGTACCAAAGAATTATTTACAGGATAAGCACAGCACATAGAAAAAAATCCTCTGCTTCAATCTCATAAAACAGAAGGCTAAAAAAACCACTGAGCTTTTGTATTAGTTGCATGGAGGCAACTCTCAAAATACAGGATATCCAAAGAAAATATTGTGGAACAAATAGATGAAGAGGGACAGGAGTCAAGAGTTGCATTGCAAAGAACCAGAATATCTAAAAGAACAGAAGACTGAAGTGACTGAACTACTAGCAAAAATCTTGCTCCATCGTTAGAGCTACTGTTATGGTGGAGATCTAATATCTGACATTTCCATCTCTTATTAAAGTTTTTGGGATAATAGAGGAGCTGGATAAGAAACCTTAACTTTGTTTTGAAATACTGAAAAGTAGCTTGTTCCATAAAAAGTTTCATACTTATGTTTTTAAAAAAAAAAAAAAAGCAGCACTGTTCCTGCAGACAAAATTTGTGCTTCACCAGTATACTAGCCTGAAACTTCAATTACTTAGCCACTACTAGAGAGTAGTGGCTAAGAGAAAACTGTCTGATACAGGTAAAACCTTAAATAGCTTCTTTTGAAACAAGGCTTTTGAGGCATATCAATAGTCAAAGAATAGCAGGTATAATATTGTCAGGTTTAGAAGCCAGCTAAGGGGAAAATTTAATTTCAAATGATGAAGTTACAGAGGATGCTAGGGTGCTTGATCTAAAGAGCTGTAACTTTTTAAGAATGTGGAAAAAATGTTGGACATCCCAAGTGTCAAACTTTGCAGAAGTTATAAAAATGGTAGTTGAGATGACTAAAGTCTGAGGAATGCCATACAAAGGGGTTGGGGAAAGATAGTTTTTGGCAGTACAATGGCAGATGAAACTTGGTGTTGGCAAGTGCAAGGTAATGCATAATGAAGAAAGTATCTAAAACAAAAAATCCTGAATTAATATTTTAAAAGTAACTGAAACCATCCAGTAGAAAAATAAGTTATTGTGGACAGCTCAATGAAACCATCTGTTCAAAGTGCAGTCACAGTTGCAGAAGCAAACACTCAGGTACATAAAAATGGAATAGAAAATGATCATTATTATGCTGTAGAAATTCATGGTCCAGTTTTATTTGAAATGCTGTTTGGTTGTGATCACCTGTATGCAAGAAAGTACAGTCAAAGGTCTTTTTGAAGTGGGCAAGGAGGCGAGAAGGACTGGAGAGAAGAAAGGACATGTGGCGAACGCATATAATGTATGGTTGAGAGAATGTAAATTAGATGCGTCATATTCATACTTTATCCCAGTAGAAAGAGTGGCAAATTTGAAAATGACAAGGGGAAATGCTATTTGTGTTATGTACGACAATTCTACCTGATTGCCAGAAGATACAGTCAAAAACCTGAATAGGTTCCACAAGAAGTTGAGACAGTATAACTAGTATAAAATCTTTTTAGAAGAGATTTCTTGTTCTTTGGAGATATAAGATAACTAGTACAATCTGTATGCATTTAGGAAGAAACTTCCTGTATGGACAGCTTATAGAATATATCCTTTATTATTTCTTCATGTCTTGTACTGTTATTTTCAGAGACAATATACTGTGTTACGTGGACAACTACATTGAACTCGGTTGTTTCTGTGTCTCTCGATTTGTGTTCGGAATTATTTCAGCACTGTATGTTAGTGTATCAATTATTATACAAATAATTAGATAAGGCTCCTGCCGTTACAGTATTTAGTTGGAAATTTTTATGTTGAATTTTTCTCCATATTATGAGAAGACAGTTACATTGGAGTATATGACGTATTACCTGAAGTAATACCTGGGAGATGTGTGTGATTTGGGAGAAACAGTGGGAAGAACTTAATGTACATTTAGGAAAGGTTTTCGTAAGGAATGTGTATCACATGCTTCATAACTGTGCTTTTTGTCACTGTGGCTATTGAATATCTCCACTGGAATGGAAGTCAGCATTGTCTTCCATCTCTGAAATGGAAACAATACCTGTCCATTTCAGGGAAGCTTCAGATTCATTTTCTTGTATGTTTGTGTAGTGTGGTAGTAGTTTACACTATAAAAGTATTATACCTAGAGCAAAAAAGTACTGTGCTTGCCCAAAAGATTCTAGCTGTAATACATGATAGCTTATTCTAGATTTAAAGGAATCTGTGCTTTTGAATTAGTTTATATTGCTGCTGCATGTACATGTGTTGGTAAGGCTGAAGCTGAAGCTTCTGCCTTGTAAGAATTGTAGGTTCTAAGAGTCTTATAAATATTATCTCCATCGGTGCTGGTGAAATAACACTTCTTGGCTAGAAGCATGTTTTGCAGACTGGATGAGTCCTTTCATGCTTGGCCAAACTCTTCTGGCTCTAGTGGGAAATTCATTCAAGTAGATGTCAAGTCTTGTGCTGTAGAGTGCTGATCATATGTTTTGGGGTGTGGAACTTCAACTTAAGTAGACATTAAATTAAATAAAATCTCACAGAATTCAGCCATAATGTCTTTTTTTTTTTTTTCCCCCCCCCTTTCTTAAGTAGTATTTCTCCTGAATGTCAACATTAAACTGTAATCATCTATCCAACACATGTAAATAGTTTAACTGTGAGCACATACCTGAAAACAGCGTAGACAAAGTCTACTAAGTTGTTGTTTACTCTGAGGACAATCTGCAATTTTTTTAGTACATAATAATATAATTATTTAAGTTTATTGTTTCTCATCTAGTAAATGGCATTTTTTCAGAGTCTGAAGAGAAATAATTTACAGGTGTGGCTGAAGTGGATACAGCATCTTCAAGTACAAGTGAAAGACATGCTATTGGCCTTTAGGAGCTTGACTGACTTTATTTTTGGCTTGTTAAGGGAGACATGAAAAAAAGTATGTAAAGTACAAGACGGTCTATAAGGATATGAAGGAAGTATTTATTCCCCACAGTATGACAGAATTAAATGCTTTGTAAGTGGAACAAGTACAATAAAAGGAATATGTTGAAGACTTTTTGATGAGAAAATTCAAATGTGTTCTAAACCATTGTAACTTACATTTTTTATTTGTGTCCCCCAGGAAAACATACTCAATTTCTGAACTGAAATTTGTTTTTCAAGATACAGTGTTACCAGAATCTTTTTTCCTGACAACTAAACTGAAGTCATTTAGTGTATGAACGGGCTTGGATCAAGTTGTCCTGACTTGTAAAATAGCATGCTTGCATAAAATCTGTCTATTCCGTTCCCCTATATTCAGTAATTCAATAAAATTCCTTTCATAGATGCTTTTATTCTCAGTTCTTCAGTAGAAGTATGATTGTGCCACTACTGAATCTCTCCACTGAAAGGAGAAAATACAGGCTGTTTCAAGATGCTTGTGTTTGGTTTTAAGTTTCGAGATGTAGGCGAGATACATATAGGTTGTGTAGTATTTTTAACATGGGTTATTAAATTGGTCTTGAAACATTCTGACTTATCTGCATGCTCTCTTGCTGACGAGTTGTTTGGGGAATTGGCTTTTGAGAAGTTTTTTGAAATCAGTATATAGAGGATGTCCTAACATGCGTATTTCAGTTTGCTAGTAACAACTAGTGTTGAATTAATAGAAACTAGTATTTGTATTTAAGAAATTATGTTTACTG
Organism: Pelecanus crispus; assembly: GCF_030463565.1. Lineage (NCBI taxonomy): Eukaryota > Metazoa > Chordata > Aves > Pelecaniformes > Pelecanidae > Pelecanus > Pelecanus crispus. Next base: position 194,379,569 of record NC_134643.1, on the reverse strand, counting down.
TTTGTTTATAGCGTAGGAATTAGTTGGAGTATATAGCAGAAGTACACAGTTTAATAGAACAGATGCAGCCTTCAAGGAGGGCAGTCTAGAAAAATTAAGATACTCTAAGAAAAAGCATGGTTGCAGGACAGGCTTGTTGATAAAGTTACAGATTTTCAGATCTCATCAGAGTAACTTTCTTTTAAAGTAACTTGCTTTGGAGTGTAGTACAATTCTTGCTCTTAGACTGAAATGCCTTTAGTACATGTTGTGATGATGGCGTAGTTGATGTAGACTTGTCTGCAGTTGATGTCAGCAACCAACACGAATTGATAGGTTAGGATCTTGTGCATCATTTTAGAGATCCTGTCATGAAACGGAGAAAAAAAATAACTTTTTCCTTATTCTACAAGCTGCTTTAAATTAAGCATGACACAAATTAGTTCTTTAATGTGAAGTTCCTTCATGTTATGTAGCGACCGGTCAGTGTTTTCCAAACCTTCTAAGGCTTTGAATATGATACACTGAATGCATCGCGATGAGAGGCGTGAAGATAACTGTGTGTTGAAGCGTCTGTTTTAGTTCACTAGGTAAAATAAATGCAGTGCTTGTTCTGTCATCGTTTACATCATTAAACTAGAGATAAGATTTTAACATTGTTAGTGAATAAAAAGGAATAGTTGAAGTTTACTCGCTTGGGAGTGACTATCCACAATGTTATGTTATTTCCTTACTGTATTTCTAAGGTGATGTTAAGCATTTCAATTAAGTCAAGATCTAAGTCCCAATAAGGAATAGCTAGTAAAATTCTCAGGCATCTCCTTTTCTTGGCATAAAAACAAAGGTTCCTACATATCAACACTGAAGAATCCCCCAAAGACAAAAGAAGGCACTATGGGAGGTGAGAACAAAAGGGATATGGGACAGACTTTCATTATTTGCTCTTTCTGATTTCCTACTTAATAAATTAACCTGAGATACTTCTAAGCTTGAATGTTCTTTTTTTGCAAATAGTGAAAAAAATTTGTCCTGTACTCCACTTGAGCCCGGGTAGATTGTTTAGAGAATGTCAGTTCAGCAGAGGCAATGACGCAACTATGAAGCTTTACTACTGGAATTTAGCAGGGGGAGAAGAGCAGCCCAGGTTCAGTTGCCTTTTGAAATAGTCGTCTTCTCTGTAAGAATAGTCTCTGGCTTCCTCAGGTGTCCACAGGACCATCTGCCACATGCAAAATGGGTGCTACTGCAATAGTTGGACTTGTCTAATAACTCAGGGCCAGTGAAAGTTCAAATATAAAGCTATCAACAAAACTTGATTCCAGTGTGTTGCTTTAGACTTTTTTCCCCTTCCTTCTGCCAGCCAAGGGACTCTGTTTTTTTTATTATCTCCACCACCCCCCCCCCCCGCCCCGCCATTCTTTGTCCTCTGGAGAGTTAAATGATTCAGCTTCTGAGGCTCATCTGCCTTGCATGTAAATATTCTTTCTTACAGCTGAGAACTCTTACTCAAGCTGTTAAAATTACACTCATTAAATGTTCATTAAACTTCTGGTCTTAAGAACCTGACTTGTTCTTTCAGTTCCTGTTTTAAACTTTATTCTCTGATACGTGCTCGATTCTTGCCCTGCCTTTAAACCTTCTTATTTTATGAATCCTTTCTTCTCTTTCCCCATCTGCTATTTGCATACTGATTATCTGAAATTGTGTTAGAACATGTTGCCTGTGGAGTCTTTGCTTACTTAAGAAGGTATTTGTTCAACAGGCTAAAGGGGAAAATGCTTTCTGTACTATAAAAAAGAAACAGCCAAAATACTATGTAAAATATACCTGCTTCTTCAGGCTTCTTTTAAAATAAAATTGTTTACTCTAATGAAGCCTTTTTCCCTTTATAGAAAGAGTCTTCACGAGGAAGACATAGAGAAAAGGAGGATATCAAAATTACAAAGGAGAGAACACCAGAAAGTGAAGAGGAAAATGGGGACTGGGAAACAAATAGAGAAGGTAAGTATAATTAAACTAATGGTCCCCCTACAGCTCAAAGAATTGCAAGATTACTGGGCTATATGCAAAGCAGAATGCTTAAAGATTTGGTCTCTAAGCAGAATACTTTTATGCAGTAGCCATTAATGTTTATTTTTGGAGGAGAGCAAAGAAGCAAACTGAGTTGGACTGCTACAGTGGTAAAACCAACTTATTTTAAAAACATATGCTTTTTTTTCTTTTTTCTTTTTTGACTCCTCAGACACAAGGAACTTGGCCATAGGCTACTCAGTGACTGAACCTTTCACGTTTAGACCACTAGTTGAATCCAAGTTATACCCAAAGTAATTTTGAAACTGGTCAGTCTGAGGAGAGAAAGAAACTCCTTTGAATTCAAAAGTCAGCAGGTTTTTGTTGCATGATTTGTAATGGTGTGAACTGTCTCATTAACAAGGGCTCCATTAGAATGAGTATAACAACAGCTGAAGGTAGCAATCAGTGAACTATTTAGGTTCTGAATACACTCAAAGAGTGGTAAGAGTCTTGCATTACATTCTGTAGTCGTTTTTGTTTGGGTGGGGCTTTTTGTTTGTGGTTTTCTTTTTTTTTTTTTTTTTTTTAATGGTTAAAAGGTGATTTCGTCCTCCTTGTTGATAATACTTATCCATTTAATATGCAGACAGTTGAGGAAAAGACTGTCTGTTTTCTCCTCTCTCTCCTGAATTTTGCTGTTGTTAGAGTCCAGGTTCACCTGAAATTATGGCAGCTTCTAATGAACTGTGGTGTTTTTGTAGTTTTGTAAGTGTCAGTGTTTCAGAAGTAGTTACAATATTGCAAGAGAAGATGGGAATCCTGATCCATTCTGAGTGAATTCAGATGTGATGAATGTGTTTGCAATAAAGTATACTACAAGTTGGTTGTGGGATGGAGCACCTCTATAAATTCCATTAAGTAGGTAGCTTTTCTATAGTATGTGCTATAAGTGTTGCAAATGTTGGTTTGCTGTGTCTTAAGCACAATACATGAATAGAAAAGTAGCCATAATGTATTTTCACTCCTCTCTAAATTTTGTTTTCAGCATGAGTTAAGAAACATTGACCTATGACACGTATGCACGGAAATAGAATCTTAAGTCAAAAAAATTCGGAACATAAAAAACTCAAGTTCTATATAAATATATAGTATGAATGTCTTAAGTTTTAGAAACTGAGGCTTTCAGCTTGAGAATTACGATTTTTTCAAAATAGCATTGATCACAGTTATGTGGATGAAGTGGAATTGCTGTCTGTTAAGCTCTAATGAGTGCTATTGAAGCAGACGGATGGACTGGTAAAGAACCTATGCTGTTAGGAACTGCACCTCTCTGTAAGCTGTTCCAATGCATTCATGACACATGGAGGGAATTTGTAGACTGACTTTAGTTATTGAAAAACCTTTTATATAGTTCCTGTGTGTAGGAAGGGGAGTGAAAAGCTAATGACTTTTTAATGAAGTCATCTTTCTCTGACAGTTATTTTTCTAATGTGCTTTCTGAGCATTAGACTTAAATAGCCACAAACAAAATAAGAAATGTAAACAGAGTGAGTAAAACTGCTTTAATTTTCGGCTTGAAGCATATGATATTAACTAGCCATGACTTAATGAAAAAGTGCAAGAAATTAGACCTTTTCTGATGTGAAAACCAAACAGTAATAATGTTTTAAAAACAGAAATAAACTCCTGAAGTGTGCATTTATCCAGAAAAAGAGGTCATGCCGACTTTTTATTTTAAAATCAATTTGTAGATGTAATTAAATAAGTGTATCAATTGATTTGTGGGATACTCTATTAAACAAAATCCTCTAGTATCATGCATCTCTATTTAAATCTGTTTCATGCGAGATTTCCCAATTAAGTAGTGCTCTACATGTTTTTGGTCTTTGTGAAGACACACTCCTTTAATTTTTTTTGTTATTTAAATATAAATAAATGGTTTACTGGGCTTCCTGTGCTGCCTCAGCTTAGTAATTGATGCAAGTCTCTGAAAGAAGTTAAGGTGGTGGTGGGGGGGGTGGTTTTTTGGTTGTTTTTTTTTTTTTAAATGAAGTTTAAGAATTTAACTGCAGGTTGTATGGAACTAACTGGAGTTATTTCAGGTTTACAGACATAATTGGAGAAGAGATTTGGCTTAGCTTCATTGATCTGTTCATGCAGTGCTTAAGTCATGGAAATATTTATGCTTGGCATCCAGTATGTTAAATATTATTATTTATTTCATATGTAATTGTTTACTAATCTATTTACTTTTTTTTTAAATAAAGACTCAGATAATGGAGATGTTAATTATGATTATGACCATGAGCTGTCTTTGGAAATGAAGCGCCAAAAGATTCAGAGAGAACTCATGAAGCTGGAACAGGAAAACATGGAGAAACGAGAGGAAATAGTCATTAAAAAAGAGGTTTGTATTACGTAAATATGAAATTAAAAAAATAAGTCAGCCACTTCATAGGCTTCTAATTGTTTCCTGGAAGACTTGAGCTTCCTGGGCTACAAATGCACTATTGTGTTACATGGTAGTAAATAACTGGCACATGTATAACTTAGTATGTGACTTGGATATTAGTTGTGAGTATCTGGTCAATCATCCAGCACCATAACCAAGTTTTCTGCTTTATGAAGTTGACTATTAAATGAGTAGGATTTAATGCATTTTAATGATATAAAACTAATAAGACCTTTAATGGAGAAGACATGTAGAAGAAAACACAAGGCATTTGCCAAGCTCGTTTTCCAACATGTCTTGTAGTAGCAGAGTAAAATAGAGTGATAGGGACAAAGCTGTAAGTGTTAGAAACTGTAAAATTTTGGGGAAGATTTAAAAAAAAAACCAAAAGCCTGAAAGAAGGTCTTTGTTTTTCCGACAAACTTGAGTGCTAATTGGAAATGTACTGATTTTAAACTTCTAGTTACAGTTTTTATAATGTATTACAGAGTGCATCATCTTCTCTTCCCCCACCCTTTTCCTGTCGTCTTCCTTTTATGCTATTCTTTGAAAACAATGTGGTTAGTTTATTTGAGGTAGATGTATACATGGTTAAGATCTCAGATGTAGACTGTTACTGAACTTACATATTTGACACGTATATCAGCATAGAGGTAAGCTTTTGGGCATCCGTATCTTATCGGTTAATATATTCTTTTCCTCAAGATTTCTCCAGAGGTGGTTAGATCTAAATTATCACCATCGCCATCACCAAGAAAGTCTAGCAAATCTCCAAAACGAAGATCCAGTCCAAAATCATCTTCTTCAGCTAGTAAGAAAGATAAGAAAGCATCTGCTGTATCTTCCCCGCTTTTGGATCAGCAGAGGTCAGTATGTAGATGCATCTTGCGAGAAAGTGAGAACAGAGAACCATGCTGATTTTGGTTACTGGGGTTTTCATAATTAATATGTTTTCATTTTCCTTGCTTTCAGGACTTTTGATTATATAACTTCAGGGGAAGGTCTCTAAACTGTGCACTGTGAATCATCTTATGCAGAAAATTGTTATATACGTCTAGTTGTCAGTTGATTAATTTTGTGGTTTACAAGCAGGTCTTTTTGAATGTCTAGAGTCTCTGGGAGGTGATGAGAAAATATAAACCATTAAAAAGTGGGAAGCAGTTTCATTTGAGATGCTGCAGCCTGTGAAATAGCTCCTCTAGACTGAAGTGAAATGTTTAAAATTTGACCAACTGCACATTTTGTTGGTATTGCATATTGCTGTTTGGGAAATAATGTTTCACTTTCAAGGCAGGTAATTTCTCAGAATAGAGGAGGGGAAAAGAAGCGGGGGGGAAGTAAGGACAAAGGTATGTGAAAATCACAGGAAGTTCAAACTGGGCGCCTTGCCACAAAAAGTCAGTCTCGAAAACCTGTTTCTAAGTTCTTGCTGGCTGGAGGACCTTTTGAATCACTGTTTGCAGCTTTGAGATAGGAAAGAAATTACTGCAGCAGTGTAAGCAGACACATCTGTATTTGCTAAGCAAAAATCACCTTTAAAAGAACAAAACAAAAGGACAAAACAATGTCGTTTCTGCTACGAGAATGTACAGTGTGGGCTAGTATGCTACTGACATTCAGTGTGCAGTCCTACCTAGTTTAATAGGGTTTATGTCAGTGGTAGTTTATGTGGAAAAATATATACTATTTCATATTGTGAGTTGCATATTCAAAAACATTTGGATGCTTTATCCTGCCTGAAGTAGTCAACATTAAATCAAAGACACGAGTTGTTCAAGTCATTTTGTGCTTGTGATTGGGGTATTGCATTGCAGAAGTGGGAGCCTAAACAGACAAGATAAACAGACCAGAACTCTGTAGTCCTGGTCCTCTGATGTGTGCTGTTCATGCAATGGCATTTTAACTTTGAAAATGGGTTCTGTCTGAATGGGAGCAATTCCTATTTCTGTTCACTTGCTTCAGAAATACAGGTTATAAATGGAAGACCTCAATGTGAATTTTTACCATCTGCATTCACCCTTCAGTCAAGTACAGTTATTGAACACTGCTTGCTAATGGAGTGGTGAATCCTATCCTAAAAGCTTCAAGGCCCGTAACATTATAGCTTTCCTGCCAACATCTGAGAAGTCATCATTTGAAGTAGTTGGCAGTCCTTCATTTTCCCCCCCTGTTAATTTATCTCTAGGAGTTCTAAAAGTAACCAGAGTAAAAAGAAAGGTCCTCGTACCCCTAGTCCTCCTCCTCCAGTGCAAGAGGAAACTCCCCTGGGGAAAAAACACAAAGAAAAACATAAAGCAAAAGAACGTTCAGAAGAAAAAGCAAGGGAGGTGAAAGAGAGAGGGCGTGACTTTGAAAGGCACAAGGAGAAAAAAGAGAAACAGAGGTAAGTTATATTGTATTATTAGCTTTTAACATTAATGTAACCTCGCTTTTAAAGTTATCTTTTATAAAACACTGAATAATAAGGGATTTCTACCTGCTTTGCCAACAACCTTTCCAGAACGCACTTAAAATATTTAATGAGTAATACGGATAGATTGATAGACTATAACTAACAGATTGTTAAGTTATAATTACATAACTTAGTTTGTAAAATACCCTTTTAAAAGATTGAGTACTTTTCAGGAAGTTGGACCTTCACCAATGGAGCAATTCTTTATCACAGTTGTTCACTTGTCCGCTTGCCTGCTCTTCTGAAATCTTAGAGGACTAATATCTTTCTAAATTGGCAGTGGCATGTTTAAACTTCCCTAATCTTCATCAGGTTAAAAGTATTTCTGAAGTAGTCAAAGACTACTGCAATTTTAGGATTACTTCACTTTTTTATCTCTCTCTTCCCCCCGCCCCCCGCCAGACTAATATGACTATTCCCGTTATTTTCTGAAGCATAGGTGTCCATTTAAGTTAAAAAATACATCTCCATTTTTAAGTCCTGTATTCTGTTGATGAAAATAGGGTACATGTTCATAAGTGTTTACTTTGTAACTGGCATAGCAAAGACTGAGGAGTGGAAGACCAGTGAATTGTGTATTTTTAATTGATTAAATAAATTACACCATTCTTACTTTAAAATATATTATTTCCTTTGTGCTTGCACTCTCCATTACTGGAAGGAGTTTGTAAGCAATGTGAAAGAACATTCTAGATATTGCTGAAAGGATCAAGAGATTACTTGGCTTATCGTTGTACTATAATCAGGTATTGCTGTGGTGACTACAGCCTTTTATTTAAGTGTTGGATTTTTGTCTTTTTTTCCTGTTGTGGTTTAGCCCCAGCCAGCAACTAAGCACCACGCAGCCGCTCGCTCACTCTCCCTACCCCAGTGGGATGGGGGAGAGAATTGGAGGAGTAAGAGTGAGAAACACTCCTGGGTTGAGATAAGAACAGTTTAATAATTGAAATAAAGTAAAATGGTAATGATAATAATAACAATATAATAATTAATAATAATACACAAAGCAAGTGATGCACAATGCAATTGCTCACCACCCGCTGACCGATACCCAGCCAGTCCCTGAGCAGCGATCCCTGCTCCCCAGCCAACCCCCCCCAGTTTATATACTGAGCATGACGTCATATGGTATGGAATAGCCCTTTGCCAGTTTGGATCAACTCTTCTGGCTGTGCCCCCTCCCAGGTTCTTGTGCACCTGGCAGAGCATGGGAAGCTGAAAAGTCCTTGACTAGCATAAGCAGTACTTAACACACTGATGTTTTAGTTGTTGCTATCAGCATTCTTCTCCTACTAAATCCAAAACACAGCACTATGCCTGCTACTAGGAAGAAAATTAACTCTATCCCAGCCAAAACTAGGACATTTCCCTAAATAATAAAAATTAAGAAAGAAATGTCAAATCTTCATGATGTACAGTAAGTTAAATACTTGAAGGTTCTTACAGATCTCTCTCATTCATTTGCAACCGTAATTAGTATTTGAAAATGTCTGTGAGCTTGAGGCTTCTTAAATAGTTCTGACATTACAGAGATTTTTAAATAGGGTAGCAAGATAATTCTCCATTGAGAGGAATTCTGTTTCACCACCACATGAAATATTGGATAAAATTACAAGAATATATTTTTTGTTTTTTCATATTCTAGTTTTGTATTTTACAGTCCAGTGATTAGCAAGAAATTTGGTGCATATCTTGCATTCTTGATTTTGCTAGCTTAAGGTAATTTTGGATATGAAATTATAAATAGAACAAATGATTCTATAAGATAGTTCCTGATCTTGTAAGCACAGGTTCTGTCTTGGAGTTGTTTGTAATTACTTAGAAATGTACTAATGCCATATTATACTTGTTAAGCAAGCTGCTTTTTATGTTTCCCAGGGATCCCTCTGAAAGCTCCCATAGACAGAAGCGTTCTCCTAGTCCTGCAGATCATTCTGGCAGTAATTCTTCCCCTTCCAGGGAGTATTCACCGCCTGCTGCAAGGCGAAGACAAACCTCCCGAGCTCCAGCCAAGTCAACCACTCACAAACATAACTTCTCACCCTCTCGCAGGTGGGAGGTCAATTGCATAGATTTTATTTCCATGGATAGTTCTAGTTCAGAAACTTCCTCTGTTGGTTTGACTGCTTGTTTGTATGTGTCTGTTGTGAGTATGTGTGTGCCTCAAACACTTGGGCTCTGAGACTTTTTTCTTTTTGTTGGCCAAGTTACTACATTGAGAGTACCTCTCATGTCAAGAACAGAAGTCATGGTGCAGGCTTCCATTTGTCAGTTCCTCTCAAATGTTTTGGCTTCAGAACTTCAGAAGTCTGATACGAGACATAGTCTATGACCCTTTGGGAACTTCTTTTTTTCCTTCCTCACCTTCCCCCTTCTTAAAAAGTAGAAAATGTGAGAAGTCTTCTATCTTGGAGATGGGGAAGGAGCAGAGTTTCTCCATTCTAAAATGGGTAAAGTGATACACAGATCCTGGCTCTACACATCTTTCCTGAAAAGCAAGCACAACTGGCTAAACAGTACAATATGAGGACAATTTCAGAGACCCTTCTTGCAGGAAGCTTCAGGGAAGATACCATCCTGCTAGTTCTAGGGGCCTTAGGAAAAAAGTCTTTTACAACCCATTAAAAACAAAGTAGGAGGCTTCTTATTTTGGTCTGAAGGAGTCTGTAAGCTTAGGTTTACAATGGCAGTGCTAAATACTACTGCAGTCCTATGTTTGTATAATGGAGAGGGAAGCATACTTATTTTCTGCACTTCTGATGAAGGGTGGGGAAAGACACCAGATGTCATATATATGTGCATGCTGATAAAACAAGCAAAATAAACCCCATGCATTCAGCAATCCTAAGAGTCATAAGCAAGCTCTTTTGCTGCTGTGATGGCTCAGTTCAGCTGGAACAATGTATTGTATTAAGCTAGATGTCACTGATGGACATTTTCTTTAAATTGGATTGTTTATAGGGAAGGGAGTAGAGCAGTCTGTTCCCCCTGCAGCTGGCAGTAGTAATGCAATTGAAAAATACCTTTGCAGTACCCTTTTCCCCACTTTTTCTAACCTACTCCAATATTTTGCTCGTCACTGCCTGCTTTGGGGTTCTGTGCAGACGTATTGAGTGTTGTGCAAGGGAATGTTAAGCAGGGAAGATAAATGGGCCTTCTGTTCGAAGCAGAGAAGGATATTTGAAATGTTCTGTTTGTCTCCAAACCATTGATAGCCTTCCATGCAAGACAATTTTCGTAATCCTGTGTTTCATAACAATGGTTTCATGGTGAAAAGTAAACACAGTCTTAGTTTAAAGATGGTAAGTCATGACATTATATTAGATGCTGTCAGTCATTTTGACCCTGACAGAATTTTACTTTGAGTACTTTGGAAATTTTACTACTAATTCCCATCTGTTTCATTTGTATGTGATAATGTGTACAAATTGTCATCTTAAAGGCACGCAGGCTACTTGTTTCCTCAGGAGCAGTTGTTGGTCAGACCTTCCCTCTTGTGATGGAAAGCTGCAGCCAGCATGAGTATATGTCCATGGAGACAGAGGAAATGAGTTTCCTCTGTCCTGCCATCCATGAGGAATGTTTACTGGTAGCATGCACAAGGGGAGGGACCTTGAGGCTTCTTAATTTTCCAGATGAAAGAAGCTACACATAAGTATCCTGGAGGTCAGACTGTGTATAGAAATTACAGGCACCCCTAAGCCACATCAGAAGCGCATCAGCTGGATCCTATGCACTTTTAGGTCTTCAGACAAGGAGATACAGAATCTTAGTCTATAGTTGAGGTGTCCAAATATTCTCTAGCATTGACCATCATAAACACATCTCGGTAGGATAGTCTCCAGGCCTGGCAATATCTGAGCATACCAGCTTACAGACACAGTGTGAATTAAATTGAAAAAATACATGCAGCCTGTTCTTCAGAGTGTCCTAGTTAAGCGTCTTCCAAAGGCTGGTTTTATATATTTTTCTTTCTTTCTGCCACTTTTCTGGGTATATGTAGTAGAGATGAAGTGGCTGAGTTCAAGCATCGTTTCAGCCTGTCCTGCAAAAACTTTGTTTGACTTCTCTTAATTGACAAGTCTGAAGTGCCTCAACAATCAAGTCAAGATGCTTCATTTAGTGAATATATCTGGTTCTGTAGTGGAATTTGGCTGTAAAACCACCATCTTCATGAGATTGGTCCTATGGTAATCAGCATACTACTCCATGGGAGTTTTCTTGAGTCACTGACATTGACTGGAAGGAAGGATGAAGTGCTGATATTAAAAGATTTCCAGCATGTTGTCTTTTAACCAAAAAGGACTTCCTTACAGACTTGAGTTCCTGCCTTAGGTTGCCAGTGATTTCACTTTGCATTCTGTTCCCAAAGCTTTGCTCTTTGGAAGCTGAATCATTGCTCTGTGTTCTTGACATGAGGAGAATCTTTTTACCTGCAGAGTCTTGGTCTTTAAGAAGCCTTAGCCAGGAGATTCACTGCTGAGTAGCATTGGCTGGGCAACTGTGCATTGGCTCTTGGATAGTGTCATGACAAGCTGTAAGCCTGCTAACCTGAATTATTCCAGTGCTCATTCTCTTCAGAGCCCAACTTACATCAGCTGTCTCACTGAGAAGAATTTCTTGTGACGTTTGCACGATATTCAGCAAAAGCTGTGTTACATATATATCTTTACCAACTGCTGGGCTATTGCAGAAGCTTGCAGGGAGGTACTACTGCCTTTGGTAAAGTAGTCCCTCATTTGTGAGTCACCTGAAACTGAGAGCTTCATCTCTATGATCTGGATGTTTATTTGAAGTCACCAACACTGTATATGGACATTCAAAAACAGGAACTAAATTACTTAAAATTAAGTGGGATTTTTGAAGATGTATTGTCCATGTGTGGTTTTTCTGACTCCTGCTCTCCTCTTTGGAGTCTCTGGAATTTTGTGGAGTGGAAGGGAATTGGGAGTTAAGGGCAATGCATATTTCATGAGAAAAGATACTTGCAAGTTGCTTTGATGCTGATAACGGGGGAAAAAAACCCACTACTGAGCTCAAAGTCTTGAAGTGTGTTTTTGTCCATGTTAGACTGTGCATGAGATAACGTATTATGAGGAAATTTGTTTACTGTTGTGTAAATGATCTTTAGTTAAGTGATGGGATTTTGAAGATGAGAGACACTTTGTATACTTTTTCTTATTCCATTAGATATGCATTTTCCCTGTTTGTGTAAACATTCATGTTTGCTAAAATTTTAAGTAGATATGCATATGGGTTTTCAGGATATAGGCCTAAAAATTGTTTAAAGATCAATGCTTGTAATAAAAGAAGTTAAAAGTGCACAAGAAGGATACACTGTTGCTTTCTAAAAAGCTGAATGCTTTTGGAAACAAGAAGAAAAATTCCCCTTAGATAACACTGTGTAAAAGTTTTCTCCTAATTTTACCATGAACTCCAAAAAGCATTCTATATTGAGGAAAACAATTGTTCTTGGTTTGGGGGTGGGGGAGAAGATCATGTTTTTTTCTGACTCCGCCCTCCCTTCCCCAAAAAAAGCATTCTGTTAGCTGTGTAATATAATTCTGATTGGACAACTTTTTCTTGGATATTAAATAAACTATAGCCATTTAAAGATAAGGATACTTTGAAAGGATATCCTGGTACCCTTAAGGGAAGACTAGTTTGATGTTTTCTAGAAAAAGCACTTATTTTCAGCAGACAGAGGGTAGAGAATGCACAAATTATTTTAATCACTTTTTTAGGGTATGGTGAGAACCTTTCATATCAAGTTATTACATGTGTGCCTATTCTAACTCTTCTTTGCAGGTCTGCTTCCCCATCAGGTCAGCATCATTCTCCCATATCTTCCAGGCATCACTCCTCTTCGTCACAGTCAGGCTCCTCTGTTCAAAGACATTCTCCTTCCCCACACCGCAAAAGAACTCCTTCTCCATCCTATCAAAGGACAGCTTCCCCGCCTGCAAGGCGATCATCTTCTCCCTATCCCCCACACTCTTCCTCTCCTCCTCAGAGGAAGCGAAGCCCTTCGAGACACCGATCTCCTGGAAGAGAAAAGGGAAGACATGATCGTGATCGGACTTCACAGTCTCATGATAGGCGCCACGAAAGGCGGGATGGTATGAATAAAAAATAGCACTTCAGAATAATTTTCATTTGTCTGTAAATTTCGTTCTGAAACTTGGTTTTCAAATTGTAGCATTGTTTGCACCTATCCCAATGGCTAGGGGGTGAAGAAAACACTAGCTGTATTATCGCTCCTGTGCTGCTGGTGCTGTTTTCAGGGACTGTGCAATGGAGTATTCTTGATAGGACTGCTTATGTAGGCTTAGCTGATTTTAAAGATCCTGTAGACATCTGTCTAGGTGTTTCTTGTGTAATGCAAGGGTTATGTCAGTAGGTAAGTGATCTTCTCTTGGTATCAGGTATATACTAGTAGATCAGCTGAGTGACAGCAGGATACCTGTAAGTAACTATTATTCTTTTCTCTGAGGTGCCCAAATGCTAACCCAGTCCTCACTAATTGCTCTGTCTATTGTCTTTTTAATTGATATTAAGTGAGATGTGTGCAAAGAAACAAAGTCATTCCCTCTGGAAATTTGTAAAGCTGTTTGAGCAATTTGTGATGGGCAAACATGCTGTTTCTCTCAAGAGACAGATTATGAAGAGTACATGTGTCAGCTTTTTCTAGACTGGCTGTAAACTTGCCTTCCTGTAGCAGTAACATTATAAATATGTAATTTAAAAAAAAAAAACAACCCAAAACAAAAAAACCAACACTTTAGCAGAGCATTGAGGTCTTAAAAGCAAGTGGTCTAAATATAGCACAAATTTCCTGAAAATATGTGTGTGGGGGGAAAGAAAAAAGGAATCTATGATTGGAGGAGAAATGATTCTACCTTAAAATTATTGAAGTTTGCTTGCTCTCTAATATGTTTGAAATTTATTTTTATTATACTTACTGTCTTTTGAACAGGTAAATATTTGTAAAGTACAGGTTCAAATTCATGAAAAGATCTTTAAAGCTTACTGAATGTATAGGTAGATACCCAATATGATCTTGTCCTACTTGGGTATTAATTTTGATTTTCTGTGCATATGTCATAAGTATGTTTTGACTGTATTATTTTAGTGTTGTGTGCTAAATTTTTGCTTGCTCTGATTAAGCTAGGTATATAACATTCTTTTAAACATTTTACAGAAACGAGAGGGAAAAGGGAAAAAGAAAGAGAAACAAGAGATGATCGTGATTATGACCAGGAGCAGAGTACCTCCAGGGATCACAGAGATGACAGAGAGTCTCGTGATGGAAGAGATCGGAGGGAGACAAGAGACAACAGAGATCGGAGGGAGCCAAGGGAATCCAGAGACACTCGAGACTCCAGAGATACGAGGGATTATAGCAGAGACACCAAAGATAGTCGTGATCAGAGAGACTCACGCTCCACTCGAGATTCCCATGACTACAGAGACAGAGAGAGTCGCGATGCCCATAAAAAGGATGACCAGTATCAGGAGGACTCGCGCAGCTATGGAAGATCCCATGGCAGAGAGGAGAGCTCTCGTGCTGAAACAAGGAATGACTCCAGAAGTGACTCCAGAAATGAGAGCAGAAGTGATAGAACTGGCAGAAGTCGAGGCAGAGGTCCAGAATTATCTGACAAGGGTATTGCGTGATTTAAAAAAATAATAAGTGTCCCCATCATTGGAGATTGAATATTGACATTCATACTATCTTGTTTGATATTCGATGTGGAAGTGCTGCCAAATAGTTCATGCTTTTAAAGCTATGGTCAATTCTATTGTTGCTAAACTAGAGCAGTTGCTTAAATTTTACAGCACTTGTGTTCTCCATTCTTTAAAGTGACATAACATTGGTATTCTGTCATCCCATTTTAAAACAAACCCTAGCCCTTACGCCACTCTATTTAATGTTTCTGCAACCCTAGGTTTTCCCATGGGCTACAAACATAAATAAGAGGCTGATGTGTAGTGGAAGATTTGTACGGGGCAGTGTGTTTCAAAGTACTGGGCAGCAGGTTTTTTGTTTTCTCTCAAAAGCAACTGGGTGTCTTAGGTACCTGAAAACTATCTTTCACCTCCCCACCCTGCACTTCTTGATTGACCAAACAGAGTGGGATTTTAACCTTTGGCAGTATTTTTGAAAGCCTGACATACTTTGTAGAACAGCTTCACTTATCACCTTCTAATCATCTATAGTAAATATGTTTTGGCTTTCTCAGGCTTATTGTGACATTTTCATTAGGAAGATGCCATACAATTTTTACAGGAAAAATGATCTCTACTTTCTATGCTTAGTCCTGCTGCACTGTCTATAAGTTTACATCCTTCTCAGAACAAATATGAACTGGTTTTTGGACTCTTATATTCCTAGTCAGGAGACCTCATGCTGCCACCAGGGAATGGTGGTTTTAGAAAGTCTTGAGTTTGCAGTTTGAAAATAATAGCTTAACAATTAAAACGTGACATTTGAGAGTTGTTGGTTAAGTAGATTTTGACACTACCATTTCTGTCTCCATGAACAGTTAACTCAAGTTTATTAGAAGTTCCCACTTTAGTTGGTATAAAATATCAGTGGATTTCCTTACATGTGGGAACTCATCTTTTATATTGAAACATCTCTATTAGGGAGTCGGGGGACTAGAGGATCCCAGGTTGATGGTCACAGCAGTAGTGGAAACTACCATGACAGCTGGGAATCAAGGAGTAGCTACACTGATCGGGATCGCTATGACAGTCGAGAACAAGCAAGGGATTCCTCCTTTGAAAGAAGGCATGGTGACCGGGACAGGCGTGACAACAGAGAAAGAGGTATTTTAATGTATATTTTTAGACATACATGTGTAGTCAAATGTGCATGTTTGTTTCTCTCTCCTTTTTTTTCCCTTTTTCTGCCCCCATAATATTAATTTATAAATAACTCATTTGAGACAGCACACTGACACTAGTCCTATCCTTGATGTAAGTTAATTTTTGTTGTATGATCTCTCATTGGCAGCATATGCATGAATGCTATG
The DNA here is from genome assembly GCF_030463565.1 of Pelecanus crispus. Lineage (NCBI taxonomy): Eukaryota > Metazoa > Chordata > Aves > Pelecaniformes > Pelecanidae > Pelecanus > Pelecanus crispus. Next base: position 194,363,635 of record NC_134643.1, on the reverse strand, counting down.
CCCTTTCTCCCTTCCTATGGCTAGATTTTGGCATGTTCTGATTTTCTTCATCCAAGTAGTCTTTAAACAAGCTAAACTTCTTCAAGAGATTTCGTTGTACAACTTCAATGTAAAACATTTTTTCCTCCTCCTGTTCGCCACCTCCTCCACTTCACGTACATATGCGTGTAAGTTTAGTCATGACTACATTTCATTACTGGTTCTGTTTGTCTGTATAGAAACATAGTACTTTTGCATTGTAAATTATGTGAGGGGTGTTTTGGGGAAGGCCTGACTACTAGACTGACTGAGTGACAACTTAAGCAAGTGACTGTAAATTTATGATTAATTAAAAAATTTATTGCTTGGGGAATTAAATATTGATGAATGCTTTGTTGTGGTCAATAATAATTGCCTAGTAAGTGTTGGTACAGGTACCAGTGGTCCCAGAAAGAGTATGCAAGACTGTTCTTGTAGACATAGCATGCAAGATGTCACACTTCTGCACCTGAAAGAGTACTGTGTTGTATCTAAGGAACTTAGCACCAACTTCCACTCCGGAAAATATTTATATTGCTCACCAATTAAGAGAACAGGAGGAGTCAGGCAAATGAAAACAGCATGGATATGAAATGAGGAGCTGTGAAGAATAAATACAAAATTACAGTGGGGTCTTCTCCCCACCCCCCATCTTGAGTTTTGATTTGGAAGTGACAGATATGTTCTAGCTGTTGTTTAACTTCAGTTTTTCTAAGAGGTGTTTTGTATGGTACTTTGTGAGGTGCTTTTTGGTCCATTGAAATGTATCTATTATTGCTTGTTCTTGTGACAGGTTCTGCTTTAGATTCTGTCTCATCTTCAAGGCAGGATTTCAACAAACCTAATCTCCAGGCTTCCTTTTTCTTGTCAGCTGAAAAATCCTGTGGTCTGAATGTGTCCTGGGGGTTGGCTTTTGCAGACTAGCTTTTATCTCTTCCAACTCCCCACCCCCAATAAATCCTAGATATATTATAATGTAGTTTGTGCTTTTCATATCATGCAGAGTTCTTAATAAATTAAGAAAAACATTAAAAAAATAATAGGGAAAGACAACCCTTAGAAGTAAAAATGTGTCATCACAACAAGATAAATTTCTAGAAGGGAAGTTGCTTTGAATGGCTTGTGTTTCCCTTTGGGGGGAAAAATGTAAAGAGCTTGAATGGAGATAAGATTTGTTGTTTCTCCCTTAAAAATTTAGATTGCTTTTTGTAATAGTAAATCCTCCTCAGAGTTACAACTCAAGACGTAGTTTCCATAATTAGACTACAGTTTTAACATTTGTCATTCAGGGAAAAATGGAAATAGATTTTGGTAGATACTTTGTTCTATGATATGTAAGGAATCTTTTTAGTGTGATTTTAAAATGTAAGCTTGGAAATTTGGGCTTTGTTCAGTTAAGGCAAATATGTAGGTGTTCCAAACAACCACCGGAACAGCACTTCAAATAATAAACTCACGTAAGAAGTGCTGACTATCCATGTTTAATTGTCTAATACACTTCCAGTATCTTGATTCATGTAAGCGTTTCATGTAGATGTTTTGTCACCAAAACTGACATAACAAACAGGAGTTATAGAACTTCTGTATAAAATCTAATACTTATAACATGATTTATCATGCATACTAATGTTATAGGCACCTTTAAAAGAGTGTGAAACCTTTTCATGGAACCAACTGCATGGACTGATGATTTGCCTTTTTAAAAAAGAAGTGTTACATCTGTGGCAGAAACGTCACTCAAGTTTGCTTTTAATTTTACCTGGTAACAGGGGAGCATTAAGTCATTGTTAATTCACTTGGAGATGAAAATAGATTAAACTGATGGAAATGCATGTCTTATTGATTTAGTCCTGCTCAAACTCTCCCTGCTCACCCCTGGTGGACATTGTCTCAATTTACAGCAAAGTGCGCACTCAGCCTCAGAGTAATGGACCGAAAAATACCAACCTCTGTGCCATTTTTTTCTCCTTTGTATAGTGCTTTTAATATATATTGCAGAAAAATAGTTTTATTGATTTGTTGTGATTCAAATACTACTAACATCAGCAAAGAAGTTGTTATAAAGTGGTCAAAATTTATAGAAATATTTTTTAAAATATCAAAAATATAACTAACTATGCAGCTAAGTCTGTGGGGAGTAAATATTGTTAGATAAATCAGGTTTCACTGTCCTTCTGGATCAGTCATTTTCTATATAAACTTACTGTCTGAACATTGAAAAACTCAGCTTTTAAAACTGTAAGGCTCTGTAGTGAATACATATGGAAACTGCCAGTAGTTCCGCTTGCTGTATTGCATCCTTGCCTCTCCCTTTCTTATGGATTTGGTTGTGTATTTCTGTGCAGGGATCTCTTCTGTGATAAGGCAGGTTAGTATTTCTCTCTTTGCAGTAAGTTTTACTATGTATTATAAATGGTGTGCGTTCTTGTAAAGCCCGTGACGCTTAATAGCTTTAGGAAGTAAAATTTTCGTACAGAAGTCTTAACATTTCATTTTCATATGTATGTCATTCAGAGCTTTTTCAAGACCTTGTACCAGATTTTGAATCATTGAGTAATGCAATAGTAATAGCTAGGCTGTGAGGTGTATAATTATCTTTTGAAGCCATTCAGAAAAGTCTGGTAGAAAATAAAATTTTTGTAGTAACTTTTGGCTAAAATAAGGAAAGCCCACTGCCTAAATATTGAAAAAATCTTTCAAAGTTAGTTGCTTTTTGTATTTTTCCTTCCCCAAAGAGAATTTCCAAGTTTCTGCAGGGAGTTGCTTTTCATTTAATGCAAACCGATATCTAGATTTTGAAAGCAAAAGCTCTTGGATTTTTATCAGTGTAGTAGAAGTGGTGTATGTCCCTTTAGCACTTCCTAGTCAAACCTGCCTCTCTTCACAGATCAGAGAGCAAGCTCCCCGGTACGACATCAAGGACGAAGCGATGACCTCGAGCGGGATGAAAGAAGAGAAGAGCGAAGGGTAGATCGGTCTGATGATAGGAGAGATGAAAGGGCCCGGGAGAGAGAGCGAGAAAGGGAGAGGGACCGAGAGAGGGAGAGAGAGCGAGACCGGGAAAGAGAGAGGGAGAAGGAAAGAGAGTTGGAACGAGATCGTGCTCGGGAGAGGGAGAGGGAGAGGGAGAGAGAGCGGGACAAAGACAGGGACCGCGAGCGTGACCGAGACAGGGACCATGACAGGGAAAGGGAACGAGAGAGGGAGAGGGAGAAGGAGCGAGAGCGAGAGCGGGAGGAACGAGAAAGGGAGCGAGAGCGTGAAAGAGATCGAGAGCGGGAACGAGAAAGGGAGAGAGGTCGGGACAGGGATAAAGAAAGAGACCGCCAGAGAGACTGGGATGACAAAGAAAAAGGAAGGGAAGACCGCAGGGATAAGAGAGAAGATATCCGAGAAGAAAGAAGTTCAAGAGATGTCCATGAGGAAAGAAAATCCAAGTGAGTTGATTTGAATGTTACTTTGGTTAAAAAAAAAAAAAAGAAAAAGAAAAAAAAGGCAGTCTTTTACTGTTGATTTCAGTAAGTTTGTAAGTAGGGGAGTATCATAAGGGGGAAGATACCCTGTTTATGCAGAGGTGTGGTCTTGAGCCCTGTCTACCCTGCATCTGTGTGGCACATACTGGTGGCCCCAAAATCAGTACTGGGCTAGTGAAGTTAATCTGATGCTTTGTTAGCGCAGAGTTGTGGAACTGCTCAGAAACTAACAATTGAGTCAGACCATATCTGACTAAGTATACTTGCGTGGCCTTGTCTTTAATGATGCCGGCATTCTTGGAAGTAAAATAGCGGACTGTGGTATCTTTTGAAGCCTGGAAAGTCAGATAACAGCTAACTAGGTCAGGGTTCATACCTTTATTCATTAAATTTCTGTGGAACGTACATTACCCTTTGCACTACTAAATTTTCAATACCAGAAGGCTACCAGTGAAGGTGTGAACAATATCCCAAGTTAAGTGTGTGGTGCTTCCTTTAAGTGTGTAGCACTGACTCTTTTTCTTTTTTTTCATTTAGTACAATAAAATTCTTGTTGTTCCATCAATAATAAGCAAAACAGTGTTGCCCTGAATGGTTGCTTTGCTTGGCAGTAATTAGTTGCTTTTGTGTGAGAGAATTGGATTCCTATAAATCATCTAGTATGGGCTCTCCCCCATTCCACTGGGGGAGAAGTGAGCAAGTGTCTAGGTAGGGGCTTAGCTGCCAGCTGCGGTCAACCCGCTGCAAGGATCCATTGCCACAGGGAAAAAATTGACCTTAATAGTCGTTCATAACTTTTTGCTAAAAAGATAGTTGTCTTAAATGTTAGAGTTTTAGTTTAAGGTATCTTACAGTATGATCAGAAAACTGATCATATTTGAAGTTATGGAATAACAGCTTAGAAAACTACAAAACTTCCTGGCATCCTTAGATGTATTGTCTTCTCTATGAAGTGTTTAGACTTCAGGGACTGTATTGATGATAAACTCAATAACTGAATGTTTTCTTTAAAGAATCCTGAAGAAATTTGACTGTACATGTTTGTTTTGAAGGAAGCGTCACAGAAATGAAAGTAGTCCAAGTCCTCGTCCATCACCGAAACGTCGCCGTGAGCACTCTCCTGATAGTGATGCTTACAACAGTGGAGAGGATAAAAGTAAGTAGGAGTTGGCTATCTCTGCAGTGGGATCCAGCTTACCCTCTGCCTATGAAAAATAATTTGCAATCTTAAATAGAAAAAACATGGGGAAGCTTTTATGTGTCCTTCTCCCCTTATTTTTATGAGCAACATCATTGTTCTTAATCTATATGTTTGTCTTTTTGTCTTCATTTTGTCACTATATGTTACGTCTGCCAGGTGATAGTGACTTCCACATCTGTTGTTTAAGGTGCATGTTTACCAAAATGGAAATAGTCTGTTGCTGCTGCAGCAGCAGCAGAACTTGAGATGTAACTGAAATAATGAATTATGTGTTTTGATTGGCACTTTTTGGCATGCACAAGATACCAAATGTTCACCTGTTCTCCTTCCTAAACAATACAAGTACATCCTTTTTCCCATTTTGTAGATGAAAAGCACAGACTTCTGAGCCAGGTTGTGCGGCCACAGGAATCCCGGTCACTGAGTCCCTCTCACGTTACAGAAGAGCGGCAGAGTCGCTGGAAAGAAGAAGAGCGAAAATCGGACAGAAAGGAAAGCTCCCGGCGTTATGAAGAACCAGAGTTTAAAGAGAGGGTTTCTTCAGCAGATAAGCAAAGAGAGCAGCCAGATGCTTCAGAAGGCTCCCGGTCCAGGGTTCAGGAAAATCTTGGACACCGTCCTTCTGAAGAAAGAGATGCTTCTGATAGAATGCATGATGACAGTAAGAAGAAGTCTAAAGTACAGAAAAAGGCCACAAAGAAGAAGAAAGATGATGACAGTGGGGTGGAAAGGTATGCTAATGAATCAACAACTGAGGAAAGCCAGGTCTTTTCACCCAAGAAAGGTCAAAAAAAGAAAAATGTAGAGAAAAAGCGGAAGAGGTCCAAGGGTGATTCTGAAGTTTCCGATGAAGAAATTGTTCCACATCATAAAAAGAAGAAAGGCCCAAGAACTCCCCCTGTAACAAAAGAAGAATTGGTTGAAGCACCACCTGAGAAAGCTGTGGCAGAAGTCCCCCCAAAAAGAGAAGATACAACATTTAGTGACTGGTCAGATGAAGATGTTCCTGAACGCGGTGACATTGTTGTTCCAGAAAGAAGCACTGAGGACTCCCATAGAAAAAGTCACAGGACGAGGGGTGAAAAAGTGGAAGTCCCTCATGTTACTATAGACGATGGACCACACCGTAAACCCATGGATCAGAAGCGCAGCAGCAGCCTTGGTAGCAATCGGAGCCATGCCTCAAGTAGACTTAGATCCCCTTCCAATGAGTCAGCTCATCGCAGTGGAGATGACCAGACTGGACGGAAGAGGATCCTGCACAGTAGCTCTAGAGACAGGGACAGGGAGAAGAAAAGCTTAGAAATCACTGGAGAGCGGAAGTCCAGAATTGATCAGTTGAAACGAGGGGAACCCAGTCGCAGCACATCTTCAGGTAATAAGACATATTTTAATGAGACTGGCCTATCATTCTCTATAAAGGTGCGAAGGTACAAATTCCAAATAATTCTTACATGTCTGTATACTCTTTGCATTTGTAATTAGTGTGAAGGGAGAGGGAGGTGCTCTCTGCCACTCACTGTAAAACCAGAGTGAATTAAGATTCCTGCAAGTGTTACCATATTTGAAAAGCTGATCCTCAGCGGGAAGGATTACCACTTCGTTTACACCAAAACATTCAGTCAGATATAGTTCATGCTGCCTGGGGAATGAAGTAATTTGTAGGACAAAAAACTTGTACAAAGAGAAAATGCTTGTGCTAACAGAATGTTGAGGTGGTTTTATCATCTAAATAATGTTCTTAAATTCATTATTAGCATTCATTTTGATATGGTAATTCTGAAATCTGTGCAAAATGAAAATGTCTCTTCTCTCTAGGAGAGAGATCCATTATCATCTCAGGAGCTATTTTCACTGAGGTAAATCTGTCATGGTTCCTGTTAGGCATACTTTTAATGCATATGGAAATCATGTTTGTTGCAAATCAAAATAATCACAATTGACTTGTTTTATTTTGTGTAGTTCCTGGGAAAAAAAAATGGGTAAAATGTATTAAAATTTAAACAGCATCAGTAGAAAAATATCTTCCTCCTAAAGCACTTCAGCTCTCTGTTCTCCCCATGGTTACATGCCTGAAATTAGTTTTCTGAATTCATCATTTGCTAGCCAAGGCATTCCTAGTTTTTAGAAGACATGTTTTGAAAATTTTGAATTTTGAGATAAAGGTTCTTCTTCCCCCCTCAAATTTCTGAGTTAAAATGATGTACCTTCAGTTTGGCTTTTGTCATAGTAGAAAGTAGCCACTAAAAATCTTTTTGGGGAGTGGGAGAAGTACCTTATGTTTTAAGGTTAAATCTATAGGCAATCTGAAGGCATTATTAATTTGAAGGTGATGCTTTTGAGAAGAACATTTTCATACCTGAATCTTTAAAATGCTTTGGTCTAGTAAAATGGCATTACATTTATGTGCTGTAGTCATGCATATATTTAAAATATTTCATTCAGATCGTCAAGATTCAAGAAGCCACAGTTCAAGAAGAAGTTCTCCTGAATCAGATCGTCAGGTCCATTCGAGATCTGGGTCCTTTGACAGCAGGGAAAGGCTTCAGGAGCGAGATCGACATGAACATGATCGAGAACGAGAGAGAGACAGGAGAGAGGGAAGACAGAGAGACTGGGACCGAGATGTTGACAAAGACTGGCCGAGGAGCAGGGAACGAGAGAGACTCAGAGAACGAGAGAGGGAGAGGGAGAAAAGACGGGAGCTGGACAGAGAGAGAGACAGACAACTACCTGATACTGCTGAAAGAGAGAGAGACAGAACTCTTGACATCTCCTCTCAAAAAGAATCAACAAAACACAGTGAAACGAAACTGGACAGAGATCACGAAAAGGAATTCGATGGTGTTTGTCGCGATTCAGTGGCTTCTGAGAAGGAACGAACAGACAAAGATTTAGGACCTTTACAAAGTTTTGAAGACGGGAATGACACCGAAAAGGTAGAGAGTTTAGAAGGTGAGATATTCTGGGAGAGAACCTGGACTGTCAAATATTTTATTCTTTCCCTTTTAGTGTAGTGCTGAACTGAGCTATATTAGAATAATTTTCTACTGAAAGGTGTATTGGCTCCAGCTTCTCTATTGTGGAAGCAGACACAATAAGAGAGAATTCTGGTGAGCATCTTCTTAGTGTAAATTGTGTTAATGTTAGTGTTGTTTATTAAAGTCTTGAGGCAAAGAAATGTAAATGATCTGAGGTATAATTTCGCCAAGGTGTAACATTTCTGAATAGGTAGTTTGCTAAAGAATAACACCAACATTTGATTGCCTTGTTAGATCATTGTAAGATTTATTTCTCAGTTTGGAAGTGACAGGTAACGAGTGAAAAACATGAATGTTGAATTGGAACTGTTCTGTGGGATTTTTTTCTGCAGAGCCCAATTATCATAGAAATGATTGTCTGATTAGTAGGTAAAACATATGTATGGCTTGGCACAACAGTCCAAAAACGGCGTTCCCAAGGTAATGTTATTAAATGTGGCTTCAATTTGCTGGCCCTAATGGTACTGGGGAAAATGTGCTTAGGATTATAAATAAATAAATAAAGGGACAAACACTGGATTAGACAGCTTGAGCTTTGTATGGATAGGGAGGGAGTTTGGGAAGTACTTACAATGTTTATCAACAATGTTAAAGAAGCAAGAGTCTAAATCCAGAGTAACTGGTGTACGTTATGGTTATGTTCAGTAAGTTGGGGTGTCTTTGGTGATTTGCAGGAGTTTTCTTCTCTAAAATCTGTTGAGAGGAAAAAAGGTATTGTAGGATTTGGAAATTTTGGATGTTTGGGATGGTAAGGCCTAAAGTCCATAGTCTTCAGAAGCAGAGAGAGAAACAAATGAATTAAGCTTTCGTAGTTTAACACAAGATAAGAGGACATTGTCTCATCATATTTGAATTCTTAATAAGAATTATCTGTAGTGTTCGTTGTTAATTTGGGCCATTAAATCAAATGTTGTCTGGAGAGGATGATGAAGAATATTTATTACTACTTACATCTTTTACCTGATTACTCGCAAAGTGGTCATTAGGGTTGACTGGTACAGTTGAGAAAGTTCCATTTAAGGAGATTATCTGTGGAGTGGAAGCACTTGTCAAAGATAGTATTTGAAGTGAGCATGGGAAAGTCTGTTCTGTCTTGCTGTAATGGACAGAATTCAGCGATTTTTAAGCTAGAGGAAGGAATGGTGCAATAAATCAAGAGTACAGTGTGGCAACTTCAGAAAAGAGTTGGTGAAAGGTTATTCCTAGGTACATTATCTGTTTCCGAAAGCACCTGTAACTGAACAGGCTGTAGATGTTAAATGTGTTCTTAGGTCTAGCCTTTCAGCAGACTTCTTGTAAGTGTTTTAATGTGTATTCTTTTGTGTTTTTTTCGAAGGTTGTGTTCTAAATTCTCTGAATATTATAATCTTCGGGACATGGTTTAGTCTAGTCTACCCTTGATTGGTTTAGTGTGGACTTGGTAGTGTAGGTTAATGGTTGGACTGGATGATCTTAAAGGTCTTTTCCAACCTAAACGATTCTATGATTCTATGATCTGTAGGAAGTTATGGTATATTTAGTAGCATTTTTTTAGAAAAAGGTCTTCTGTAAAATATTAGATGGCATTCCATTTTATTAAAGCATACTATAAATAGCATGTTTATGATATTCGAAGCTTTAGTGTACTTTGTTGTCTTTCACTACGTTATTATTCCTGTTTACGTTGCTCCTTTTAGCTGACTAGTGTGTCGTGTTTTTAATGCAGAATTAATATAAAAGTACATTTGTGTGAAAAAGCAGTAAAGGTAGTCATCAGATTATAATCTAGAAATTATTGAACTTTGATTTGAAATTCAAAATTGAGAAAGTAATCTTTTTTACTTGTGTATTGAGAACTATGCATTATTACTATTTTTAATTGCTTCATACAGCAATGTTTTTTTTAATGGTTCATCTGTGCTATCCAAGCACGTAGTTATGGTGAGCTAGTGTATCTGGTAGATCAGTGTGGAGGCAGATGATGTATCATACAGGCATTTAAATATTTAAAATCATATGACACAAAATGAAATCTAGTAGAGATCGCCTTATTTTCCTTTTTAAAAGGAAAATCTTTGTAGAAAACTAAATACAGTTTCCAAATCTGATGATGTTAAGGGGGTATCTGGTATTTACTTGGACAAATTACTGTAGTATGTTGTCTAACAAAATGCGTGAGGATATAACTACTGAATTATTGTAATGTCTGGAACCCTAATGTGTGTGTTCTAGGAATGGGCTTAAATAATGCCCAAGATGCTATATGCTTCCCCCAATGCACCGAGTATTTAATCTATACTCTGCTAGCATGTCTTTTACTTGCTTTTTCCATGCTGATTTTTAGGTTAGTTGAGGTGATTTTTTTTTTTTTTCTTCTTCCCCTTGCTTTTAGAAAGGCAAGCAAGAAAAAAAAAAAAGAAAAGAAAATGGGGGCAACTTAAAACAGAGGCGGTCTCCCTTCTGGATAAAGGAGCTGGAAAATACTAGAATAATCATCCACAGGGGAGCACCCCTGTAAATTCTGTCTAGTTTCTATGGCGCAATTCATTGCAAGTACCATGGCGGAGAACTGTAAGAAAGCCTGAGTTTAGAGCAATAGGGTTTCTGAATGCTTGAATAGTGTATGTATTTATATGTATGTATGTGTGTCTGTATATGTGTCTGTATATATATATTGATCTGTCAGTCTTGGAGGTGAGAGAATAACTTCAGATGTTCCTCTCATGAACTGCAGAATGCAATGTTTGAGTGTCTTATGTTTACAGGTTTTAAGGAACATGTTTACACATACAGCACAGGTATTTGTATATGCATATAGTATGTGGATGGATAGGAGTGTAACAACAGCTGAAGAAGTTTGGCATGGCTTTCTAAAAGCTCTTCTTGTGACTTCCACAAAGAGTCTAAAACTCTGTGAATAATTCCTTCATTCGGGATATCTTGCACCATCTTGTATTTTGGGGTTTTGTTACTTCTTTCTCTTGTAGAGCCTTTGGACTGAATCCTGAGTTTGGATTCATGTGCAAAAGTATCTGAAAGGCTTTGTGGCACTAACTGAGATTTGTATCATTAACTACATATCAGATATCAGATAATCAACATATGTTTCTTCTGAATACAGCCTTCTGTGTGCAGTTTGACTAATACTGCACCAAAAAAAATGACTGAGATATGTAAAATTCAAATTGCCACATTATGTATGGGAGAAATAACTTCTGTTTCCATGAGTTAATACCTGCTTTCATATTGAGTATACTTGTCCCCAGAAGCTACCATTTTAGTTTGCTGAACCTCTTTGTTTTCAGGCTGCTTAAAGTGTGTTTAGGAAACAAGAATGGTTGCTTTAAAGCTACAGTATATATCTGTCTCTGCAGGAGGAGAAGATGAAGCAAAGATCGATGATGTACAGTCACTGGGGTCTGGTGCAGGAGAATACGAGCCAATCAGTGATGATGAACTGGATGAAATTCTGGCAGGTGATGCTGAAAAGCGGGAGGATCAACAGGAGGATGAGAAGATGCCTGGTAAAAGTATAGCAAAACCCCTTTATGATTATTTGAATATAAAGATTAGGTCAGTTAGCATATAATGCTATTGCGATGTTGACAGTATTTCTGAATTAGGAATGCAATTTATATGCTCTTCAGTATTTCTCATTTGTTCTGTAATAGTCAAGTAAGCCTGAGAAATATAGAGGTAAGTAAAGACTACCGAGAGCTGTATTGTGAAGTGATATTTATTTTGTTTTATATAGCTAGAAGGGTAAGCTTTTTGTTTTTTGTAAACATGTTTTCATTTATCCCGTTTGATTTTGATCATTATTTGGAACCGATATTTTTATGAACAGATTTTGTCCATGCTTGAATGCTTCCCAAATGCACTGGGAAGCATGGAATCTTGTACTTGTCGTAAGTTCAGTTGGGTCATCCAGGCTATATGATCAGTGTTCATATTTTCTATGATAAAAGTACTAGACAAACACAGTTGTATGGTTTTTCAATAAATAGTGTATCTCTCCTTTGAAAAAAAATATCCAGCATCCAGAGATGAAATACTAGCTTCTTAAGCATTTAATTTGGATCTGTCATAGCACGTTTAGTTGTACTGTGACTTTTGTGAATGGGTAAGTGATGTGTCCAAATCTGCTGGCTAAGCAGGGTCCAAGCAGCCTTCCACAAAGGGGTTGCAATAAAAATGAAGCAGAATATCAGGGGTGTTCTTTTTAATCCAAGAAGCTTTATATTTTTATGCTCCTTTTTTCCACCAATCTAAGTGATTTTTTGACATTCTTACCTGAAGCATCCAAGGATCTGGCTTTGAGAACTGCAGAAAAATGTTTATCTAATATATATTGCTTTTAGGAGACAGGGATGCACACAGCATGTGAAATTAATCAACTGTGGTAAGGGATGATGATGTGATAACTCATTCTCTGTCAATGTTTTTGCAGATCCTGTGGATGTTATAGATGTAGATTGGTCCAGTCTTATGCCAAAGCAGCCAAAAGAACCACGGGAGCCTGGGGCTGCGCTCTTAAAGTTCACACCAGGTGCCGTTATGTTGAGAGTTGGCATTTCCAAGCGCTTGGCAGGACCAGAACTCTTCACCAAAATTAAAGAGACTTGCCAGAGAGCGTTAGAAAAACCTAAAGGTAATTGTTTCTGCAGGGATTAAAATGTCTTTTGTACTTAGTGAAAGTCCTTATGAAATGTGCGTTAGTTCATTATTTTAGGTTTCAAAACCATAGAAAGTGTATAGTGAGTATTGTGTGGAAATTACAGGAATGTGGTACATCTGCATGTCAGTCAAATTGATGGTTTAATTCCAACAGTGGTGAGGAGGTCTTGAATAATAGACTAAACAAAATTTTTCATCCTAGTGGAACATTCTTTTTGTGAGACCATTCATGTTTTCCTAGCCTAAAGTGCGTCAGCAGTTTTTTTGAGAGCTAAATATCTTCTGCAGTGAATTAGCAGTAATATTGTGACAAAGAAATAAGATTTCTTATTTTCTCTGAAGGTCCTCTGCATGTCCTCTTATTTTTCCTTCTGAGACCCTCTCCAGAATGCATACATAGGAGTTTTGGGGTCAGAATGAAGGAGCGAGGTGAAATTTGTATATTATGTTTCTGCTAGAAGTGGGAAATTAAATAATACACAGGTCTGGCATTTGGACAAAGTGTGTGGTGTAAGACAGGCATGATAGATGGGATGGACATGAACTGTACCAGAGCTGTTCGCTACAGAACTGTATTATAAGCAGGGCTTTTCCATGAGAGAGAATGTTGATTTTCCCTCTTTGGCATCCCAGGAACCAGTTGAGCTGCTTGTGACAACTTGCATGGTAGAATTGTTTTTTTAGGACTATGAAACATTTGCTTTCTGTAAGATCTCCGTGGAAGTTATTCCAGGATCTAAATGTGAGAAAATGATGGCTTATAAATAATAGTATCTGTGGAGTGCCTGTTTTTAGGGAATAGCAGATTTTTCTGATTTTTCCCTGCCCCCCCTGTAAATTCTAGTTCTTAATTTGAAACAATACTTTTTAATTCTTTGCAACATTATTCTTTATGCAGTTTTGTTAATCTACATGAATGTCACTGCTTGCTTGAGCAATTTAAATTTTGTAACTGTTAATAGTGGGCTGTTGCTACTGTTTCTACTTTTTTAAAGTCAAATTAAATGCAAACATTTTTAATGCATCATAGTATAATCTGAGGTGTGTACTTGGTATTAGTAAGTACTGTAAACATCCCACTGCAGTATTTGCAGCTCTTCCTATGCAGTATTCGCTTTCTTCTAGTTTAAAAAAAAATCCTCTTATGCTTAAGAATTTGCATAACCAATGTAATTGATATAATATTGAGTCTTCCTGAGTTTGCAAACTGTCTGATATAGTAAAGGTATGAACTATGTCTGTCTCCCTGTAAGCTTGAATTTTGCTGTATACTTCAACGCTTCTTACCAGGGATTCTCTGCAACAGGAACTGCGGTGTAGAATCACTCCACCTGGCTATTTAAAGTGATACCTGAAATAACCTCAGCAGTCCTTGCATGCTTCTCTAGAAATAGACAGAAAGTCCACAGTGATAATAGGAGGCTCTCCAGCACTGCCTCTGGGCGGTCTTAAGCGTACTTGGATTGAGCAGAACTTTGCTCTGGAGAGGACAGGGGATTGAAGTGTCTCCGCTGATTTTCCTTTGGTGTGCACAGTCCCTCAGCGTCAGAGTTGCTACATGTAGAACTGTCAGTAGGCTTTCAAGCATGTGCATTTCCTCTGAAATCTGCTAGGTGAAGGTTCCTTGTGTAGTGATTACACAGCCACAGCACATATATACTCTAAACTAAGGCACAATATGGTGCCCTGAAAAGTGAAAGAATGTAAGCTAGATATTCAGTGCTCATCACAGTGAAAACGTAGTGTTTTCACATTGGAATTCTTCATGGTGGTATAATTTGTTTCCCTGTTTTATTCCTGAGTCTGGTGTTCCCTTCTTTGTGGATGAAAAGTTTCTGGTAGTACACTGAAATGCAGGGAAGAAGGAAATGATAGCTTGTTTCAGGGATTTTTTTTTCTTTTTTTTAATTAATTTTCTTTGGAAACAAAAATCTGTAGTATGTGATGGAATCGAGATTTGTAGCTGCCTTACCCTCTATCTATTATATGGAATTGTTTCTGTTAAGGATATGGACGTGCTTAGTTGCCAGATGTGCTCAGCGTCTGGCACCAAGGCACTCTACAAGCTGTCGGTGCTACCAGCGCCCTTTTTGTGTCTTGTCACTTATTTGTGTTGTTGATTGTCCATTGAGGTTGTCTTGATGACTTCAGTGCAGTTCTCTTTAACCTGCCCTTGATCTCATGTAACTTTTTTGTTTCTTTTCACCTTGTTTAAAAGCTAGTCTTACTTAGCTTCGTCCAAATTCTCTGAGTGGTTTAAAAATGCATCTTTGTTCTCTTCTGTGTGCATTCTGCCAAACTACGCTAGCAGTCTTTGCTTTTAGCTGCTAAATTTTCCCCAGGTTTGCTGGTGTCTCTGGTTAGGTGTTAGATTCTCTGCTAAACACCCAGTGTTTTACTATGTAGAGACGGCTGGATTGGACTTAGCTACATACTTTACTGGGTGGGGGGCTTCCCCCCAAATTATATCATCATCTTCCTATTTATTATAGAAGGGTTATAAATCAATGAACTGTGGTCTAGCCATGTGCACTCTTTTTGTCTCTGTCTGCATCTCGTAGAAACAGACTTGTGGAACAAGACTCACCTCAGGATCCATCTTTTGTTAAAGTGGTTAAGGTGTTCTAACTGCACACTGTTTCTTCTGATAAATATATTCAAGGACTAGTCCTGCCACTCTTAGTGCTATTAGAAATGTTTTAGATGAGCCAGTAGGAGGGGGTGGTTCATTAGCATGTGTTGACTTGTTCTCCAGGTTCATCCCCTGTGGATAAAAGAATTATCTACGTCGTCATATTTCGCTTCTGCATAGCCATACAGACCCTGTGTTGACACTGGTACAGTTATCTGATGTCTTGCGGAGAAGTGAAACAGACCACTTCCTGATTATCGCTAGTAGTAAACATGTTTCATCACACATGTCTGACCATAAACGATACCCCCTCTTCTGTCCCAGAGCTGTTGCTTGATTTTTAGGCCTCTCAGTGATTGCTGTCTCAATATTGCTTTCCAGTGCTGAAGCTACATACAAGGGTACCTGCCCTTCCCTTTAAATGGTGAAGGATTTATTAGTTTTTTTCCTTTTATAAACTGCAATATCCTTCTTTTTTTTTTCCCAAACCTTGACATTGTTTAGAAGGCAGAAATACAAATAGTAAAACTTTAAGGACTTTCATACTACTGTATATTGCTGTTCATAAATACCATGTATATGTTGATCTCTGCAAATATCAATTCTTTCTAGATGCAGAAAGCCTTTTTGAACATGAACTGGGGGCCTTGAACATGGCTGCACTTCTACGAAAAGAAGAGAGAGCAGGTCTTCTCAGTAATCTGGGTCCTTGCTGTAAAGCACTGTGCTTTCGAAGGGATTCTGCAATTCGTAAGCAGCTAATGAAGAATGAAAAGGCAAGTGGTTTATTTACAGTGCTTGGGCAAAATGTGGAAACATAGATTCCGCTATGCAAAGCATTTCTCTAGGGAGATAATTTTTGTGTTTGTTCTGGAGTAGACCTAGTCCTTTAAATAATAGAGAACAGACTTTAAGGAGGTTGTAGGGTGAGGGTGTTTGTTTTTTGCTTAGGATGAGAGATTAACTTAAGATGGAGACTAGAGGTAGGTGGTGTTTCTCATTTTGGGGTTTGAATTCTGGAGATGTATTTAGAGAATACATAACAAAAATAATTGGTTAAAATACAATTTCAAAGACAATTGTTGAATAATTCTCCTGCTCAAGATTCCATGTACTTTTATAAGAATTGTAAGATTCTGTTCTTCCAAGTTAAAATTGAAAGAAAAAAGTATTTTAGCCAGTTTTTTTGCACTACAGTAGGTTTTATGATCTTGCATGCTAATAGAAAAATCATTAATTCTCAAAGTCTTTTCTAGTGAATATGTATGATTAAACCTCTAATTATTGAGAGTACTTGAGGTTAATTTCTCAGCTTGCATGTTAAAAGCCACTGTTTTCAGTTCGTTCTTTTTTTATTTTTCGTTTTTAATTTCAACAGGGTGCAACAAAACAAACTTACACAAATTCTGCAGCAATGGACAGTGACTTGTTACGGTTGAGTCTACGGTTATTCAAACGAAAGACTGTGTGCCAAGTTCCTGGGCAGGAGAAGACAGAAGATAGTAAAATTCCCCAGCCAGCTATCCAGCAAGAAGTGTGTGTGTCTTGAGCCAATGACCGTGGTGGCACTTCCTAGTTGATGTCCCACTGCCAGTGTTGGTATTGATGTTTAGAACTGGTTGGTTGGAAAGCAGCTGTAGAAGATGGAAGAAAATACTCCGTTTGTACACAGATAAGAATTGTTGGGTTTGGATGTGAATAAAAGGGGTAAAAAATAAAGACTTCTGTGTGAAGTTCTCTGCAAGTTTTATAATACTGAATCTTACACTGTAACATAAGCCTGTTTTATGGTGCATCAAGTGTAATAATGTGAAGATGTCTGGTTTTAGCAGTTTATAACACCACCTGATATTAAACTGAAGAAAACTGTCTGCGTATCTTTTTCCTCATTATAAATGTTTTTTTCCACCACCACCCTGGTCCTTCAGTACACGTCCAGAATTTCTGAAATAGCTTGCTTCCTGGGAGTCTGCCTACCTCCACTTTCCAAATCCCTTTCTTATCACAGCAGCCTCTGGTGTGGATCTGGATTTGTACAAAACACTAGCTTTTATCCATCTTTAGCGTAGGTTTCCTCTGATAATTTCTGGACAAAAAAAAAAAAAATCTAGTCTGGTCACTTAAGGCTCCCCTTCTTGTTGATGAAAAGAAGTAAAAAAACTTCCAGGAAGTGATTTATGACCCATTTTAGGTGCCTTTATTTATGAGACTAACAGCATTTTAGAAATGCCTGCTGCTTACAAAAGGAGGACTAGCGCATGTGTTTTACATTGTTAAGTATCAGGGCAGATCAATCCCATGCAGCAACCTGAGGGTATTTAACACTTGCTGAGTTTCAGGAGGTTTTGGATGTTAGCAATAAAGGCAGGGAGCAGTGTTGTTTTACTGAGTGCTACAGATTTCAGGGGCCTGATCACAGACTTGTCAAGCTGTAAGAACTGTTTTCAGCTTGAGAAGTTAAAATCTTATGTGGGATCTTTGGATTGTACCAGTCAGGTATGTTTAGGTAGTCTTTGGAGGCCTCCATGTGAAACTGAGACTTCTAAAACTTCAGGCTAAGTCTCTGTATACACCTCTCTACTTTTCCTGGGTTTAAACCTGAACTGTTCCTTTGAATGCTGCTCATAGAGAGTGGGAAAGAAATCCATAGTTTTAACCTTGATACTGGGTTGCTGCAAAGTGACTTGTTTTCATTGTTCTCATTCATGTTGAAAATGAGTTATGATCCACTAAATTTTCTGACAGGTAGTTTATATTAGTTTCTTATCCTTTTTCTCCGCTTGGAACCAGCACACTGAGGTGGGATGTTGACTGTGCAGTTTAACAGCAGGCCTGTCTCGCATCTAGTGTGATTACTGGCAGTTGTATTGGCTTCAAGCAAAGGCCTCAATATGAATAGTAATTCAGTTCAAATACAAAGCTTTCTTACTATACTGCTTTCCTATAATGCCTAGTACATAAGCATTCAGTAAAATGTTCTTATGCTACGTTTAAAGAATTGCTGTTAAAGAAAATGTGAGGGGGGGTTATTTATATTTTTGTAAGTGCCCACACGCTAGTGTATATGTACTTGTATCAAATATAAATGACATGAGAAATTTCTACCATTTGTTTGATTCTTATTAAACTCTGTGATCCAGGCAAAACTTTATCTTCCTAAGTTTTTCACTTGTTGAACATTTTTAAGGGACTCGGTGACTATTATTTTTAATTACATTGGTGATTTTATATAGGCTTATAAAAAAATAAGTGTGTCTTTTAAACACGCTAGTACTTTTAACCTGAGCAAGAGTTAACAAACCTGTTCTGTTCGGCATTTAAATGTGTTCTCACCTATTTTATAGCTACAATAATGCTGCCTTTAAGCTGAAAGTATTAGATCATTGCTTCCAATTATGTTAAAGCCTATTTTAATCTCTGTCTGTAAAAGACATAAAAATGTTTGATAGCTAGAAACAGCCTTGTCTAAGACTGCAGTACACAAAATAGATTCACTGTGTGGCATTTAATTACACTGTGCTTACTTTAAACACTCTTCCTGTAAAGCAGTCAAGGTGTGTATATGCACTTAGTTTGCAGAAGAATATTTCACATTACCTTAGAAAATGCAAAATAAAATAGGCTTGATGAGCTACTATGAGTATCTCATGAAGTGCTGGCGTGCCATTGAAGGTCAAAGCCAGTGCTGACTTTACTGCTGTTGGAATTATACAGAAAAGGTGCTGAAATTGCCTCTGACACACTTTTGGTTTGAGTTGATTTGCAGTGTTTATGAGTGCAGGAGTGCATTATGGTTCTGGCAGAAAACACGCCTGTTTCTGTGGGCAGCACTAAGGTTTTTCAAGCAATTCCTCTCTCACCTGGCAGGAGTTAGTGCACAGGTAGAGCCCAGTAAGCGTGAAGTTCCTGTGTAGGTATATTTTTTTGTCTTCATTTTAACATAAAATAGTGTTTAGTTTTGCAGGTATTCTCTCTGACAGGGAACATAAGTTACAAAGCTGTCTTCAGGTACTTTTACAATAACTTTAACTTTAGGAAAAGGAGATTTGCCTACATGCCAATTTTGGGGAAAAAAAAAAAAAAGGTGTGAAACTTGTTTGAATTGGTGAACTTGCTTCAGGACCTTCCATCCCCTTCCATGTGTCGGTAATCACTTTTCTGATGTGGTCTTCGAGCCCTTTTATCCTATCTCTTCCTTTCTCTGTATTTTTCCACACAAAATCAAGCTAGGAGAGAAAGAGGAGAATGGAAGACTTTTAGTCCACTTCTCATCTGGCAAGGCTCCGCGGTGGTACACAGGAGCCTGTAACGTTTCAAGGCAGCGGTGTGAGGACAGGGCTGAACGCGTGCCTCGGATGCCCCTGTGTGCTCAGGCTCCAAGTCTGAAAATGTGGAGAAGCTTCTATCGCTGCTCGGTTTCTCCTTTTAATCTGTGGCAGCAACTTTAAAGCGGTCCCTGTACCAAAGTAGAGATGTCAGCCCTTTCTGCTGCTAAGCCCATGCTGTGCCTAGTTGGATGATAAATTAGTTTTAAGCATCCCCGAGGTGCAGTCTGGAACGTGGAGCCGCAGAAGAAACAAGCTGCCGTGTGCGCCGGTAGGATGAGGCAGGCTTTCACCCAGGTGAAACACTATGCCCAGCTCTTGCAGCCGTAACAGATTCACAGACGGCAGATTTTTAGAGCCTCGAGACACAAATGGGGCTGTGACCTGTATCTTGGGATGTTGTCATGTTCATTATCTCAAACAGTACTTTCAAGCTATTACCGCTTCAGCTAGCGGAGTGAGATACAGATTTTGACAGTGGGCCATCTGCACAGTGTACTCAAAGACAGTGTTAGAGTTCAGACAATTTTACTAAATTAAGGCTTTTGTTTGAATTGCCTTGACGTAGTTGTTCTCCCTTTTCCGCTGTGGTGATGTCCTTCAGCAGAGAGCAGCCTGGCTGGAGCTGCTCTGCCTGTACCAGGCAGGGCACACCAATATATGTGCAATTCAAACAGATGCTACCAGCTTAAAGAGTTCAGGAACATTCTTTGTTTTGTAGCAATGGTCCGACTGCTTTTCAGAGGGTCTTTGTGCAAACAGTTGTTTTTACTACACAGGTCTTCACCATAATGCTAAGGGGAAACCAAAGAAGATGTTACCAAATGCTTGGTCTTGGCACACACATTATATAGTAGGTAAGGTTTTGTGGGCAGTGCAGTAGAGGAATTATTTTTCTAATGCAATGTCAGGAGACAGCTTGATGTATTGGGTTTGCATGGCAAGGTTTTGGGAGCAGGGGGGACTACAGGGGTGGCTTCTGTGAGCAGCTGCTAGAAGCTTCCCCTATGTCCAACAGAGCCAATGCCAGCCAGCTGCTGGCCAAGGCCGAGCCCATCAGCAATGGTGGTAGTGCCTCTGTGATGACATATTTAAGAAGGGGGGAAACCCCAACGGGACACAAAACTGCAGCT
Organism: Pelecanus crispus; assembly: GCF_030463565.1. Lineage (NCBI taxonomy): Eukaryota > Metazoa > Chordata > Aves > Pelecaniformes > Pelecanidae > Pelecanus > Pelecanus crispus. The sequence goes on along the minus strand of NC_134643.1, from coordinate 194,343,156 downwards.
GGAGTGAGGAGTGAGAACATGTGAGAGGAACAACCCTGCAGCCCCCAAGGTCAGTGCAGAAGGAGGGGCAGGAGGCGCTCCAGGCACCGGAGCAGAGATTCCCCTGCAGCCCCTGGTGCAGCCCATGGTGAGGCAGCTGTGCCCCTGCACCCATGGATGCCCACGGGGGAGCAGAGATCCACCTGCACCCGGGGAGGAGCCCACGCCGGAGCAGGGGGATGTGCCCAAAGGAGGCTGTGACCCCGTGGGAAGCCCACGCTGGAGCAGGCTCCTGGCAGGACCTGTGGAGCCGTGGAGAGAGGAGCCCATGCTGGAGCAGGTTTGCTGGCAGGGCTTGGGACCCCGTGGGGGACCCACGCTGGAGCAGTCTGCTCCTGAAGGGCTGCACCCCGTGGAAGGGACCCATGCTGGAACGGTTCATGAAGAACTGCAGCGCGTGGGAAGGACCCACGTTGGAGATGTTCTTGGAGGACTGTCTCCCGTGGGAGGGACCCCATGCTGGAGCAGGGGAAGAGTGTGAGGAGTCCTCCCCAGAGGAGGAAGGAGCGACAGAGACGACGCACAATGAACTGACCGCAACCCCCATTCCCTGTCCCCCTGCACCACTTGGTGGGGAGGAGGGAGAGAAAATGGGGAGTGAAGTTGAGGCCAGGAAGAAGGGAGGGGTAGGGTGAAGGTGTTTTAAGATTTGGTTTTATTTCTCATTGCCCTACTCTGATTTGACTGGTAATAAATTAAACTGATTTTCTCCAAGTCGAGTCTGTTTTGCCCATGATGATAATTGCTGAGTGATCTCACCCTGTCCTTATCTCAACCCGCAAGCTTTTTGTTGTATTTTCTCTCCCCTGTGCAGCTGAGAAGGGGAGTGACAGAGCGGCTTTGGCGGGCACTTGGCATCCAGCCAGGGTCAACCCACCACACTTGAGAATGGTAAATGTACTCTTACAATAATAATAAGCAGCTCTAAACTAAGCCCTAAACTTGGAAGTAAAGCAATATGGCCAAGCATCAAGATGCAAGGGGTTTCTTACACCAAACTGAGCTCTTAAGATTTTGGGAATTTGTCCCATCAAAATCAATAAAGGAGTCCAAACGTACGTGGAGAGAAGTGCTAAAATAGCATTCAAAAAGTAAATAGCTAAAGTTTTTTGAAGAAGACAGTCTTTTATAAAGAACAGCCAGTTTCATAGCCTCTGCCCTATCAGTAGGGATCAATAGATGAAAGAGGGAAGATAAGTACATTCTGGGGAAGTTTAATTTCTTGATATCAGCTTTCACTGTCAGGGATACACCTACCACAGGCTTGCTTTTCCCTTAGTAATGAAGTTGAGGTATTATTTTTAAAGACTGAAGTGTCTAGAACAAACTGCTGAGATACAAAGCAATGGGCTGCCAGATTTTAAGTGTGTGTTCACATGTGAAAGGGTTGTGTTGGCTGCAAACATGCAATTCCTAAACAAGAGGGATGACTGAAGTAATAGGTAGTGGATGGGGATTTTAAGACAGCTTGCAGCTTTGGGGGCAAGGGAAAATGCTCTTTTCCATCTACTTCATGATTAAGTTTGCTGTTTGAATATATTATGTATAAGAGGGGTGCTTGGGGCGCCGTGTGGAAAGTACTTGAGGAAGGGAGTAGTAGAAACAGAACTGGGACAGAACTGAGTGTGTAAGTTGTAGTTGTCAGCCTGGGAGTGAGATTTCGCATGTCTACAAGCCAGGAGCTCGCTCATCAGAATGATGGAGATGGAAATATCTAAGTGTGCACACTTAGTGAGCGCACAATGCCCTGGTGAAAGAGCTCTGGAAACTGGCAGTATAGCCCTAACATGGCTCCGGATGGGTGTTTCCAGCAGGGAGAGGAGTGGTTTTGCTACTCTCTGTAGTACCTGTGAATCCTCGCCTGGTCTCTCCTGGTCTGCTCCCCTATGCTTGCAGAAGTTGGATTCAACCTACAGACACAGGGAGCCCTGAAAGTGAGGAGAAGCATGGGTTATGATTGCTGTCTTCTAAAAAACTGGGAAAGTGAGAAAAGGGGAGAAAAAACCTGAAGAAGGTCCACAAAAGAATGGGTGAGCCTAAGCTGCCCATATGTACCTTTAAGATGGATACTTGAAACCCCCTAAGGACCTGAATAGGTGCGCACAAGATTTACCTTCTCTCCGAGTTGCAAAGGTGCTTTGTGTCGGCATGAAACCTGCAGTTGCCTCTATCTTAGGCATGATTCCCGTGTCTGTCTCTTGCATGCTCACAGAAAATGTGTTTGCAAGAGGTTTCACAGGATTTTTGAAATGTCTCGCACAAGGTTACTAGCAAACATTAAGCTGTAGCAAGTGAAGGATAAAGAAATGACATGAATTAAAAATTAGCTGGGAAACAGAAGGTAAAACGGAGGATTAAACGATCACATCTCATCACAAATAGCTCACAGTGGGTGACCTCCCTGTACGTTTGTGATTTGGAAAGGAGTTGACTGAGAAGGAAGATTAGAAAATTTGCAAATCACAGTTAAAACTGGAGAAAAACCCAAGGAGATGCGTTTTCTGCCATGTGGCCCATTCATTTGGTTCATTTCAAGTCCTTCTGTAAGTCAGCATCAAGATGTGCAAGTTGACACATCAGTGAAGGGGAAAATTTAATCAACTTCTATACCTTATAGTGCCATTAAGTTAGCAACATCGGTGCCAGAAGTTCATGGAAAGCTTCAACCTGATGTAGAGAGGCGTGTGTAAAGCCAAAAATAGAAGAATACACAGAAAAGATGATGTATGCAAAGGTAGAAACTGCACTCTGAGTAGGGTCCTAATGCAAGAAAGCTTACTGCAAAACGGGTGAGAACTCAGGGAAGGCACAGAAGATCTCATATCAAAGTTACTAAAATTCTTGGGACCGTGTCTTTAGAAAGGAAAGCAGGAATAGTAGTAATGATTAAAATACATGAAACGATGGTCCAGAAAAAGGAGGGCAGAAGATACTTTTTTCCTGCTCCTTGTGACAGAGCTAAGTTGTAATTCAGTAAAATTAAAGAGTGGCAAAATTGAGTAATAAAATGGAAATTCTTGTTTTCCTCACAGTGCGTAATTAGGCTTAGAGTTCAAGCTGTAGGACATTGCAGAAGCTAATACTGAGCAAGATTTCCAAAAGGATTGAGCACGCTGCAAGTACATATAGTTGTTCCTGGGCGGTAAACCGAGACTGTGTCTGTAACAGCTTATATTATATGAATTTATACACAGTGAGGAAGGCTCTCAGGCATTGTGAGCGCCTGGTACCCAGCAGTTTGTTTCTGTGTGACCAAGCTGTCCTAGCTCCTGAAAGGGGATGACTGCCTGTTGGGAAAAGCCCCTGACCCAGCTGCCAAATCACACAGGGGATTTGTGTGGGGAGAATTCAGGCTAGGACGGGCCAGGTTCAGTCACGCAATCATTCAGACTCAGTCAGTCACGTTCCCGCGCTCAGGAATCATCCTGGGCATGTTTGAATCTTGCAGGGTGTTGTATGTGTGGGCTTAAACTGCTCACCTCTGGAGACCTGCTGAGAAGGCTACATCAGCCTGTGTCTAACTCTGGTAGAAATGAGGAGATCCTATCTGATGGCTTTTGAATTTTCCTTTGAGGTGTCTGGTTAAGACCACTCTAAGAGAGAGATAAATTGACAGATAACATACCCGACTGCAGCATTTTTCCTGCATAATCTGGATTTTTTTTTTTTTTTATGCAAAAGGTTTTGTTGCCAGCTTATCCAAAAGCAAGTTGCCCAGATAATAAATGCACTGTTAAATTCCCGCTTAGCAGCAACTATTCTGTTCTCCCCTTTCCCTGAGCAGTGGTACCCCTCTTTGCAAATCTCATCTGATGCATGAACTGTCAAAACATAAATGGGCAACCATGACTTCTCCGCTGTCTGCTCTGGAATGATAGCATAATCTATTTGCTGTATTCATCCTTTTAATTTCCATTTTTATTGCTATAATCTAACCCACTTTTTTTTTTCTTTCTTAGTGCACAAATTACAAAGATGGCCTCGCCTATTCATCAGTAGACTCTAAAGCGCGTGCAGTGTGTGATGCACGATTCTATCTTGTTGTTTGATCTAGTTAACGCCGCATTCATAACTATACATAAAAAATGGGGAGTGCTGTCTGATGACAGCTTAGCGTAAATCACGGCATCCTCTGACCCAGGTGGAAGCATGGAACATTAGCAGATCTGAAGCTTAAAAAAAAGACTGATAAACACGGCTTTTAAAGCGTTTCTAAACCTGTGAAAAACAGAGCTGTTCTGTTCATTGTACATGTTTGAATGGGCACATGAGCCTTTTCCTGGAATGCAGGACCAATGGCAACACCATCTACTTGGAAAAGTCATCACAGGAGTAACCTGTGTAACCACAAGGTTCGTTCATAAGGAAACACTCAAATTAGGGTCCCGCTTAAGCACCGTTTCAGGAAAAGCAATTCAATACTGCTCAAATACCATAGGAGCATAAACTGGCCTGATTTTACATTAAATTGCTGGAGCCTGTAATAAAATGTACTGGGTAGTTAATAAATAAGGAAACTGGAGAGAGAAATTCAGAGTTAGTCTTTTTTCTTGCTGGCAACAGGCATGTATCAGTTCCAGCCTCAGTTCAGCCATGCACATCTGGATAGAAAGGAAAGATCACATTTATGTATGGGAGATTCAATTCTAATTTTCACCTGTATAAACCAATATGAACTGCGAAGAGAATGACATTATTAAATTGATATACTACCAAAGTGATAAATCCAATATCTGGAAAGATGTTTTCCTTCCCTGCTTGCTTCTGAACCGTAGAAATTGATTTTCAGCTCTTCACTTGAGAACAACAGAGAAGGATTTATCAGGTGGGGTTTTCTTTTTCTTTAGAAATATTTTGCGTTGCTCTAAAAGTACCTAAACACTGTGGCATTGATTTGTGTATCAAAAAAGGAATATTAGCTAAAGAGCAGAAGTTTCCTTGGCATTTGTCTCTGATTGTTACTGAAATACATATATACCTTTTTGCTACAGTTTTCAGGGGGTAATTTGTGTGTCTGGCCACAGGACAGAGCAAAGAGTGGGCAGCCATCTGCCTTAAACTTACATTAAAACAAGCAGCAGAGTTTCTGCCGTCATGCAGAAGCGTGTCCGGAGTTGGGTGCCTCCATGGTGGCCTCCATACCATGGAGGGTTCCGTGGGCTCAGCGTGGTGCTCCTGGCTGTGCGCGGGAGCGGCGGCAGCCCCAGCGAAGAGTATCAGCTTGTTGGCCACTGCCCTGTGGCTGATCCCACCTCAGGCAGAGCCCGTGGGCAGAGGTGACTCTTTGGAAGATTCGTCTTTAGGAGGATTTACATGAAGTCATTGTTTTCAAGCACAGCATAAAAGCACAAGGCCTCCAGCTCCAAAAGAGATATTTTATCTGGAGACATAGTAACATACTTTAATCTGATAAATACTGACACCATCCCATAAAGGGATGGAGGAGAAATCAGTGTAAGCCTAAACTAAATTGAATTGTTGGGTTTTTTCCTCTCCCTTCTGCAAGACTCAGGTAGCTTTGCAATTCATCACACACTACTTACTGATCAAGAGCTGGGAAAACTTCTTTCCAGCCTTGCAAATATTAACTTTTACACAGCTTTTGACCTGGATTAGTGGTGGGCAGGGTAATATATAGCCGGATCCCAATTATTTCTTAGCTGTCGCCCCTGGCCCATTCTTCCCCTCCACTGCTGGCATGTGCTGCTGCTTGTGGGCTGCCAGATCCACGTGCGCTTTCTGAAAAAGGAATCCTGGAAGGGTTATTAGATGGCAATAGAATGCTGTTGTAAATAAAAACATTAAAAAAACCAACAGAAGTCTTAGATGCATTTAAAATTACATTGTAAAGAATATCATGAAGACCATTGTAAAGATATAGCTATCTTCAGCATGGCCTTCTTTCTAATTGAGTCTTAGACCCCCGCTGGTTAAATGACTGGCTTTCTATCTACGTGGTTAAATCTGCTTTTTTGCAGATAACTCTTTATGAACACTGCTCCTGTTACAAATCGTGAAGTACAATTTATATCGGTAATAAAACCTTTAACAATTGCTAAAACAGTTAACCAGCTCACTAGAACATTCCCCATCACAGATCTAGCCTTAGGAAGTTAACTAACAAACATGTTATTAACCACTGATGAGGAGCTGTTTGGAAGAGATTATTGCTTAATTAATCTTCGTACTGAGCTAATAAGAGTGTTAAATGGGCCTCTCTGTTGAATTGGGTTGTTAATACAGATTGCAGGTTCCCTCAGGGGGAAATCTGAGACCAATATGACATTAAAGTTAGCCATCCAACAAAGAAGATATTTTAGGCATTAAAAATAACAAAGCCAAACATCTTCATCAATAATGTCGTAAGATTCAGTGGCTGTGTGTGTATGAGTGAGTGTATGTGCATATATGAATTACCGTGCTCTTTCCTCTTCTGGTAAGAAAGCTATATTGCAAATGTTATTTAGATTCAACGTTTTTCATCACTGTTCGGTTGTGGCATAAATTAAACTTGTCACACTTATCTGTAGTAGGCAGGTTACGCTGATCGGGAAGGCAGAATCTGAAGCAAACTCTGATGTCATCTGCTTACCCTAAAAAGACAAACAAGATCAAAAATCTCTTCATATTAATGAGTTGAATAAACTTTATGCTTGATACAATTTGATGCAACAGTGAAAGGCAGTGACCAGATTGCCCTTGTGCTTCATGGCATTTTTAGTAGTGAGTGCTCAGGTCTTAGCCATGAAGCAAGGTGCCCATACTTAATATTAAACCTTCGTTTCGAAAGGTGTTATAATTCCCCGCACGAGAAGTTACCTACTGTCTTCAACTCCCTTTTAACGTACATGTTACATCTTTTGGGAGAAGAGAAAGATTCCAGAAAAAGAAAGGTTGGAAAGGAATAGTTCGCCCTTGAATGTCTGGTGTTAGTAATTCAGAAGGGATATTGGTCTGTCACTACAGTCACTTCCACGCCAGTCCCTGTCCCTCCTGAGACCAACTTCCATCCTTACACCCAACTCGGAGGTCTTGACTCTGTGTATACCTGCATCCCATGATCAGAATATTATACTCAATGTGTGATTACGTTTATTTTGTATGAAACGATCTCAAAAAGACTAGGTGAAGCATTTATGAAATGGAAGTAGCAATATGACAAAAAGGCATTCATGCATACCCATATTTTTGATGTTAGGGTTTTATCTTGTCTGAATTCTTGCTGGCTTCAGGCTTAATATACTGCACACCCCCACTTCTCACCAAAAGCCTGGGCGTGTCTAGACGAGGTGAAGTCCTTATTTGCCTGACTCCTCTGTGACTAGCCTTTGACATCTTACAGGTTTATTTTATGGTCTTTTGCTATACACGCTTGAATATTGATGAGAGTCTTGCACTTAAGGGATGTGGTCATAGTATAGATCATCATTTAGTGGTCTGTTGACTGGTTTCTCTATGTTGTCCACGTCTCTAATGCATCACATTGAAGCACCAAGGCAAAACCTTCTTGATAAGCATACCCTTGGAGACCTCTAAATATTGCCTCACTTCATTACTACTGCAAAATGATCAATATGCCCCACCAAAATTAACCGTACTTTGGACATCTCCTTTGCCTGATTACTGTGCATTTTTTATTCTTCAAGGATAATGGAGATTTGTTCCCAGCCAAGATGTTATCGTGGTTGTAGGCACAGCTGCAGAGTCCCTTTGTGTCTGTGGCCTTTTCAGGCACCGGTCTTGGCTGCTAATCAAAAATAGTCTTTGTACCTGTGCACGCAATTTGTGTTTGGCGAGTATGAGTTGGAATTCATAAATTGGAAGTGATTCATTAGAATAACATACCCCTGTGCTTTTATAAACATTGGGATGAGGGCTGGAATGCCTCATTCCTGACTGTCTACAGCATACGTCCACAAATCAGAGATGTTGTTTTCCCACCCCTCGTTTCATGTTGACCTTTTAATGTACTAGCCGAAGCTAATCTTATGTGTACAACAGCGTATTGGCTTGATGTATTTGCTACAGATAATTAATATTGCTCTAGGCAGCCATCTTCTCAATTATTATTTCCAGTTGCTTCATAGTTATTAAAGTGTCACACTTCAAGTGTGGACAAGTGTCCATGATGATATACAGCGGCCTGTTCAGTGGAAAACTTTTAGGTGCCTTTTTATTACTGAGATCCCCAAGGAATACCACTGTGGTCATGCTGTCTTCAAGTACATATTTGACCTATACTTCATATGCACAGTTAAAGGTTAGAATAAATACGCATGTTTTCTCTGGTTATTAAGCGAAACTCTAGACATTAAGAGAACATGAGAGGAGTTTCCACTGATCTCCCAACTAACACAGTAAATTGCTCACGCTGCCTGCCTCAGCTCTGCTCCACTCATCCATGCTGCTGTTTTTCCATACATGCATTCATAGAAATCCATTTGCATGGAAATACAGCTCACTAGTTAAGCCTTTGCATTGTAAATCCAGCTTTAATATTATCAGCAGTGCTCTCTGCTGTGCATCAAGGTCCAGTAAACCACTCCTCCATGCTGCAGGCTGGAGGACCCCATTGCATGTCCTATGTCTTCTAGGCTCTTGCTTTCCATTACACCGTCTTCCATGAGCAATGCCTGGTCCCTCTTGCTGCAATAGAGGCCAGCTGAGCTGCTGCAGTAAGTGCTGGAACCTCCTAGGCGCAACACCACTAACTTGTTCATGTGTTGTCCTCAGTCAAATCTCCTTATGAATGCTCCTCTTGCAGGATCCTTCCTGTCCAGAAGGAGTTAGATCCTGAGGGAGTGTGAGCTTCAGCATGGAGTGTCTAAGTGACAAGGTCAGAGACTGCAAAACCCCATCCCCCCCAGCTCACCACCACATCTGTGGTCCTGAGCACTGTCAGCTGGTGCTGAACAGTGACAATGCTTGGGAAGAGAGGGAAGGAAAGCTGAAATGGAAAAGCAAGGGGAAAGAGTATGAATAAATGTCTGAAAAAAGAAGCGAGAGAGTGAGAAAATGACAGAACAGATATTATTAGACCTCTGTTCATCAGGTACTGAAAATCTTCCCTCTACACAGAGAAAAATCATTTGCTCTCCAGGACAGACCCAGCTCCCAGAAAAGTCATGTTGGATTCAGGGAACTGTCTTTCACAAGGTCCTTCTCAAACAAAAACATGTTGTGACTTTTTACTGAAAAAAAATCTAAACACCAAAACTGGTCAGGAATCCAGCTAAGGATAATCTTCAACTCCGGTAGTCCTGTTTGTCCGGGACAGGGCTCCCCCTTCCCTCCTCTGCTGTCAGACCCTGATATTTCATATTCTCACAGTTGCTCAGGAGACCCTCTTGTTCCCAACCACAGCCCACCAGCTGCAACAGCGGTCCCCCACCCCCTTTCCCCTCTCCTATTTAGGTACGTTTCCACCACTGCCGTGCCCTTCAGAGCTGATGTATGGAGCATCCCTGCAGGACTGTTCGCTCTGACATTGAGTGTGAGGCTGGGCAATAAAATGAGGAATTAGCAGGCATTTACATTCTGAAGTTAACGATGAGGAGTGTGAGCCTTCCGAACATCTGTTTCCCCTGTTTTCAAGGGGGCCTTCAATGTACTCCCGGTCCTCATCCACGCTGCTATTACCATTAACCATCAGCCAGCAGTGCCCTGGGTCCGGGGAGCAGAGGCTGGGCTGCGGAATAAAACCCCTTTCAATCACAGTACGTCTCAGTTTTGGGGGGACAACTGTAACGGCCATGGGGTTAGGAAACAGTTGGAGACCTTTTTTGTGGGTGATGAGAGAAACACAGGGAACGCTGTGCTGAACTCAGGCCTGGAGCTGGACTCAGGGCTATATAAGTGAGGAAATTGTTCTGCAGGCGGCTGTGGTCTCTCCCCCAGCGCACCACTGGTCTGTCCCTTCTGCCAGCCTGCTAAGTCCTAGGCTGGTGACTGTCGCCCTGACCCTCAGGTGAGACAAGGGCCAGAAAATCCAGAAATTGGCAGCTTGCAGGGGAAAAAGAATGAGAGGGTAAAAAAAAGTAAGAACCACCCCCTGCCCAGGATTGAGTGCATAAGGAAAAAGAAGTCAGGCGGGATGGATGAAGGGAAACTCTGGGTAATGACCACTGTTCTGAGACGGATTCAGCGGACATAAGGGGCTGAACATTGTTCCCCATTAAAACACAGGCAGGGGTGAAGCTACCAAAGGGCAGTCATCTCCTGATCCAGGGAATGAAGCGGGGAAACTGGGCACCTGGCACCTGGTCAGGGTGTGAGAGCAAAACAGAGAAGGGACCCCTTATGGAAGAAAATGCCTAGGTGGATTATAAAGTCCAATATAGCAATAAATCTTCCCGGTGTCTCTGCCTTTGACTTTCAAAGCTTTGTAAGAGGGCACGTTGTTCAGCTGTTACACCCCTCCCTGATTTAGTGACACTGGAAGTAGCCTTCACCTCCCAGAGTCCCCCATTTCATTGCCTTTAATAACCTCGTGAAGGGTAATGAAGCATTTTAGGTTTTGTGTCAAGCTGGCTGGTGTGGTGGGGGTGTGACATGAGGGCTCTGGGACACCTGGTCAAGGTTTCAAGACGCCTTTGAGGAGGGGCCTGGCGTGGGGATGAGGCGTCCTGAGGCTCAGCCCTGGGGACAGGGTCCCTCTGCTGCAGCAGTTTCACTTGAGAGCCTGGGGACCTGCTCCCACGTTTGCTGCCAGCTCCACATCCTTTCCCAAATTATTCCTAGTCCCTCTGTAACTGTCCTGTGGAAATTCGGGTCTGCAGCAGCACAAGGATGCAGGATGGAGGGGGATCGTCTGAGCCTCGTGTCTGCTGCCCACCCACAGGCAGAGCTGGAGGTGGGTTTTAGCATTCCCCCTTGTCAAAAGAGTTCCCCCTTGTCAAAAGAGTTCCCCCTTGCCAAAATCTAAGCACAATAATAGCTGGGGGGGGGGCTTTAAAAGCCTCTTGCAAAAAATTACTTTCATTATGCATCATGCTGCTTGCAGTCATCCAAACGCTGTGATGTTGGTGCGCACCTTAAATTATGGAACTGTGACAGGTGGATTCAGTGTGGAGGTATGGGAAGCCTCTGTGGTTTGCCAAATAACAACGAGAGACAGGAAAATCAGCATGTCACACCAGCATCTGCTGGCAGTCTGACTGATTTAACTGGCTCCAAGCTTTTTAGTGTTTATGTTGGATTTGCTTGGCTTTTAAAAACAGACGGGCTTCAGGCTTGCAGCCATTTTCAGATCAAACACCCCACACCACTCCTGTCCCCATCCTCTTCTGAGTTGCTTTTTGGCTGGCACAGATTGTCTGATGAGGATTTGGTTCCAAAATGGTGTATCCAAGGTTGTAATAGAGCCTTTTCTTTTTGGTCATTTCCCTCTAAAGCAAGGTAACCAAGAAACCCCAATTTGCACCCGGGAATGCTGATTGCACTAAGTAATTAAGTCCATCAAGTTCCCAGTGACACTTTCTGTCTGTGAGTTTCAGATAAAAACGGGGAGCTAAAGTAGCTTAATGGATTAAAGCAATTGCCTTCCCCACCTAGACACCTCAGCTGGAATCCGATTTTGGTGCTCAAGTGAAATTGCTCATTTGCTTCAGGGGAAGGAGGTGGGGACAGATCACCCGAATTACTCCAGTGGCCAAAAGACCCCATCTGGCAGCTGAGGGGTGGCTGTCACCAGAACCGGGGCCATCGGCACTGGTAGATGGGGTGGCCCACCGACGCACGTGTCCCTGCAAGTCGTTCCCCTGCCAGATGCTCTCCCCATATAGGATTTCCCCGCTGCTCAAAATGTAGCCCACTTTGGCATGGAGTAACTACCCCTCACAGCAGATGTGGAGAAGCTTGTCCCACTATCGAATACACTGTGACAAATTCTGCCAAATTCTCATTCGCTTGGAAAACGCTGTTCCGACTGAGGAGGTGCTAAATGGTTAACCTTTCCATCAGACCAGGGAGAGGCTCTGGCTGTGAAAGCACCAGTCATTTACCTTCCATTAAGATGCTGCAGCTTCTCATCTGTTTGAAGGCTGATAGAAATTGTTTTCTAAATAATAAGGCTTTCCCTGTAAAAAATGCCATAGGTAATGGGAAGATTAAAACAGAAGTTGAGACATCACCAATCTATATATTCAATCAATGCCAAATGCTTTATGTAGTCATTCTCTGCTTCCCGATACATGTTACTAGGACCATACCAGAAAGCTCAGGAGAATTTCCAGGAATTGCTGCTATTTTAACATTTTGTTTTAGTTCAGCTTTGAAGTCCAGAAGAAAATAATTGAAACTTGTCCAAATGACCTGAGATAGGTGGAAAAATCTTGCAGAGAACCCATCACTTTTCATTGACAGGCCTAGAGCCGCTTCCACAGGAGCAACACAGCCCTCAGGGCTGTTCCTTTCACTCTTCAGTGCGGCTGTAATAGAAGTGGACTTTTTTAAAGGATCTGTTTGTTTCTGTGTGTAGCTGAGTCCCGTCACTCCTTATTTCCCAAGACATCCCAGAGCGCCTGAGAACATGTGTTCTGGAGGGTTTCCTCTTCATTACTGTCTTCTCCAAGGCGGAACATCACAATTTTGTCTGGTGACAGTACACTACAATTTTCACAAGGAGAAAATTTCTCCAAGATAGTCAGATTTTGATTAGGAAGAACAGAACCAGCCAAGCTGAATCTGAACACTCAATGCCCTGGTTTTGCAAACTTCTTTTTTTCCATGTAATATCTAGAAAAACAGTCGATGAGAGCAGTAGGGAAGAGGAATCCACTTCTAACCTCTGCAAACAGAAGCTGATCCCACACTGCTGGTTGAAGCTCATGTGAAACATATCACGGCAGGTTCTTCACAGGGATGATGCATCTGTGTGACAGAGGAAAGAGACAGAAATACCGCTTAATGCCAGATTAATCCAACACGATTTAATAATAAGGCACAAAGGAACATAGTTGTCATTTACCATAGGCTTTAAAATGCTTTCTGTTAACAGCATTTACTTCTCTGTCTGATGTAAGCTGTCTATTTAAACCCTCTTGACATGCTCTCTCTGTTATCATTTTCTATAGATCCCTGTTTTACTGCCCCTCTCTTCTGGGCTTTTCCTGCCCCAACTTTCATTGAAGGGTGATTGGAGCAGAAAAATGGCTCAAAAGCTGCTACAATGGGGGTCCATTCCTCTCCTCTCACATTATTTTCTTTTAAGAGTCTAGAAGACTAACCTTGACGTAGGGACACTGAGTGATCACCTCTGCCCTGTGTTACATGGTGTAACCTTTACTCCCTCTGGTGAGGATGTAGGAGGAAGCCTGCTCTGCAGCCCTAAGCAAGGGAAAAGTTTTCCTTGCCAGTGAAGTGAGCAAATAGGATGGGAAATTGTTCCTCGGTCCTATCTGCAGAGTTGTTTCTAGACTGCAGCCAGAGCTGATGGGGATTTTCTTTCCCCTATGGAATTAGGGACTTTTGTTGTCAGTGCTGATGTTTTTTCAAGTTTCTCCATGAGAAACCCAGAGTTTGAAAAATGGAAACATTTGGGAGTTTCTTGGCAATGAAAACTTTTCAGATCATGAAGAAATCATTTGAAGTAACATGTTCTTGAAAATGTTTATTGAGTGGAAAAGCTGTTTTTCACTGGAAAACATCAGGGACAATTTTCTTCTCCACTCTAGCAGATCGAGTCACACCTGAGCCTGAGCTCCTTTTTTACACTCTTTCGTTTCTGTTTATTTTGCCTCCTTTCCCCCAAAGGCCCCTCTGCCTCCCTGCCACCGACAGGGACGGTGACCTGGTCAAAGGGTCAGCAGTCCCCGGCTCAGCCCCCACGGAAGCCTCACAGCATCGTTTAAATGTCCCGGAGACCCAGCAGGATTTCGTGGTGCTCTAGTGTCCGGGTGAAACCACCTAAACGATTCCCCATTTACTTCTGAATCTAGGAAGCAGGAGAAGGCTGGATCTGGGAAGGGGAGCAGAGCTCTGAAATTCGGGACACGTGGGCTTTCTTCCAAGCTCTCTTCCAGGCACTGCCCAGACTTTTTGTGCAGGCAGCGATGGGTCACTCAACCCCTGTGTCCATCTGCAGAGGGAGGCTCTCATACTCATTACCCACCCACCTCCATGCCCTTTCTGTCCCCTGCACTGTCACATAAAGATCCCAGGAATCCTCAGCTGAAATACCATGGGGCAATGACGGGATTACTAGGATATGGGTGGCTGCCTTACTCCCATCCTGTTAGTTCGGATCCACTAGCTAAAGAAATGGCTATTTGCCCCAATCAGCCACCGAATACTGTTTATTTAGCTTACAAAATGCAAATATGCCGGCAGTCAGAGGGTTAAGAGAAAGCAGCAACTAAGTACTTGTAAATTGATGTGGTGCCCTGAGGGTACCTCTGCTAGTAATAAAGTGCATCTCATAAACAGATCTGACTCCATGCTACAGTCCAGCAAAGCAAAGTGGAGTGGATCCATCCCAAATTAACCGTAAATGAGACTGACACTCTAACACGAATCAAACACCCCTCAGGGCTCCGCTTACATTAATTACAAAGCCTTGGAAAATGATCTAGAAGGGCTTTCTCTACTCCAGGAGAAATTAATTGAAGGTATCGGCAAATGGTGGAAAAAACAGATGTACAAGAAGCAAAAGCCATTTGAATCCTTTTCTTTGCTCACCTTTCTCATGATGAAAACCAGTAATATTAGCGATAACTGCTAAGTGTGTATTCATCTGGGTGTTGTTTTCCTCCTTCACCATTGTCCTTGCCCTGACCTTTGAGGTGGAGGAGCCCATCTCATCCATGGATGTGGCCACTTCCAGACATGCCATGGGAGGCAAGTAATCACCGCTCCAAGGCTAGGCTTGGGAGGCAAACGGGTCTGTGACAGTGAAAACCACGTCAGGAAAACGCATCAGCTGGGAAAGGCTGGACTCCCTAAGGGGCTTGAGGACACCTATGTGGGCTGTGAGTGCCCCTACAGCTGATATTGGGGTGCCATGGGTGCTCCCCACCCCTGCCTCACCCTGGAGCACCCAGACCCTCTCTGTGCCCAATCTTGCTGCAGGTACATGCCCCATGTCATGGCTGCTGCTGTCCCCAAGCCCGCACCTCTGCCCTCTTGCCAAGGGGCCCCGTATAGGCTCAGCCAGGGATCAAAGGAACAAGAGACACAGGGTGGCCAAGCCTCCAGCAGTGTTTCAGAGGAACCAAAATGTGCTTTTTTTTTTCTTTCCAAGAGGGAAATTTAGCACCCAATGCTAAATGCATTGGAATGCATCGTGCATTGGAGCATCTCACCCTCAGCAAGCACAGCAGAAATCCCATCGAGGTGGCAACCCCCAGGCTGCACACTGGATCAGGGGCTGAATGAGGGTCAGATCTAAAAAAATGCAAAAAAATTCCTGATCTCAAATTTGAGACTGCAATTTTTCACAGCTCCTCCTTTCTTGTGATGGGCTGTGGGGCCAGGGCAGGGGGTAGGTGTTCTCTGAGGCAGGATGGCTCCTCTCAAGCTTTGATTCAAAGCCACCATTCCGGGAGGCGGAGGGGTGAAGGTGCTGCTTCATGCCTTATCCTCCAGCACTGCTGCTTTGCATTTCAGAGGCAGGGGCATGGTTTATAATCTAATTCCAAAACAAAGGGTGGCATCTATTTTTTATGTTTTGTTAAGTACCCTGTTTGGATTTTTATGATTCAACTAATATTTGTGGGTTTTTTATTGTGAGCAGCCATCCAATAGCAACATTAAATAAAAAGTGGAGTCTCTTTATTGATTTGCTTTTAGTTAAAAACAAACATGTCATATATAATCGAGATGTACACTGCTTGTAGATCGTAGAGAGCACATTTATAAAACCATCAAAAGAAATAATTAAATGGAATATATCACAGCCACCTTTCTGAATCATTTGAACAGGGATGTTACACACATAAAATGCTGATAGTCCTTCTGGCAAACTTTTAATATAATCATTTGGTTTGCACTTTAAATGCCTGGCATATTTTAACCCCGGAGATAAATGAATCTCAGTGGGATTGCTGAGTAATTAAGAAAAGTGTTTCTGATGGGCTTGCTTCATACAGAGAGGTGAAATAACACCAGGAGAGTCAGCTGATCATTTGGTATCTTTACATTAAAAAAAAAAGAGAAGACAAATGCTGAGGCCTGCCATTGTCACGCTGCATGGCAGGGATTGCTTTCAAACAAGTTGGGTTTTCAGTGTTAGCTGTATCGTGGTTTTATAAATTGCCGTTTAAAATGTAAAGCAGCATGCGTAGTGGAAGGAAACCTCTTGAGACCCCCCAAGCTGGAGCACGATGGCCTCGAGGCCACAGGTCAGGGCTCATCTGTTCAGTGGGGCTTTCCATGATTGAGGGCGATAGCTCGGTGAGTAGGTGGCAGTGGTGGAAGGGCTTGGGGAGGAGCAGTTTGCTGCCCACTAGCTAATCGCCGGCAAAATATCCACAGGAGTTCTTTATTTTCTAGTAATGGGTCAAGATATAGTCAGGATGGTCTTGATAACCTGCTTTTAAGTTTCGTGTTGAGCTATCTGGATGCTCAGTTTTCCTGAAGGCTCAGATTTTTTCGGTAAGAAATGCCAAATAGAAATTGAAACACTGAGCCCCCCCCCCAAAAGAAATCAAGCTTTAAATTACTGCCTGACTCTTTGATGTGCAGTGATTAGCAACGCATGCAGTTTTAGTCCCAGTGCTGTTACACACAAATCACCCTGGGAACTCTCCCTCAGCTATTACTGCCAGCAGAGGGATATTTTCACATTGAGACGTTTAACTCAAAACACTCACTTTGCCAGAAAAATCTTCTTGGAGAGCAGGCTCTGGGAGTTTTCCCTTCAGCGTAAAGTAGCAGAGCTAAATCCCAGGCTGGGAGCTTGCAGCCTTGATCTCTGCTGGCTGTTCTGAGGTCAGGCTCTACTTGCCTCTCGGGAGTGAGCTGTATCACAGTCAGAAACGTGTAGCGTCAGCTGGGATTTTCTCTGACAATATCGCTCTCGGTTTCAATGCGTGTCCTCCGGCATGAAAAGCATTCCAGGAAGAAGGTGGTTGTATCCCCAGAGATGGTAACTGATCTCGTTATGAAAAACATTAGTTATTCTCTGGAAAACAGACCCGGAATTAAGACATTAGGCAATTAGGACAGTTGCCCCTTTAAATGATTATTTTCAACTAAAAGACATTGTTATTATTGGTGGAAAGGTGGCTGCAGGAACAGTCCATTTGACAATTGTGTCTGAGAGCAGGGGACAGAAGCGCCCGTTTATTGGCTATATAAATCAAATTAATTTAGTTAAATTTACAAAGGCAGGAAGAAAAGCAATAAGGTCTGTCCTGTGGCTGTGCCCCAAAACAGAGCCAACACTCTCAGTATTAAAACTGGTCTCCCCAGGGAAACCAAGAGTGCGATGGCTGCAAATATTTATTTGGTTGTTGTCATTTCCAGTGCCGCATATTTTAAATTTATTTCAAGTGCTGTTGAAAACCTATACTGGTGAGAAACCACCTGCCCAGAGGGACCCGGTGGGGTGACATGCCCACCAGCATGAAGGGGAGTTGCTCCGTCTTGCTCCAAGGAAATAGTGAATTAAGGGTTTATAACCAAGGTTAATAACTCCAGGTATATCTCCTTCTACCACACAAGGGTGGTGGATTATCTATAGGCACATATTCTGGCCCCCTAACTCTCACCTCCTGCCCCTCTCCCCCTGTCCCTCTTCACTGCTCTACCAACATCCTCTGCCCTGTCCGTGACTCCAACCATGTCTGAAGCATGGCACAGCTGTGATGCAAAGAGGAGGTAAAAAGAGGTCATACTTTGACAACCCTCCCCATCATTTCTCACCTTGGTATTTGCCACGTTAATCAAGGCAAGACAGATGTGATGTGGGTCCTGGACGTCACCACCTAACTCTAGCTCATGAGATGCTAGTCCAGGTGCAGAGAAAGAAATAGTCGCTGCAGGACGTAGCCCAGAAAGAGCTGGGTGGCTTTCACTGCACTGGCCATCTGGCGATGGCAGGCATCGGTCTGCTTCATCTCTGCTGACATCAGCATAATTGCGAGGGCATATTAAGCTGAAACCCAAAAATTCGTTTTAGGGAGGACTAGCCACCTCTGGTTTTTCCTCCTGAGAAGATCCTGATAGTGAAATAAATGGTCTAAGAGTGAAATTCTGCTCTTGGATACCTGTCTACAAATGTCACCTGTGTCATGGGAGCACCACATGTGAACATGGGAAGAAGATTTGGTGCTCCAGGTGAGGCCCTTCTTGTTGAACAATCGTTTTTGTGCACACTTTCTGGGCAGATGAGTCCCTGCACCTTCTCTGACCTAGCTGTCTGTTCAACCTTAGCTGTCTGTGGGCTGAAAAAATTCCACCAGCTGCCAGGATGCCTTTGGTGCATGTACAGATGTGAAAGGACATGGTCCAGGCAAGGTGTTACAGGGTGCAGCTCATGAGGGATGGGTGCCTCTGGTGATACACTAGGATGTGGTAATCATCTTAACAGCACTTGGCACTGAGTACTGCCTCCCATCCACGCCGTTCTCTGAATCTCTGTGCCATTAGCTAATTGAGCTTCGCAGCAATACCTCAGCAACACTGGCATTGTCAGGCATGTTTTTCAAATGAGTAAATACAGATTTGGAAAGGCTACATGTCCCACCCAGCCTGTGGTCATCAGTGGGATCTGCAAGCCTTTAGATGGCAGGAGCTGGTGAGACCTTCAGGTAGTGGTGGTGGCCCCTGGGCTCACCAGGACCACATGGGAGGCTACTGCTGTGCTCTGTCCCAGAGAATCTCATGAAAAGGGTTTAGAAATTTAGAAAAGGGGTCTGAAATTTAGACCTAGTTGGTGCTTGCCCAACCATTCCCAGCCCATGTCTGTGTTGGTGAGGGGTCTGCCTGGCAATGGGGAGCTCCACTGTCCAAAGCAGGGTGGGGACTGGAGGGGACACAGAGGCTCTTGCACTGGTATGTACTCAGACTAATTCGGAGTCACCTGGGCTCTGGGGCTTTCCCTAGGGCCAGGCCAGGGGGATGCTGTGGCCAGGGAGAGCAGTGTGGGCTGTGCACGTACCCCTACAGCAGCACAAGCCCTTGCAGAGGCTACTCCCCCAGTCATGGCCAGGGCTGGCCCTCCTGCAGTGCTGGCTTAGCAGTGCCGGTGACAAGCAGGTCCTCACTGAAGCAGCCCCTGCCATGGCACCCACTGTCCAGGTGGGATATGTGGGGGCTTCTGTGGGATTGCAGGATGCCATGCACTGGAGCTGCTGCTTGTGTGGCAAAGCCCATGTTGCTGGGCTTGGGATTCATCTCACCTGGTTACAAAGGAATGTGGTGCTACATCTGTGAGAGTCACAGGTGTACAATCAGTGGAGATGATTTGGTACTTTTAGGTGGTGAGTCATCTGACCCATTTTAGATATCTCCTTTAACCTGAGATGCCCCAGAGCTGCTTCTCCCCACTATCTCAGGAGGCACAGCTGGCTAACTCAGGCATAGACATCTGCTAGAGGAAGATGTGTGCCACCTCCAATGGCTGGAAAATCCTTGATGAACACCTCCTGAATCTGCCTCAGCCAGATTTTGAAGACAGAAAAGTCCAAGTTCAGGAAAATGTGGATGTAGGATCCAAAGCTCTGAAGCAAGCCTGAATTATTTATCATTCTTGTGATGCAGAAGAGCAGGGACTTCAGTCTGTCTTGCTGGGTTGTTTGGATGCAGCCCTCCACCTCTTCTTTGCCCAGGTCCTCCTCCTCCAACGGGGGGAGGCAGAAGCAGCATGACCTGGTTCAGCAGGGCTCATCCGCACTCCCAGAAGCTGCTCACACTTTGACATGAGCACAGCAAGTCTGTCTTGTCCCTGCTACCTGCCTGTCCTTCACACGACTCTGTGCATGTGTCTCTGCACCTGTTTGAAAGCAGTTGGACCAAAAAAAAAAACCCATCGTGACTCTAGCAAGCTCCTAGGGAGGCCCCCAGCATCCTGATTACAAATCAGCACTGGAGCTGAGAGCACAGTAAGAAGATTAAAGGGTGACACCAGCGCTGCCGCCAGACTGATTTGCTGACTGCTACTTCCCCCGGCTGAGTGCAGCTCTGGGAGCAAAACACCAGCCCACAGAGCATGACCATAGACAGCCTCTCAGGTGGGCTCCGTGGCAAATGAGAAACTCTCTGGCCCTTAAAACCTGCTCAGAGTTAAAGGCTGCCTCTGAACAAGCTGCTGCCCAGGCTGATGGCAGGAAAATGAGCCTACTCCATCCATCACTACTGGCACCTGGTGCTTTTTCTCTCTGACACAAGGCGACCGAGGCAGCTACGGTCCATCCACATCCCATGTTGGTATGGACCAGGGCAGCAGGACTCTCTGCTGGGCACTGCGTTAGGCTGGCAATTGAAAGCAATACGTCCTTATGGTAATGTGGACACCAGGCAGCCACTATGAATAGGAAATTATGGCAGTTACTTTATCTAATAACAGCATGAAAATGTAAAGTGTCTTTATTGAGCTGCTGGCTTGCTGGTGAAAGTTAAAGGAGATGCTCTCTTGGGTATAACATTTGCAGAGATAAGTGGCATGAGATATTGCCATAAAGTCTCCCGTTAATAAGTAAGCAGAGGAAGGGACAGCATACCAAACGCAGTGGTGTGAAGGGACAAAATTAAGAAGGTGAAGGCAGCAACCTTTTTCCCTAGGCAGCAAATGTCCCCCAAGGAGAAATGAAGAATTCCCCTCTTGACCCAGCAACTAGAAAACTCATGTACTGCTAATATTAATGTAAGAAGGATGGCTTTGGAAGGAGGAAAAGAAAAACACCTCTTGCCTTATTAGAGTCCTTCAATACCAGAGGGAAATGTAAGTTTCTGCTGAAGGCAGATTAGCAGGAAAAGCCCAGCTCAGCAGCTGTGCATTGACGATGCTCTGCAGGTGGCCAGGGGGTGCAGAAATGACTTTTGACCTGTGACAGATGGGGGACACATGGCCCAAACATGTGAATGATGGCCGTGTGTATCCCCAGTTATTCCGGTGATGGTGTTGGATGTGCAGCGTTGCAAAGTAGCTCCGAGGATGATGACCATGCACAGCTGAAGGTGAGCTGCTCAGAGGGAGGAGGAAGGCAGCGCTGAGGAAATGTTGGGAAGAAGCTCAGAATTGTGAAAGTGGTTCCAGTTCAGCAAATTCCATTTTCTCCCTAGTTTTGTAAGATTATCTGTGACATTTATCACTGATATCTTAATTGGCACTTTATTTAACTGCTTTAAAGACTGCTTTTGATAGTTCTTGCCCAATAAAAGCTGTCCTTTTGATAAAATAAAAACTCTTGAGATGTTTAAGATCAGTTTCTGCTTAAAGCATCCGTACAATTCCAGTGCATCTATTCTTTATATCACTGCATGGAGTGAAAATGGATTTTTGAAAACATATTTGGCAAAATAATTCACCACAAATAAAGTACTTTTGTAAAACCAACAAATTTTGACAGAACTTTGCTTTTGAGAAAACAGATCATGTTTTAAAAGAGGAAAAAAGATTCACTGATGTTCTCACCTCTGATGACTGTAGACACCAGAGAAGATGAGAGGAGGGACTACCTGCATGCATTTTCCAGGGAGGTTTGTGGTCTCCTCCCTGCCTACAGGCAGCTCTGGCTCCCACATGGCTGTGCTGAAGAGATGGGAAATCTGCCCTGCAAGCAAAGAGGAGGTGTGGGAACAGGGACCCGAAGAAGTGGATGTGTCACACCTGTAACCAGTGCACGGTGATGCTGTGAGCCAAATGGGTCATTTTGCTTCTGCACTCATCAGCAAAGAGGAGCAGATCAGGCTCAAGAAGAGGTGAGAGGGAGGTAGAGAAAATACTTAGAGAAGCTGCAAGAGTGACCTGATCCTGGGCAAGAAAGGTGCTTTGCAAAGGAAACACGATCTATCTATTTGATTTGCTGAAGGAGGTTTTAGGCAAAAACTGTGTCTTTACATGGAGAAGGTCTGTGATGGCACAGGCTGCCCCAGCTCAGCAAGGGAAAGCACAATGACTTGCTGCAGGCAGAA
Organism: Pelecanus crispus; assembly: GCF_030463565.1. NCBI lineage: Eukaryota > Metazoa > Chordata > Aves > Pelecaniformes > Pelecanidae > Pelecanus > Pelecanus crispus. Next base: position 194,321,043 of record NC_134643.1, on the reverse strand, counting down.
GCTTATGCCGGAAAATAATTCCGACTGGAAATATAAAAAAATGCTAGTGGTGAAGATAAATAACCTTTGGAACAACTTACCAGGAGGTGCCACTGGTCTCCTTTGTGGGAAACTTCAAAGCCAGGCTTTTTGGAAAGGATGGGCTCCAACCAAAACACAAAGCAGTTGATATGAAGCGACATGTGCTTTACAGGGGGCAGGTTAGAGGGCTACAACACTCCTCCCAGTTTTACAAATTGCTGGCTCTGCTTCCTTAGGGATGTGCCCTCCAATGCCCCAATATGACAGCTGTAGGTGCTGAAGGAATACCAGGAGAATGGACAGCAGGTGGTGGCCCCTGCCTACGAGCCGACTCGAAATGCCATCTCTTGTAGTCACTGCTGTGGACAGGGTGCTAGGCTGGAGGGACCATTGCACTGAGTTAGTGAGACTTTCCTTATATTCTTGGTTAAAAAGTGTGGTGGACAACAGAGGAAAATGATAACCAACAGTGCAGACACCTCCTCAAAACCTGCCGTGAGACCCAGGAGAGCAGATGAAGCTTCATACATTAAATTTGCATCCAAAGGATGTAGAAAACTGCCTGATGTCCTGGCCATCCTCAGCGTCCCCCATTCCCCCCAAGACTACAAAAGGAGCTGAGCTGATGCACTCAGATGTAGGCACTCACAGAAGTACCTGGTTGGCATGGATCCTGCTCCTCCAGCCCCTAGCCAGGCAGAAAATGGACTCACACCTTGGCTAGAAGGTGGCAGGGACCTGTTTAAATAGCCAACTAGCATCCCTAGAAGACAGGGTTGAGGGTGTAAAAAGGGTCCTTCCCTGCCCCAGGGTGCAGGGAAATACAAGTAGTGGAGACAGAATACGTCCCGCATTAGCCAGCACTGCCAGAAATCCTACCAGTAGTCAGTAATGGGGCCACACAAGCAGGCCAAAAAGCTGATTGAATGGATACTAATGATGGCCTGAACAGCATCTGCCTCTCCCGTCCTTGGGACAAAGACTAGTGCCAGTGCTGTCCGGGGCAGGTTAGGCTTCCCCTATGGCTGTCAGTAACGGAGGGCAGCCTGGTGCCATCTGCATGGGAGTCATCCCACGGATGTCAGCGAGACGCGCTCCCCCAGGTTTATGCAAGCAGGGACGAGAAGGGGCTTGGATTCACTGTGGTGTCTGGTGGAGCAGGAAGGGAGAGAGAGCAGCATGTAGGAAGGTCACCTCCAAAAGCGCCCAGTCAGAAAGATAAAGAAAACCAATTGAAACCCAAGCCCTGCAATTTAATGTTGGGTTTGGACTGAGCGATGCATCTCCCAGGCTGTTGTCCTGCCAAGTCGCACGGTGCCTTGACACCTGCGGTTGCCCACGAGCGTTTCCCTTTCACCTTGGCAGCTCGAACCGAAAGCAAAGCAGGCAAACTGGAAAGCTAGCACCGCTGCAGCCAGTTTTTATGTCTAGCTGATCCTATTATCATGCTAACCTGATGCAGCCGCACCAGCAGCTGAGCTGTTAGAGCATTATAATCCCATGTGTATTATGGGGATGCCACTAGAGCTGCTAATTTGGTAAAATCTGGATCCTAATGAAGATTTAGCCTATGGCCTTTTGCCACATCACACTTGCATGTTACAGAATTAACTATGTTGGAAATAACATCTACAGTCACCAGAAATTTGCAACCAGCAGTTAAATGGCATTCATCAAGTGCCCCTTGCACGTGAACTTGTTCCTTCTCTCTCTGGCTGTATCCATACAGCTAAATAACACAACTGAGGGACCGCTCCATGGTTTGAGGCCAGGTAGGGCAGCAGACCTTGCGTCTCCAAGCGTGGATGAGACCACCACGAATTCAAATTAATAGTTACGCTGGTTGAGAGCCCCTGTGTGCAAAAGCAGAAGACAGACCTGGATCCACACCCACACACCAGACCACGCTGCTGAGCTTTTCATAGAATCATAGAATTGTTTAGGTTGGAAAAGACCTTTAAGATCATCAAGTCCAACCATTAACCTAACACTACCAAGTCCACTGGCTCGGCAGATGTAGGGTCCCTTGTCAAGCCGGTGCTAAGTCATATGTTGAAATGCAGTAAGTGGGTGCTGTGTGTGGGTCTTGGGACATGAACAACATGGGCAATAAAATATTTTCAAAAAGTGTCGCCATGAATGTGAACCAATGCACTGAGCAGGAGTTACCTTCAGAGGCACTGAGCACTCATTTTAGTCCTTTTCCACAAATACTGCTGGTGGGGAGGTGCTCCTCAGAAGATCACATGTAGAAAGCAAGATGGGCACAGATGCATACGGGGATTTGGGCACAGAAAAGGTCCCTTGCCCACCCTTGAAGGTGGTCTTTTCTTTGCAAAAACGACAACGCTTTTTGTACACCAGCCTGGTGGCCGAGATGTATATTTAGGTTGAAGACATCCTTGTGCTCCTGTGGGATCATGGGCACTTCTCCTGCCCCACCAGGAAGACAGCTGGGTCTCAGGGGGGCCGGACCACGGCACTGCCAGAGCCCTGAGGCTGGCTGGATGGCACGGATGAGAGGTGCCATCTCTGCTGCCCACTAACGTGGTCATGCCCCCCAAGCCTAGGCATTCAGTTGAGTCAATCAGTCAAACAGAAGTAATCCCAGGGGATTTAGGTGGTGATAACCAAGGTAAATAGCAAGGACCTTTTGCTCATTTAAGGCTTTGATGGCTGAATGCATGCACTGATAACTTGCAGACTGAAATTTGTTGGTATGAAGTGTTTGTGCAGCTACCAACTACAAATCAGGAAGAAATAAATAATAAATAGCTGGATGCTCACAGTTACTTTGGGAACAGAGAAGAGGATACATTTAAGCAAATCAATTCACTCACTTGTCCTCAAGTCTGTCTGAAAATATTCTCAAAGTGTCTCTCAGCGCTGAAAAAATTATCTCCTGTTCTCATTTACAAGCAAATGTTAAGAACTGAGAGATACATATTCCTCCCATCGTTAATGTTTTTTGTGTGTGTGTGGGGAGTGTCGTCAGCTGTTCCAGCATTCACAATTTCCCACTTATTTATCTACTCAGGCCTCCTCTTGTATTTTTTTTATGCACAGGCTCTCCGCAGTCTGGCAGAGCCAGCGTTGCAGTATTGCTTTAGGAAAAGGCAGTTGTGGCAATCCAGTCCCGGTGCTGAAGCCCGCGCTGTACAGGAGCTGCTCTGTCCTGAAGCAGCAGCCTCACCCCCAGCACGGGGCTCATGTTTAAAAAGAAGCAAAAAAAAAAAAAAAAAAAGAAAGGAAAGCTACTTTTATCTGTTCTGCTTTGAAGGGAAAAAGGATTACCGAGGCTAAATAAGCCATCTGAGTACTTAGCTAGCAAGCCTAAATAGTACCCTGATAGGAAGTTCTGGCAGAGAGCTAATTAAATTAACCCTCTTTGATTTATTAACAAGCAGAGCAACATATCACACAGGATTGTCCCATGAAATGAATGTGCTTTCTGATTCCCTTGGCTGCTTCGGCGCACTCACCTCCCAGAAAACCCGGTTATGGGGACTCAAGTTTAATGAGACTCAATGGCTCGAAAAGGATCCCTGCCCACCAACAGAGATACGCACTGGTAATAATACGCAAAAGCATGTTATTTTCCTTGCACTTCCCTAATTCCTTTTTAATGCCCAGGACGATCTAATGGCTAATTAGTAATTTCCTGCCCACCGATATGCAGATGAATGACAAGCAAAAGCCTTCTGCATGTTTAATTATTCTGTTGATTTAGAAGCCACTTTTCCCTCAGTGCAAGTTTCTCTCTGTGTGTGCTCTCATGCATCATGTATTTCATTATTTTTAGAAGCATGCTCTGTGCCTTTTTATGCTCTGATAGTTCCAGCATCCAGTAATTACCATGTTTTGTGTCCAACGGACCTGATCCACCAGCAAGTGTAAATCAGGAAAACATCGTTGACTTTAAATGGAGTTATTCCAAGTTACACCAGACCTGAGACCTGACCTCTCCTATTTTTAGTGGTGGGGGGAAATGTTATTTGTGTGCTGGGACCCTTGTGAAGTAGCAGAATATAAAATTTAGAAAACTTCAGAGTGGTGAAAATCCAAATCAAAGCTTGCAAATGCACAGACGTGAATCTATTTATATAGCAAGCTCTACTTCTGCTTAACCCCTGCAAGGAACTGTAACTCTCTTTGCACATTTGATTTTTCTCCCTCAGTAAAACATAGTCTACTTAATCTATTTTTGCTACTTGCTAACAGTTTCACTGGTGGGCTTCTTCCCTGCGCCTTATATTTAGCTTTGGTATCTGAGCTCTCTTTTGTTAAATTAAGGCAATTAATAAATGGAGACGTTAAGCAATCGATTTTGCCTGCATATCTCCACAGCCTTACGTATGACTGGCTGTAATCACAAGATAAATGCAATGTGCTGATGTATGGTAATGTTCAATAATACATTCTCCACCAGGCTCAATTCATCAGGGAGTTTCTGGAGGGGAGGCATTCGTTATTGGCTGTCTCCGGACCTCAAGGATAACATTTCTGTCCTTTCCATTGGCCGCCCCGCTGCTGCAAGCCTCTTCCCGTCTTATTTTGATGATGAATATGAAGGCACGCTAAGCCGTGCCAGAGCGTAGCTCTCGCCGACTGCACTCCCTCCCCGGGCTCAAGGACTCAGGGGCTCCCTCGCTGCTTCCCCTGCCCACCGCCAGCAGCAGCAGCAGCAGCAGCAGCAGCAACGCCAAAAGTTGTGATGCTTTTCTTCACCCAGTGCTTTGGGGCTGTGTTAGATCTTATTCACCTGCGGTTTCAGCACTACAAGGCAAAGAGGGTTTTCTCAGCCGCCGGGCAACTTGTCTGCGTCGTCAACCCAACGCACAGCCTAAAGGTAAGTTAAAAATATTTTTTTTCTCTTCTGACATCTTGTTGTCCTCCCCTCCCCCGACAGTGTTTCTCCACAGGGAATGAAACGATGCTGTGGCAGCAAGGGGAGAGTGCTGTTAACACATTGCAGCCCTGGTAGAGAGGATGTTTGCATTGTCTGGCTGCATGATTCCCTTCGGAGCGATGGGGAAGCAACCCGCTGCTCCAAGCGATCGTGGGAAGTCACCGCTCCCCCTCCCCAAAGTTTCCTCATCCCTTTCACCCATGCAATAAGCACGTGTGTTGCAAGTCTCTGGAGGAAATTATTGGAAAAGTTAGTTGGATGAATTAACCTCCTTTTTTGGTGGAAGGACGCTGGGTGGTCTCCCAGGCTGACACCCAAGCAAAGCCGGCTGCTGCCCAGCAGTGAGGAGTGGGAAGAGGGGGGGGCAGCAGCGCAGGGGTCTCCGGCTGCTGGTCTTGTCTGCTTTTTTGCAGAAAAAGACGGTTTCTGTCTCCTGAGGGGAGTCTGAAGGCATTCTTCCGGTGCTGAAAGTGTCCTTAAGCCATTTACAAGGTGAATCTATTTTAGGCAGGAGAATACATTTACCTTAATGCAAAACTATTTATAGTCCCCATAAAAAATTTCTCTTACTCACATGCTTCTGGATTTTCACTGACAAAGTGTCAACAGCTCCGTCTATGCCAGAGCCCTGATGTTTGTATCTAGAGAAGGAGCAGCAGGGGGAGAAAGCGCCTGGGAGGCTTTAATTACTTTATCAGAGTAGTGGATGACCAACTTTAATGAAGTGATTCTTGTTTTGCGGGATGTCCTTGTGGACCTGACTTGTGATGCTGCTCCACTAGCCCGACACAAGCTCAGAAATTAAATTAATTCAGGACAACTTATCTTTGGCTCTGCTGGGGTTCCCACGAGGAACTCCGAGGGGTTGCAGGGAGCATCTTTCCCCTGGGAGGTCGGCGGATGGGGTAAATTCCTCTTCAGAGCAGCATCCCCCTACAAAAAAGGCAGATTTCCCAGAGTTATATTTCCAGTCTCAGGCTGCATTTCAGCAGGGAGAGGTTGTTTCTAGCAGGGTGGCAGCTCTGGGTGGATTTTTCTACAAGGCTGTGCTCAGCCCATCGAACAGCGCTGGCTGGGGCAGGTGCTCCCAGGGGACGGACTGCTCGGGTGTGGGCTCGCCTCTCCCAGCATCGCGCTCCTCCGCTGACACAAGCTATTTAAAAAACCTGCAGCCCTGTCATTATCTGAAAAGATCTGGCCATCCAAATGGATAGAAGAAATAGCCGCGTTCCTAAGAGCATGGGGAGATTTTGTAAGTGAATGCTTCTGTGCTCGACCCCTTTTATGTGACTGTCTGCTGCTGCTTTAATCTATAATTTTAATTATTAAAAAAAAAAAAAAACTGAGCAGAAGAAAGGTTATTGAAGGTCACAATACAATTTCAGTGCCAATGGCTCTGTCTGATGAGGTCCCATAACCACACAGAGGGGTGCTCACTGACTGCTCCACTGGCATCTAGGACTGGACCTGAATTTATCAGTTCAGGTCCTCTTGAGTTGCAGATTTGCTGTTGTAGGAGCTACAGCATTTTACCTTTGAGCATACCAAAAAAAGTTGATGTTTCTGTTCCTCTCTGTTAAACACATAGGGCATTTCAGTGTATTAAAATCCCCCATGGCCAAGTTCTTCACTGATCAGACCCAAAGCCTAGCAGAGAGACAAGCAATCTTGGTACTGCCTTGGCAGCTCTTGAAAGTAGGCACGGGATGCAAAACTCTCTTGGAAACAAATGGGAACCTCTAGGAAAAGGTCCCACATGTCAGTGAAGCCCCAATGAGAATCATCTTGACCTGAGTGGGAGTTGCTGCTGCGATAGGATTGCAGTGGGAAGCCAATGGCATGTGTTTCCCCACATGAGCCTGTTGAGACACCAGGTAGATGGGACTAGCTGACAAGAAACCTCCCTTCTCTGAAAAAAACCCTCTGACTCGGGAGTGAAATATGCTTTGAAGGTGCTCCCGAGTTACCCAGCTCACATCCAGCTAGGTAAATACATCAAGCTTTAGCAGTGATCCGCTCTCAAGGCATTGGGTTTGGTTTCCTGCCAGCTCTGTAAGGAATGCACCACTGCTTTGAGCCAGCACCCAGAAGAGACAGGTGGGTTGGACTCCTGTGTGCCCAGCACGGCACTACCAGCGCCCACCCACCAGCACCAGTGAGTGGTAAGAGCTTGTGGGCCAACGCCAGCTGTCTCTGAGCAAGACATCTCACCCCACCTGCTCTTACCTGGCGGTGGAGAGGTGGTGACCTCCAGCCAGTGAGGAGCCTTGTCCAAAAACTGGTATCAAAGACAGGCCACCTGAACCTGCTTCTCAGGGTGTCCATTGTTCCCCTGGGGATGCACAGGGAGGTTGTGGTTGCTCACTCCAGCAACGTGGTGCAGAGACTTCTAAAGCTGGGACAGGGAAAGCCCCCCCCCCAAACTGTCCCGTACACCAAACAACACCTGAGGGACCATTAAAAATGAAAGGGCTGAGCATATTCCTCTGTGGTGGTTTACAGTATTATGACTACTTTGATGTTTCATAGTCTATTATTTCTAGCTGGGTCATTTCAACTATAACATTTTGTTGACAGCCCCCAAATCTATCTTATCAATTGACAAGTAGAGTGAAAACTGTATTAACGTTCGCGGTCGATGAATACAAGCCTGCTAGGAAACAAGGGCTAGGAGCAATGTCATTTGTCTCCCTTCCTTTCAAGGCTTAAATGTTTGTGCTTACTCCAAAATTGTAAGCTCTTTGCAAAGGGATTATTTTCTTTTGTATCTCCACAGCACCCAGGTGAGGGGGCTCTCAGCTGACTGGTGCAAATGATAAATGACAGGCATCATATTCTGGTGTGATTACACACGTTGACATCCCTCACATAGGTCAGGTCCTCAATCAGCGCCAATGTGTGTAACTCCATTAAAGTCAAACCGCAGCAGGACCTCCACTCTCACCCCTTCCATCCAGGGGAGTGCTCAGGGATGGTGGTGGGATCCAGCCAAACCCGAGGACCCATGGTTGGTGACCACATACGTGTGTCAGAGATTTGGCATCATGTAAAGCACTCGGTGAGCAGCAGAGGGCAGGGGAGCCCTGGTACCCTCCAGGGAAAGGTTACACCAGCTTCTGCTGTCACAGACCCATAGCTAGACCAAGGGGGGCCTCCAGTCAAGTTATATCAGCATGTTGTCACCGCAATCACAGCCTGGACCTCTGACCACGACCAGAGCCCATCTTCCTTTAGGAGAGGTACGGAGGTTGGCAGAGAAGCACATGCTTAGAAAGAAACCCGAAAGGCTCATTAACTGGGAAGGCTGATGAGCGACTCAGTGTATCTTAAAGCAGAAGACGGTAAGAGTGTCAGCACAGACACCTCTGTTGATCTGTTGCTATCTTCCCTGTGCACAACAGGCTGACACAGGCAGCTCTAAACAAGGAAAGACAATTTTGCAACTGCCAACCTCCGGTTTGCCTGTTTGGCAGGAGTATGAATCGGGGTGGGGGTTGTTTTGGAACCTTTTAGTCCTTCTTACCCCTTTCTGCTCTTTGTCTGTCCATGAGCTTTCCCAGGCGTGGCAGCAGCACCTTACAATGTGGTGCTATGCTGGAATCAAAATTCACTTGCCGAGCATAGAAAAATCCCATATTTACCGCACTTCTACAGGTCACCTTCATTCTCGAACTTATTATATGCATTACCTTGTAACCTGTCTTCCTTCAAGCGTATGGTTGCCCTGACGTCTCCCCTTGGAGAAGCATGGCCAGCCAACAGAGCTCCCCAGCTATGTGGCTGCTCTCTCCAAGGACATATTAATTAAAGGAGCACGGCTCATGCTGCTGGCTGCAGGCCTCAGCATGCAGGAAAAGTTTTAAGGTGCTCTGTGTGCGTGGAAGAAACAAGCAGGGCTCGTTGGTCCCTGCTGAGATGAGGCTCAGTGAATTCCTCTGCATTTTCCCCCTGTTAATAGCAATTCCCCCCAGTTAGCACTGCTAGCTGCACACCGGGGAGAAGGAAAAGGTGGGTGGCTGTGTCCTCGCTCCTTAGTTAGCATTGGTCCCTGCCCCAAAAAGCAGCCGTACATGGCAGGGGACTGCAGTGCAATCACAGCCCAGCCCGGCACTGATGCCTTGCGAGGTGCTGTGTATGGCTGGGTAAAACAGATCTTCTTTATTCAAGGAGTTACTAGCTTTTTACATGCAACTTTAACTCTTTGGAGAGTGCGAAAAATGCTCTTGTAAAGAGTAAAAAAGTGTGTTTACAATGTTCTGTAAAAACCACCCATCTCCATCTCTGTAGGACTTCAAGGATCTCATTGAATTACAAAAAGAAGCATATTTAAAGGAGGGCATAAATAGTTCAATCTTATATTCAAAAAGGGTCATAGCATGGTTTATGGGGCCAAGATGTCTTCTAGCTATTTTTTAAAGCAACAAGCAAATCTGCTCTGAGTTAGGGAAGGGATTTGAATCCTGTTATAACAGGTTGGCTCCGCACACAGTGGCCAGCCAAATAGCATTGTAATCCGCTTCATCCCCGGCAGGATTAAAGTGCATTATACCCCCACAAGATTTATTTATTTATTTGGTATAAAGGAGGAGAGGGACTCTGAAACCTGCTGCTAACAACTCCCAGACACCCTCAGTCACAGTCTCAGCCCAGGCACCCTCAAATCTCCAGTGCAGGGCTGTAATTTGGAAGCCCAAGTGGCGTTTGGCCCCAATGTCCAGCAGGATTGCAACGGCCATGGCGAGAGGGGCTGCAAACCCCCTTGCTACCTACAAACCCAGGTTCCTGGCAAGGCACCTGGCTCCTGTCTCAGCTGTGGGCCCAGGCTGCATGAACACTGGGCACCTCAGACCGTCAAATCCTTTTGTAGGGATGCAGATGGCAGCAAGCAGTGTTGCTTTGCCACCCCTCCTTCAGCCCTGCCTCTGTTTGAAGGGGTTTCAGCGGGCAAAACAGGAAACCAGGTTGACCACAAAAGACCCCAGGAGCCTCTGTCTGTGTGTCCACAGCTGCCTGCAGACTTGACCGTAATGGTGCTCTGCAGAGGCGAGGCAGAGCATGCTCCTGCAGCTCTCCCCAGGGGCTCTCCATCCACCACTGCTGCCTCCTGGTCCCGGGAGCTCCCCTCTCCCATAACCCGTTAACCTTGAGCTCGCAGACCCATGCACCTGCACAACCCATGGGATCATGGCATGGTCTTTGCTCCAAGCGCACCGCAAAGCAGGGCAGCTCCGAGCTCCAGCGTGGTCTCCCAGAGTAACAATTACAGCATCTCCTTGGTGGAGGGAGAGGGAGGGGAAGAGCCACCAACTCAGAGGTTTCTGTGTTAATATGCTCTGCCTTCTTTCTCCCCTTCTCCCGCCCCAAACCCACTGTGGAAAATTAATTATTGCTGTTAACTGGCACTGCCTGTCATGCTACAGCTCTGGAGATGGGATAGAGTGGGTAAGCATCAAGTCCTTTCCTACCCGTGTTTGATTTTGAGCGTGAATTTCAATAATAAATCTGACCTGGTTGAAGGACATTTCGAGTCAGACGTTTCAATGGGAGATGGTGCCATTATTATAATACTAGAGAAATGCCTCTCCCCTTGACAGGGTGTTTGACAGCAGGGGTGAGGAGTAGCCATCAGACACCACCACATATCGCTTTCTAATCCACCCACTCTGATACACCTCAGTATATCAAGAATTTCTCAGTGCAGCCCTTTGGGTTAGACATAACAGCCCAGATACATCCCTCAGGAGAAATACTGCCCCAAAGCAATTGCTCTGGTTAACACATGGGGTGCGGAGGAAAGAGGGATGTTTTAATATAAGCCTTGATTATGTGAAATGAGTGGTGAGGTCTCAGTCTGCTTCCCAGCGGATGTAAGTCACATCTGGACATTCCTACAACTGGCATTAATTAGCACACGTTGCTGCTTGCCTCGGTAGAGAAGCCAAGCACAGAGCATGGTCCTGCAAGGCTCAGATGTTAAAAAGTCTGAGGCCAGGTTCCCACGCATCATGAATTTTGCCTCAAAGTCAGAATTTCAGACTTGTTTAATAATTAAGATGTTCTCCCGGTATCAAAGACCTCCCAGCGCACCTAGCTGGGCACACTTAGAAACTTCCTTTATTTCCCCAGAAACAATCTGAGGTTCTTAAGTAATCCAAGAAATCGAGTTTAAAGGAAGCACAGCAGATCCTGTGAGCTCCAGTAAAGTGAGGGAAAGGAGCTGCTGCAGCTGTGCCCTCTCTCCCCAGCGTTTCGGCGCTTCCTACACCGTAGAAAGACCCTAATCCTTGTCCTGCCTGCCTCAGGGCTGAGACTTTGGGTGTCACCCCCGGCACCCCCAGAGCCTTCCCATCACAATGGGCAACCAGCATCTCTCAGCCTGGTGCAGAAGAGGGAAAAACTGTGAATTCTGCTATAATTTCGGGGGGGGAGTATGAGGGAGACAGTCTTTACCCAGCTTTACTGGGGACGGAGCGAGGTAACGAGGAGCATGGGAGACAAAGCCACGCTCTTCTGGCTGCAGGACGCTGGGGTGGCGAGGACCGCGGCTCCCCCGGGGTGGTGGGAGCAATGACCATGGGAGCAATGACCATGGGAGCGATGACTGTGATGGGCTGCCCTCAGCACCTCTTGGTGGCATTGGCATTGGCACACATGGCATGGCACGGCACAGTGTAGAGCCTGTGGTCCTCCTTGGAGCTACTGGAAGTGGGTGCCAGGAGGTGCACGCGCCACCAAAACGGAGAGAATTGTTTTGGAGAGCTGAACAAGATTTAGGTAATATGCTGAGCCTGCTTTTGGTGTGATTTTTGCAACAGAGGCGAGCAGAGCTGAGCCACCACATTCAGCCAAACTGTGTCCAGCTTCTGATGGAGCTGGGGAGAGCCTGGGCCTGAGATCTCCACTTAGGTCCTTCTGGAAGTGGGAGCAACTTCCCAGACCACAAATGTACACATTTTATTTGGAAACAGAAAGCATGGATGTTGAGACATTACACACCTTATCAGACTGCATTATTTTTTTTTCTTTCCATAGCTTGTCTCTTTTTGTTAAGTACCTTTTCTTCTGCACTATTGTTCCTCCTCATCCTTCCCATTCCTTGCTATACCAAGGTCTTAAAGCAAAAGATTCTCCTCATCTGTCATTCAATAACCTAATTTTGGCCTTTTTTAACTCCCGCTGAAATTAGTGATGTTAATTTCACTGCAACTTTGGATCTCTTGTTTTCCTCTAAGATCTTTCAGAAGAAATCACAATCATTCAATCCTCAGCTTGTTCGGTGCTACCAATTTACCTACTGACAGATGAAGTCCTGCTTTAAGACGGTCACCAGCAAGATGAGGAAAGCTACAAAAACCAGTGAAATGCTGCTGTCACCACTTGCTGGTGCAGCTGGCGAGGAAGCCAAGTGTCTTACATGGCTGCAAAACCTAATTGCTATTGTGCACTGGATCAGGGTTTGAGCAGGCAGGTCTGGCTGGGGGTGCCACGGGTGCCTGTTGTTCACCCAGCTCAGTGAACCACAAATCACAATCCATTCACCAGTGCTGGCAAAAGAGAGTAGCTTCCCTCTACTTTGGTGTGGTGGTGCAAATCCACTTTCAGGAGGGATTTAAGCTGACAGTCTGGTGTGTGCACTGCCGAAGTAGGGAGACATCCCTTCTGCTTCCATGCTGCAGAGCTGAGCAGGGCAGTGGCCTCAGCTGGTTTTCACAACCTCCCACGAAGCTTTTACCCCCAGGGATTATTGAGGGCTGTGCTGAACGGCAAAATTTCAGTGGTGCATGGATATGTCCTGAAAATTGCTCTGGGTGACCTGCTGCTAATAGCCACCTGAATGACTCCTGCTCAGCTCTCCCACAGAGTTCTCCTCCAAAGAGACAAGAATGTCCTGGCACAACCAGTGAATTGCCTGACACATACACAGTGTACAATCTGAAGCCCTTTTATTTATTTAGAGACATTTCTGAGCATCTTATGTAACATTAATGGATTTATCTTTAGCTCTCCCCTTTAGTCTCAACAACGACATGAAAGTGTCACTGGGGCAGAATGGCAGAGACCTCTGAGTACTTTCTGTGTTTATTTTGGTGTACTTTTTTTTAAAAGGTAGAAATGCTTGAAACAACTTTGGAAAGGAATTAATCAGTTATTTCCATACCAGATGTAGTGCTTTCAGTTCTAGTCTTTTCTTCTAAAGCAATTCATTCTGAGCTGATCCGCAATGAAATCCCTTTTCCTGCCAGAGTGGCCTCCCCAGTAAAAAATAAATCATCTGCACAGCTTTAGTGATGTTACTGGTATTTTATACATGGAAATATTAAGCTCCAGTGTGGTTGGCAAATTGCCTATCAACTCCTGGGAAATGTGTGGTGGAAAAGAGACACAGGTCCTTGTGAATATCTTAAACACAAGAACACACACTCTCTCGTATCAAGTGCCAGCTGGAATGGAAAGAGAAACAGAGAAATGGAGCATAAATGAGACAGAAAAACATGAATCAGTAACGTCCCCTTGTGCAGAAAGCAAATACTATACATGAGCAAGGAGGCGGCTGCTATGGAGCAGAAAACCACATCAGCAGAGGATGAAAATGTTCTTCCACTCAGGATCTGCTGTGTGGAAAATAAGCAAAGTAATAAGTGTGAAAATGGAGTAAATAACCACCACACAAAGATTACATAAGGCAGCTGGGGTAAGGGGGCGGTTAAGGTCACCATCAGGCTTTGCAGGAATGAGAGGCTGAAATGGAAATGGCAGGATGGCAGCAAGTGCAGTGAGCATGGTAATGCCCTGAACTCAGCAATACCACTCAGGGGTTCAGTGTCAAGCATGTGCACAGATTCAAAAATATGTATGTTTTATAGGATCAGACCCTTATTCAGACATACTTATTCTAAAAATTATCAAACTTGATCCAGCAAAAGACCATATGAAAAACCTGCTGGAGTCCAGCAAACTGATCCATCTCTTTTGAAGAGTGCAGGGTGGATTGAAGACATCTTCCTTTTTAACAGGGAATTGTGCCTGGATGTCTCGCTGCTGTATTGCCACGTCTGCTCAGATGAGGATGCCTGGTTGCACACAGGGATGTGTTATCTCTGCTAGTTGGACCCCCATAGTATGAAAAGGCACACTACAGACCAGTGGGGCCAGGCTTTGCTTGTGGGGCAGTACTATGAGTTCCTTACCTGTACTACCTGAGAGCTGAGGACATCTCTGAGATGCAACATCTTTTTGAGTCTAGGATCAGTGAGATGAATTGTCCTCAGAGGAAGACTGCCTTTCTTACCACCGATGATCAAGGAAGCCAGAAGACCTGCTTGGGATGGACATATCATTTTCATCTAGCTGAAGTTAGATGAAATGAACCCCACCAATACCCTACAGTTCCTCTGACTTATGCAAAAGAAAGCCCAATCAGAATAATTGTCTTTTTAAGATAAAGCCAGAAAGTTTGGGCACAGTAACACCAAGTATTATATTCACTACTGTTTGACACAGGTTCAGGTAAGACAATCTTCTTCCCAGGTCCAAAAAGCAAGTTTTGAGGGAGATTTCAGATACAGCAAAAAAGGTCTGGCAACATAACTGCAGGGTGAGAGCTCTCAATTTATTTCTACTAGAAGGAACTTCCCATCAAGAAAAAAGTAGGGAATAACTTTTTGGACTGATTGACAACAGAGAATTTCAGGCAAAGCAAGCAAATAGACCATGGGTGCTGTCACCATTGCTAGGCAAGACAGAGGGACAAAGGTAAATGTATGGTCATGTATCAGGGACAGGATAACCCCGTGCAACAGTGTGGGCTGGAGGCTGAGTGAATAGCAAGAAACTTTGCAGAAAAGGCCTTGGGTGTCCTGGTGGACAAGCTGAAAGTGAGCCAGCAATGTGCCCTTGTGGCAAAGGACAATCTCATCCTGGGCTGTGTTAGCAGCAGTGGAACCAGCAGGTCCGGGTGAATGATTATTACCCTCTGCTCAGCACTTGTGAGACCACATCCAAAGTATTGAGTCCAGTTTGGGGCTCCCCACCACATGGAGAGCATTGACACAGAGGAGCAAGCCCAGTGAGGGGCACCAAGCTGGTCAGGAGGATGGAGCAAAGGATGGAAGAGGAGAGGCAGAGGGTTGTGCTTGCTCAGCCTGGAGAAGAGAAAGGAATTGCTGCCTACGATTAACTAATAGGATTGTATAGAGAAAATAGAGCCAGACTCTTCCCAGAGACGCACACTGGAAGAATAGGAAGGACCAGACATAAGCCAAAACAAGGGATATTTTGACTAGATATGAGGCAAAAAGTCCTTCTCATGGGAGTGGTGAGGCACTAGCACAGGCTGCCCAGGGAGGCTCTGCCATCTGCATCCTTGGAGATTTCAAAAACTTGATGAGACCTTATCGCTCTCTACAACTACCTGAAAGGAGGTTGTAGCAAGGTGGGTGTCCATCTCTTTTCCCAAGTAACAAGTGATAGAACAAAAGGAAATGGCCTCAAGTTACACCAGGGGAGGTTTAGATTGGATATTAGGAAAAATTTCTTCATGGAAAGGGCTGTCAAGCATTGAAACAGGCTGCCCAAGGAAGTGGTTGAGTGCCCATCCCTGGAGGTATTTAAAAGATGTGTAGATGTGGTGCTTAAGGACATGGTTTAGTGGTGGACTTAGTAGCACTAGGTTAACAGTTAGACTTGATGATCTTAAAGGTCTTTTCCAACCTAAACGATTCTATGATTCTATGACCCTGAGCAATCTGACCTATCTTTGCAGTTGACTGTCCTTTGAGCAGCGGCTGGACAACACAATGCCCAGAGGTCCTTTCTCACCTGAATTGTTCTGACCTTGCAATCCTACATAAAAACAGAGCTTGGTGTGCAATGAGGGGTGCAGCAGTATAAGGGTCTCAAGAGCAATCATCAAACGTTTGCAACAACAATGACCAAGCCAGAGTCATATCTGAAAGACATATCTGAAAAGAGTGAAGGCAGCAGACAGACAGACATGTGGGACACACTCAGGAATCCAAAGATCAGCACAGGAGACTGACACCAGTGAAAAAGTATGGAGCTATACCAGTTAAGCAAGTATCTGGTAATTTAAACTCATCAGAAATGCAAATCCTTATGGTAGTCCAAAGCCCAGGGATATTACCAGCTAAATCAGTCTAGATTGGAAAGGAGGTCACTGTGGCAGATGAGGAATGGCAAAAGAGACTAAGACATACTTCAAAATGTGTTTTGGGATAAGCACCCTTATTGGTAATTACAAGCAATACAAAACAAACTAGAGGGGAGAGGACAGATTGTTCAACATCTATCGGAAAAGACTTTGCACAATGGCACAAGGGTAAACATGTTCCTGAAGAGCACTGAGTGGAGCAAATAGCGTGGAGCAAGTCACGTGGAACAAGTAATCCAGTTGGACAAATCTGCCTTTCATTCTCCTTACAGGATGACTGCCAGCAGAACAAACTTTCCCTGGGTTTATTCAGTTAACTGCTTCATGATTACTTTCCCCCTACGACGTGATCCCTAATGATTCAGACCCACTTTTTGGCATGCAAGATGTGTTAATTAGCTGTGCAAAGAGGTACAAAGCAGAGGGGCTGCTTACTTAGTGTTGCTCCTGTTCCCTGCCTGGATTCTGGGTCTGCTCCCAGGCTTGATAGAGCCTGTATCTGTTTATCTTTGATCAGTGAAAGCCAGAGGTGCTGCACAGATTTTGGTGACTTAGGATGAGATAGCATCACTAGAGGTGAGGAAATCCTGATTTACCCAGCATTTTTAGGCCAGCTCATGGTTTGCAGTATGGAAGTCTGCGGGTGAGCTGTATTTTGTTGGGGCAGCTTAAAATATTGCCATCCCACATGACTTTGTTGGTCCCTTAAAAACTGTCATTTCCCTGGTGCAGGGGCAGCAGAGGGGGAGATAAAGCTTGGTCCTCATGCCACGCCCAACCCATTTCATAAGCCTTTGTGGGTTTATTAAAAGAATTTGCATTAGTATGTCAGACTGAAGAGGCAGCTGAAATGCAGGTACATGTTCCCTTGTGCTGTCTTGGCTCTGGGAACGTGACTCCCAGCAGTGGCCATGCAGGCACTGGGATCAGGAATTTCCTAGGCCACTGCAGCAAGCTTCACCAGGGGATATCTGACAGAAGCCTGAGGCATTGGTCCTTGAAGAATGTTTTGCTGGTTTTTAAGGTTTGTTGGCTTGGGGGAGATGTTCACATTTCATTTTCTCTCCTCACATTCCTACAGAATAGTTGTGATGTGGCCCTACAAAATAGTTGCAATAGTTTCCTCTCTGCCATCATTCTGGCAAATGTTTTTTTGAGACCTCTTTACCCCTGTTGAGTCAAGCAGTATCCCATATAAATATTTAACTCAAGACATGTACCCAGTTTTAGACCTCTCATTATCTGTGCTTTTGGGAATGGGTAAAAAGGCATGTTTTCCACAGCCACATGCCAACCTCGGCAGAACTCAAACTCGAAGAAGGCAACAATGCAGCAAGAGCATGTTCCTTATAAACAGGGCTTTGTTTACTTGCAGATAATTCATGGCTATGCCCAGGTCAAGATTTAAAGTGTGGCAGGAAACCAGACACAAATGCTTGCAGAAACTCACCATCACTTCCTCTGGTTTCCCGCTTACACCCAAACTGGAATCTTTCATCCAATTACAATTCCTGCCTGGAATCTAAAGGGTCTAAATCATATGGGAAAAAGTACACCTTTAAAAACAAAAAAAACCCCTTTTACTAGGTTTCTTCTGCCATAGAAAATATTTCAAAAAAGAGACTCAAAAATGTTAAGGTCATGCAAGGTTGCACAAACATAACCACTGGTTTCTAAATAACTGATTATAAAGACTGAATTTTCTTTCAGGCTGTTGGTAAAAGATGAAGGCACTATCAGAAAACAGATCTGAAGCCAGTTTAATCTCCAGGAGTTTCACAAGGCAACTGGAGATAATTTAGTGTTGCAGCTAAACACGAGCTTACTGGTGAGGTATCTCTTAATAATTTTTAAGCTTTTAATGATTTTTTAATAGTAAGCCAGTGATTAGAAAAAAACATCCCAGTTCACAGATAAATCCAGGCTGCGTCTGGGTATTTTGCCTATTTGCTGCTTTAACTAAAGCAACTTTAATTTGCCAGAGGCCAATCAACAGCCTCTAGCATGAGAACTCAGTCTGATGAAGCAGATGTTGGGGAAGGGAAGACCTTTTCTTTACTCACTCATAGGGAAAATTAATTGATGCTGAAAGCAGCCTTTCAGCATTTTTTGGAAAAGTAACTTTTGCTTCTTGACTTTTACAACATAGAAGAAACTTACAGATCAAGTAGCTTCTGAGTTGTTTTTCATGGAAAAGGACCTTGATGCTCTCTACAAGGCAAGTCATGCAGTGCGTTACAACCAGCTCCAGTCCTGGCTGACCCGTAATTACAGCTCAGGCACTCCGGTAAGACCTGTGCCACCTGGTGTTTGCAAATAGCTGAGCATTGAAAGATGAGCAAGAACCTAGTCCAGCCCTCCATGGTCAAGAAGTCCTGCAGCCTAAGTCCACTTTTGTGGGTAATTTGTGTCCCTGGTGGGGAACAACCCTACTTCTTGGTGGGGGTCACCAGACTTCCCCAAGACCCATCCAGTGAGCGTCTGTTCCTGAGTTCATGGGCAAAATCAGGTTGAGCTCCCTGGAGAGCACTCAGTGATGACTGACCCAATGCTCTGAGCCCAGGCTACAACTAACGGTGACAGAGAGTTTGCTGTGCTCACCTCCGTACCCCAAACTACTTTTCCCCTCCATGTACAAACACAGCCTTTGAGCTCACCAACAGCGCTGGCAGGCTGCCCGTCTCCTGCCCCGCACACCCCGGGAGCTGGGGTGCGATAAAAGATGGAGCAGGGATGCAGCAGAGGCTGGATATGAGCCAGGCTGAGCCTAGTGAATAAATAGGTGCATTAGGCAGGTGCTGTGCCTGAACTAATAAGCCCTGCAGGAGACAGGATCTGTTCGCTGCAGCATCCTACCAAGGCGTTATGGTTTATCCACCTCCAAACCTGACGGGCACATCCACGTGCTGCAGCAGCCCATTGCGCTGCTGGAGCCGCGGCGGGGATCAGCTAGCTGGGATGCTCTGCAGGCACCTGTGCCTTTGGTTTCTCTCTCTGTAAATGAGGTGGGGGACAATGTTCTCTGACATCAGTTGGGTGGTTTGGGATGGAGGCCAAAGTAGTCACATCTCCTGCTGTAGGTTAAGCTGTGTGTGAGGGACCCATCTGCAAAACTGGTCCTGTTGCCAAAAACACTGGGAAGCCGACGATCTTTTTGGTATCAATGAGGCTTGGGGGGATATGCTCTTTCCATCTCACAGTCAGGCCGTAAATATCTAAGACTGAAAATGAGGATGCTGAAGCTTAATTGTAGCCAGCTAAGTTTATTATTTTTTTTTACTTTAATCCCTTAATGATGATTTTACTCTAAGTAGAAAATATAAAGGATTTTAGGAGCGTTAAGTAATACTTAGAGGGCTCATTAATCCACAGTTAATATGCAGCCACCACTGAGAGGGAATGAAGCAATCACGCCACCTCAGCATTACGCAGCACGCTGTCCCCGCCTGCCTTCAGAAGGGAAGCGGAGGGATGCCTGCTCCACCTGGGACCGCGGGATGAGATGGAGGTAGACAGAAGACGATGGTCTGAGGTAGACACCACAAGGCACGTGCAGCCCCCCTAACCTCCCTTGTCATCATGCATTGGGGTTGTGGGGCAGATCTGCACCAACGTCTTGACTTTTTCCCTAACAAAGATGGCAGAGCAGGCACCTTTTACTTTCAGCTTCTAACCAAAGTAAAATTCAGCCACCTAGGTGAAGGTTGAAGGTACTGCTTTGGAAAGGTGTGTGTCAGTGCAGCAACCTCTGTGCTTTTCCCTAGCAAAGGCAAAACCCTCGGGAGGTCAATCACAAGTCATCTAGGCTTCGCCACACCAATGACCCAATAAAAAATAAATGTGTGGGAGTATTCACCAGCTTTGTCTTCACTGATAAACAAACAAAAACGCTTTTCATCACTTTGGGTTTTCTTGGCGGTTCCCCATGCACAAGAGCAATTAGACTGCGCCTCGTTCAGTCCCAAGTACAATGAGTTCCCAGAGCTGAAGCAGAAGCGGAAATCGCAGTGTCTGCAGTACAGCCAGCCAGTCTCAGGGGTTTAATTCCGGGGGGCGGGGGGTAATTCTCATAGAAAATAAAATGTCCTAATGCCATGCAGCAAATAAAAAAAGTTGCAGCTCAATGATCTTCAGGAGGTTCTTAACTGGCAGAAAATTCAAGGAGGTACTGTGCACTGCCTGAGGACAGGGTAAAACAAGAATGGAGGGGCATGGAAGGCAATAGTAGATGTACAGTACTACGCTGTCAAAGGCAAGATGCTCCCTTGTCCTGCCAGGGACCTTAATTTTCCACATACCTGTCACGACAGGAAATGAGTACTGAGGCTGTTACAGTGCTAAATATTTCTTTTTGTGCATTATCTTCATTCCCAGCATACAAGACAAAGCTGAGGCCGCTCATGTGCTGGCCAGGCACATGGGACCTGCTGAATTGCATCTTGGACACAATACAGTGTCGTGGCCAAATCTCCAAAAAGGCACAAATCCCATCAACCTTGGGCAGCTGCTTTTGTTGCAAAGCAAAGAGAGGAGCAAGAGGAGGAAGCTTGCCTTTCTGGTGGGCTTGCCGCTCAAACCCAGTCCCAAAGCTGAAGAAGGGAAGAAATGTATGTGCTCAAAGGTGTCAATCCTCCTCTGGACCAGAGCAGCAGGGGTGCAGGGCCCCCCGAGGTCCCAAGCGTCGAGCTGTGCCCTGCAGCTCATGCATGGGCGCTACCCTGGTGGGAAGCGGCCTGTGGTGTACACGTAGCATTGGCAGCTGCCCCAAACTTCATGGCCAGGAAACAGGGGGTGTGGACACGTCGTCCTCAAAATACAACATCTTGCTGCAAATTGGCCCCCTCCTTCCTGCTCTGTGCTGCCCTCATCCCTAATGTAGACATATCCTCTGCACCTCCTCTAATCCAGAAACTATGCCTGGGGAAGCAATAAATGCCATACCGTGATGTGATGCTCCCGATTTTCCAGAATTTTTATCTAAGCATAACCCATTGATGTTATTTAATTATCATAAAGCAGCTGCCTTAATGCATCCAAAATACATCTATTTGCCTTAATTTTACAGTATGGTAATTAACTACCAATGACTTATTTAAAGTATATTTACAGAGGGAAATGTCAGACATGCATCACTTTTTCATGCCCAGTAAATGCACCCACAATAACCAATTTCGTATTTAATTAGCTTGCTTATGAGCTCACCTCTGAGAAAAATTATTTCAGAGAATGTGTTAGCTATGATGCTTAAACAGGTTCTCAGAGAGAGGATGCACCAGCTGCAGGTCAGCAACAATTTTTTGCTTTATGTCGGGGTGTTTTGCTGTTCATACAGGCTTAATGTAGTTATGGCCTTCACATCATTTTTAAGTTAAACTATTAACCACACAGAAAATCAATATGCAATAGAACAACGTTAATTAAGCGAATCATAAATCAACCCTTCTGTAGACACAGCAGGTACCAAAGACTTTCATAAAGCTCCTGGCCTGTCGTCATGAAGGGAGAGGAAATTGTTACCATGAACAACACGTTTCTGTGCATCAGATCTAGATTAAGCAATATATACACACTAGCAAATATTAATTGGGAAGGGAATTTGTGTCTGTCAGGACCTAGTAACAGTGAGATCCTTCAAGAGTTCCTTCTGCTGTAGCTCCCCGGACAAGATGGGAATCTCACAAATTAAATGGCTCTTCCATTTCTGTATCGTGCTCACGGACGTAGTCCTCCTGGGAAGTGCAGTGCCGGTCCCTTAAATGAGGGTTGCACCACCATCCCCTGGGATCACTGAGCTGCCTCTTAGCCACCAACCCCAGGAACCGCAGGGCATCACATTTGTGTCTTCTTTGGCCTAAATGAAGAGCAAGTCGCAAGGCTGAGGATCTTCCACTGCTTGTCACTGACTTTGCATACTCACAGCATGTTCATCCATCACTGAGGACAAGTGTCCAGGGGGAGCCTGGGAAGCCAGCGGGAAGGGCAGGGGAAAGGAGGGATCCCATTTTGAAACATTGCTGATATAACACAGGGTGAAACTTTGGTGAGGGAACAGTGAAATTTTCTTGCCTCCCAGACATAAATTCACATCCTTTAAAGCTAGAAGATGCTCTTATGGTAACTTAACCAGGCCAGCTGCACAAATCCAAAGCCAAGATCCTTTCTCAGGAACTTAAGGCCATAACTTCAGCTCCCTGATATCTTTTAGAAAGACCTCTAGTTTGGACACAATGACTTCCATTGATAGAGATCACACTTCCATGGGCAAAATATGATATATTTAGAAAAGGTACTGTCGACAGAAAAAAAAGACTACATTTGATTACCTCACAAGGGCTTTGGGGAACCTGGGAAAGGCCTGTTCAGTGTTTTCTTTTTCCTGAATGTTGACAAAATAGCAGCAACTCGAGATCTCACAGAAAAGCCTGGAAATTAAGTATTCCTTCCCTCCTGCTCAGGAGAACTTTGATATCCCCACAGAAACACTGTGTCTGTTGCAAAAAACCAGAGTAGCTTTGCTGGGGGTTGGAGGGGAGGCAATGAAATAACCCCAGAAAAATCAATTACAGCTGATTGACACTAGAGGTTTGTATCAATTCGGTGAGACTCCCTTTCTTCAGGATAGTTTTGCGATAACCTTGCATTCCCTCGTTGCTGACCGCATCTGCCTGTTCCCTCCACGGTGGCTTTCCCCTGTGCTCCTCTCTCTCCCAGCTTTTGCAGGTGCGGTTACAGCTCATCTCGACTGCTGGATCAGCACTTCATGCCCTCTGAGGCTTCGTGAAAGTCACCCCAGCTTGCAAAACTACTGACTGGTGCTTCAGCACCCTGTAAAAGCCAGCAATGTCTGCACACACCACTTACCCCCCCACAGCAGAGCCCCAGCTCTCTCCACTGCTTTCCCACAGTAGCTGCAGCACCCTCCCCCTGCCCCATTTTGCCAGATTACTCCTTAACTTTTCCCCCAGTCACATCCTGACCCATCCAGCTGGTTTCCCCATCCAGGAGCAGACAGACAGCGCTCTCCCTGCAGAGCATCTGCTTCTGCAGGTTCCTGAAGCAGCCTTGGTCATCCCACATCAGGGACATCAGCTGTGGGCTTTCCGCTCCCTCAGCCTTGGGGGTACCAGCCTGGCAGTGTTACAATGCCTTAATGCCCCACTTCTGTTCTAATTAAATATCGAAACAGGGGACTCGATCTTCTTGTACTTTTTTTTTTTTTTTTTCTGCCGTAGAGAGGCCATGGTGCATTGGTCTGGAAAATATCATGCT
Source organism: Pelecanus crispus (assembly GCF_030463565.1). Lineage (NCBI taxonomy): Eukaryota > Metazoa > Chordata > Aves > Pelecaniformes > Pelecanidae > Pelecanus > Pelecanus crispus. The sequence continues at coordinate 194,297,674 of NC_134643.1, read as the reverse complement.
TGTCTTTGGCACACAGCCAGGCTTTCATAAAATGTTCCTGAAGTAGAAACTCCCAGTCTGCCTATAAATACCGTCACCTATGTTTTAGAGCTGGAAAAACCAAGGCCTTTCTAAGGTTAAAGCAAGGTCTGCAACACAGAAAGGAGAAAGCCCCAGTGTCCTTTCTTTTCATTAAGGAGGCGTTCTCAGTAATTCTGTGGAAGGAGAGATGAAACCTCTTCTGAAGTCAGGAAAAGTCTCAGGGGCTCAGCACTTACAGGTTCACACCTCCCATCAGCAGAAAGAAGGGGCTTTTTTTGAAGTTGATCAAAAAACGTTTGATTTTGAAGTTACAGAAAGCTATTATTATGTTGTTTCCAGAGATAATCAGTCCAGGCACCTGACACATACAACAAACAGAAATACAGTGCTAAAAAAAAAAAAGAAAAGTAAATGTCAGCTGATAGCATTTATAGTCCAGAAAAGGTGCCCATTGAAGGACAGACACTATTCCCTGTCTCACCTCAAAGTACATGAACCCCAGTTCACAGGATCTTTGTAAGGACATTTCAGCTCCTGATAGGGCTGTTGTGCCAGCCACAACAGTTTAGAAAATAAATTAAGAAAGTTACTTTCACATCTGTGCTGCATCGTCTCAAGATTACATTAAACTTGTGATCCAAATCATAGAAAAAATGAAGACATTATTGGGTCTCCAGGGGCAAAAGTGCAAATTTCATGCAAGATGCCTTCTGTTTGTCCCTGAAGGCAGTGCCTGGGCATCACCCACAGGACGCTGCCTTCCAGCTATGCCTCTGACAGTGATGGTCACAGAGGGGACACCTACAGCAAATGCCTTCTGCTGATTATTTAAGAGGAAGAGGGAAGTCTTGATTGAATTAAATCTGTAGTAGAACTTACTTAGGACTAAATTACAACAAAGTTTTATGACCCTATTTCATAATGGGGAGTGCATTGTGCTCGTTTCCTTGAGAAACCTTGAACCAGAACTGGAGAATGGAGAGTGGAAGTGGGAGGTGGTTTCAATGCCAAAAAGGGGGGGCTGGGTTTTGGTCCCTTCCCTTTGGACGGGTATGGCCATCTCCCTGCAGGGCAGGTGACAACCCCAGGGCAGGAGAGGCGCACGACTGAGCTCAAGTGGTTGAATCTGCATTTTTCTGATCTCTTGGATTCACTGCAAAACTGATGATAGTGCAGGGCTTGTACTTTTCTCCTGTCTTTTTCTTCCCCTTAATAAAACAGAGTGGTCCACTATTAATGGACATGCATTAAACTGCTTGGCACAGCATGTTCAGCACTGAGAGCAGGAAATCATCATTTCAGGGCCACTGCTAAGAAAACCTGTTGAAATGTCTTGGGGCAGAGTGAAAATCTAGTATTTGGAGATTAATTATCTGGTATTTAATGAGGTCAAAAGCCAGGTAGCAATGCAACGTCTGTAGATGGGGACGGTAGTTTCATAACAGACCTCAGTGGTGAGGCTGGCTTTAAAAGTTTCTGCTCTCTCATTTCAGTCTCTTACCAATATTACCATTTTTGGGGATGTGCTGTGAACCAGATTGCTGAAGTGATCTGCATTGCAAACTCTTTTGGGGGATTATATTTGAGCTGTGACATTTCCAAATTAGGCTCAGGTTTCTGCCAAATTGGAGCAACGAAGAAGATGTATGTGTGTGTGTGCATGCACATGTGCATTTATCCACATCAATATAAATGCACTGCAGAAGTGATGTTTGCACAGAGAAAGTACAGTATCAAAGTCCAAGATTGGTGGGTTATGTCTATACTGCTGAATGAAAGAGGGATGGGAAGCAATCTCTTGCCTGAAGCTAAATGCCAATGACTTCTTCAACTGGTTAGGGTTATCTCTTGCTATAGCAATTTCACGTTGGAGAGGTGTAGCTGGAGTGGTGCAAACAGAGGCAGGGAGTGAGTTGATAATTCGGGTATGTGGATGATCAGACCTCCAGTGCTTCGGTTCGCTACTTGATCTTCTTTTGCTGGACATAGCCGTATATCCCTCTGCACTGAACATACCCAGCTCCAGACACTGGCTTTGTGTTTTGGGCCCATCTGTCTGATGTAATGCAATTCGTAATATTTTCGTTTGATTTTTGACCTTCTTGGTTTTGTGTATGTATGTAAATATATAAATAAAAGGACAGTGTTTTTCCACAGTAAATTATACTTTGAATAAGTCAACAAAACATCCTATTTTTTCCTGATTTATGTTAAGAAATATGTGAACAGTTCCTATTTATTGCTTGTAAGAAAAACATGTTGCACATTAAAACTCCTGACCACTGTATCCTCTGCCATGTAGGTGTCTACTTTGCATTAGCCAAAATCCAGTCCTATCCCCTATTTCATCCAGTCCAGTTTTTCTGCAGAGTTCATGTTTCTCTCCGAGTACAATAACCATATCACTTCAGTTATTGCTGTCATAGCAAGAGATCAGACACGCTCCCTGCCTTCTCCATACAATATATCAACTCTGGTTATGTGAAATATTACAATAAATTATTACATCAGACAGGATACAGACAACAGGTTTAAAACACTATGGCATGACACATATAATATGAAATTATAGGCACACTACCTGACTAGGTATATGTGTGTATATTAGTTTGCATATGGGGCCTAGGAAAAGATTTGCGGAATTGGAGATCATTTTATATTTTAAAATTAAGAAACAGAATGTAACTACTCTGGGCTTGAGCCCTTTCTTGCCTCTTACAAAAAGACTGATGGTTTTCTTACAGCTATGGAACAGCTCTCCATCACATATTTTGTTTTTAAAGCTATAATGAGATCAGCCATAGCTGGCTTGTATCAACGCAGATGTTCATGAAGAAGAGATAATGGTTTAAAAGCTCTAATTTTGTTACCCTCTCTGCCATCTAAGTTGATCCTAATGTGATTAGGAAAGTCCTTTCTTACTTAGGCAGGGTCAATTTGTCTCAGAGGAGGTAGGGAAAGGAGACACTGAGGGTGCTAGTGCTGGCTCCATGCTCAGAAATGTTATCGTGGCAGCTAGGAGACTTGTTAATATGGTGTCCTTCATCACGTTCAAAGGCAGGGAAGAGCAACCCACTTTAGTCATTCCTTCTTTATTTGCATTTATCTGGAAGCAACAGGCTGCCATGTTTCCATAAGTGCACTTTATACAAAAAGAGATTCCCAAACCTGGTCGCTGTGGTTGTACCAGATCAGGCTGGGTTCATCATATCTGATTTATCACACAGCTTCCCCTCAGTGTGGTGGAGGACCACAGGAAACCCAATGCATCGGGCAGCAAGCTGCCAAACTATTGATGCAACATGTTTGGCTGCCAGACCTCCTAAGCATTTCATATCATACACAACCAGACAAGAACACATTAATACAGTCATAGGGATGTTTAGCTTAAGGTCAGAAAGTACCAGGATGCTCCCAAACCATCAGGAGCTCTTGTGAAATAATAATAGTAACTGAGGCAGGGAGGAAGCCCTAAAGACATGTTGCTGCAGCGTTGGCTGGTGGGCCAAGATTTGGCTGTCAGCATGGGGAGCATCATGGGCAGCAAGTTGCAGACCAGAGGGTTGGAGTGGGCTGTGGGCATCATGCTGGTTTCAGAGTGTCCTGGTTTCAGCTGGGATGGGGTTAATTTTCTTCCTAGTAGCAGGCATTGTGCTGTGTTTTGGATTTAGTAGGAGAAGAATGTTGATAACAAGCTGATGTTTTAGTTGTTGCTGAGTACTGCTTATGCTAGTCAAGGACTTTTCAGCTTCCCATGCTCTGCCAGGTGCACAAGAAGCTGGGAGGGGGCACAGCCAGAATAGTTGACCCAAACTGACCAAAGGGCTATTCCATACCATATGACGTCATGCTCAGTATATAAACTGGGGGAAGTTGGCTGGGGGGGCAGCAATCACTGCTTGGGAACTGTCTGGGTATTGGTCGGCGGGTGGTGAGCAATTGCATTGTGCATCACTTGCTTTGTATATTATTATTACTATTATTATTATATTGTTATTATTACTACTACTATTTTACTTTATTTTATTTCAATTATTAAACTGTTGTTATCTCAACCCAGGAGTGTTTCTCACTCTTACTCCTCCGATTCTCTCCCCCATCCCACTGGGGCAGGGGGAGTGAGCGAGCGGCTGCCTGGTGCTTAGCTGCTGGCTGGGGCTAAACCACGACACAGAGCTATGTGCCACCAGAGCGGGGCAGGAGCAGCAGGGAAGGAAGGGCAGAGCTGTAGGATGATGCCCATCAGAGGAGAGACACATGATATAAGTGATGCTGAATATGCCTGCAGTTGGGCCACATCTGCGCTGCATTTTGGGATGGCCTCACACCACGGACGTGTATGGAAAGGTTAAAGAGAAGATCACTTCTCTTCTGCATTCACCCAGAGCAGGTCTGGGTGGAGACAAACACCACTGAGCTTTCATGTGTGCACTCTCGTCTGGCCACGGGGTATAAATTACCACTTTCCTCCACTGTAGTTCTCCATCAGAGGTCAAGAAAGAACTAATTTTAAAAAGATGGTGTTATTGTATGCCTACAGCCCCCTTCTTCACCCCTGGCAGTAGGCAGCTGCTCAGCCACTGCCTTTGCCATTACACCTGAGATGTAAACAGGCTACCACAGGTTGAGTTAACCTTCATCTGCAGGGGCTGAAGACCACACTTCCAGTCTTACAGAGTCATAGAATCTTTTAGGTTGGAAAAGACCTTTAAGGTCATCGAGTCCAACCATATCCTAACCCTGCCACCACTAAACCATGTCCTTAAGCACCACATCTACACATCTTTTAAATGCCTCCAGAGATGGGGACTCAACCACTTCCTTGGACAGCCTGTTTCAATGCTTGATAACCCTTTTGGTGAAGAAATTTTTCCTAATATCCAATCTAAACCTCCCCTGGTGCAACTTGTGGCCATTTCCTCTTGTCCTATCACTTGTTACTTGGGAAAAGAGATGGACACCCACCTTGCTACAACCTCCTTTCAGGTAGTTGTAGAGGGTGATAAGGTCTCCCCTGAGCCTCCTTTTCTCCAGGCTAAACAACCTCAGTTCCCTCAGCCACTCCTCATAAGACCTGTGCTCCAGACCCTTCACCAGCTTCGCTACTGGCTCAGCCCATTTCCTTCGGGGAAGTCTCTGACAAAGCTAGCGTGCCGGTCTTGGCCTCATGCCAATGTGCTGCCCTGACCTCTCATTTCTTATGCACTTATTTTCTGGTCGTCCTGATGCAAACCACAAAATTACCCTGGCACTTCCAGCTGCCAGTGCACCGCACTGCTTGTTGCTCCTGTGGTTCTTCCACTGAAGACAAGTGTTGTGTGATGTACATCAGCTCTTGAAACTCTGCGGATGAATGTTTCCTACAGTCTTTTTCCTATAGGTGTTTCTAGCATAAGTCTGGGGTTGCTGCTATCATTTGGGCTCTTTACATACCATGCGTTTTCTCTGTGTCATGGCAATGGATGGAGGGACCAGGTCATCTGATGTTTGTCACTTCTGCCTTGTCTCAGTGTTGTATTGCAAGGTCTTTCCATGCTGATGGATTGAGTGCAGAGGTTGCTCAGTGCTGTGGACTATCTTTTCCATATACGGCACAAACACAAGTTTGTTTCCAAATGTGTCTTTCTCAGTATTTCAAATTTTTCCACTTTCAGCTTTTTTGGTCTTAGCTTTGGGTCATGTTTCAGCTTTGTTTGCAAAACTGTTAAGTGTGGGTGCCCCCGCAGTTGGCATTGTTCAAACAGGATTTTCAGGATTACAATAGTAATACTGCCAAGACCTCATACAAAGTGGGAACGTTGCTTCAAGTCTGATGCAACCAGGTGTTACAAACTTCCAGAAAAATGGCTACTTTCAGGCTGTGGCTCCTTGCCTGTTCTGTGGCACCAGGGCCCTGGAAGTGCCATTCCCATTTCTTTCAGCAATGCTGCCAGGGGACTATGGAGTTTGGTTTATTGCACGCAAACATCCATTTTCTGGTTTCCTTTCCTTTCAATCTTCACTAACAATTCTTGCCCTTTTGCCCTTTGTGGTGGGTTAACCCTGTTCAGCAACTAAGCACCCACCAGCAGCTTGCTCACTCCACAGCAGCAGGATGGGAGAAAGAATCGGGGGAGCAATAGTGAGAAAAACTCACGAGTCAATATAAAGACAGTTTACTAAGTGAAGGAAAAAGAGAAAACAAAGAACAAGTGATGCAAATGCAGTCACTTGCCACCTTCTATCAGCAGACCAATGTCCAGCAAAGACTACTTTGGGAAGACTACCCCCCAATTTATTGAAGAGCATGATGTTGTGGAATATCTCTTTGATCGGTTGGGGTCATCTATCCCCTCCAAAACTCTCACCCACCCCCTGTCAACTTGTTGGAGGGGCAGAGTGAGAAATAGAGACCTCGATGCTGAGCAAGAACTGTTTAGCAATAACTAAAACATCTATGTGTTATCAACACTGTTCTGGTCACAAATCCAAAGTCCAGCACCATATGGGCTGCTGTGGAGAAAGTTAACTCCATCCCAGACAGACCCAGTGCTCCTTATTTTGATTTCATTCCACACCCTCAGTGACTCCTTCCTTCATGCACAGTGCTCCTTTCTGGTGCCAAATACAGAAGATACCTGACTAAATGGAGGATCCCATTTTACCCTGTGGAGGGTAATAGGCATGCCTAGAGTAGATGCAAAAGCAGATGAGGTGACCCCAGAGGACTATCTATCTACTTTGACTATTAGGAGAGCCTATATTGACTAGATCATATGCAGATGCCTGTGAACCTGTGATGTTAGGTAAGAAGAATCACACTTTTTCTTTGAGTTGTTTTTGAAACCTTTCAGTGATCTCAAAACTCTGAAGCACAGAGCATACTACTTTAACCAGATTTCTCTTTTTGAGATCATAGATACTCCAGCCCAGCAGCCTGTCACCTTCCACTACCTAAATAGTCCACACTTTCAAAGGTGTTTTGTTCTGTGACTCTTACTGAAATCTGAATTTTTGTCCTTAAAAATAGTTAACACGATGACATACTACATACATCACTTTCCACTTGTGTACGAGTGGAAATACAACTCTGGCCGCATTTTTTTACCCCTATGCTTTTGTGGTAACCCCCAACACTAACAAATCACATTGCAAGTGTTTCATTTTCATTAGCTGGAGGGATGATGAAGATTAAAAGGGAGACCAAGAACAAAGAAACCGGATTTTCTTCTATTGGTCACGCTGGCTTTCTATGCTGGAGAGAGGAAACTGTAACCCTCCATTTCTAGGTCACTTTGTTCAGGCACCTTTTGCTATGCACAAAGAGATTCTGTAAGCAGGATATACACAGCTTTGAAGTATAACACGGTTATATATTGGTTGACACAGACAAGAGATAGCTGGGATTTAATGTGCTACCAGGCTAAGCATTAGTATGCTCAGTGTCCCCAGTAAGACACCTGAAGAGTCCCCACTGGCCAGGCAGTCAGCCATCAGGTGGCGAAGGGCTGGTTTCTACTGCACTTGTAGAGGTCCTCAGTGCTGCTGAGTTTTCAGTTTCCAACTCTCTGTGTTGCCATCTCGGATTTTATATCTTCCCATGTTGCTCTTTTTCGTCTTGAATCCTTGAGTTGTTCCCTATCCCCATCTCAGCAATCCTACCTCTGTTTGCCTTTTCACCTTTCTCATCTCATGAGTCCCTGCTCTTACAGACTTTCTGCCAGCTCTTCCTCAGCGGTCTGAGCCAAGGCTATGTAGCTGGGCTGAACCAGAGCCAGGCACTGGATTCCTGGACCACAGAGAGCTACATCTGTAGGAAGAGTGGAGGATACAAGTGTATCAAGGCATAAGCAATTTATGGATGCGCAGATCCATAAGCGATTTTTTACGAGACACCAAGATCAGTAGTGCTGGTGAGGATGAATATTAGGACTGATAGGTCCTGGCACCATGCCAGGCTTGCAGCCCACCAATATCACATGCTCCACATCTAGGGAACCCCTGTGCAAGCATTTCAGACTGAACCTCTAATCTGGCCAAGTCTAGTTTCATTCTTCCCACCCTCTTCTGCAGCCACAGCCACCACTAGGCTCAGCTCCCATTGGCATAGTAGAGACCTCCAGTACCTGGCCCCTCGTTTTGAATGCATTTTCCCAAAATCTTCATTCAAGTTGTCCCCTTTTTCTCAGCTAGCTCTATGAGACCCATTTGGTGCAAGCTCGAGTGTGGTGTCACAGAGCGGAACAACTCTTCTGCAGTCAATAGACTGAGATACCCAAGGTTTTCAGTGGTCCCCCAGTATGTAGGGGATGGATAAGTTCCCATGATGGATGGTGCCTTAGCCAGTGTAGGGGCAAATTGTGATATTTGCTTTACCTGTCCATGAACATGACCTCTTGGGGACTCAGGGCAAGATCCAGCTCCTAAAATACAATTAGATGCTATTTGGTCTCTAACTCCAAAAGATTCACCTGATCACTTAGACACCATAAGAGCCCCTGTACACCAAAGCTGGCACTGAAAATGTGGTAATGTTCATAGTGTGTGTCCTCACCCCAAAGGGCTGACATCTTAGGACACCATCTTGCTCAGCTCAGAGTCTCCCACTTGTACCTCTCTGGGTGCAAAATCAGGCATTCCCATGCTCCCCAAGGGACTAGATCCTGTATTTAATTTGTGAGTGTACGCAACACAGACTGACAACATGGAGGGCAGGAGAAGACACCACTCCCTGGCAGCAGCTTTCAGTCTACATTTCATTCACTGCTTGCAGAGCAGCCTGGAAGTGAGAAGCCTCTCCCATGGGGTGAGAGCCGCATCTTCTACTTCCCACAGGAGTGCCCTAATGGTGGAAGGGATCAGGGCAAGGATCGCCCTCTGCTGTTTCTGTTGAAGTGAGGTCATCATGCAAACCCACAAACATCTTGGGGTAGAAGAAATATGACTCCATACCCATGTCTCGTGGAAACAGTGAACTGCAGCCTGGGTTTTTTTTTAGCTATTGACTGTCTGCTGTAAAACACAATCTACAAAAACTAGGACTGGATCCTAAATTTATCTTCCCTCACATCAGCACACAAATTGTGAAAGCCTCTGCTGTCCATGTGTCTCCCTGCTTCTAGCAGCCCAGCTTCATAGTGGAGGTGCAACAGCTGCAGTGGAGCTGTACTGGCTTTGTTCAGCTAAGAATTTGGGTTTATAGTGGTTCACCCTTTCTGTACAGTCCTTTTTCAAGGTACCTGTTATGCTCAGTGTCAGACAAATAATAATAGCAGAAACAACGAGAGTGGTAGTACAGTAAAGCAGCCAAGTGAGAAATGCACTGCTCCAGTGCAAGCGAGACCTGTTCTGGCCGCTCAGCACCTGCTTTCTCCCTGGAGCCACGGGTCCTCTACCAGCAATGTCTACAAAACCTTGAGGTGCCTTCACTGAAACATGATGTCACCTGCATACAGCTGAGCATGTTCAACTGAATGTGACCCTTTGCCAGGTGTCTGTAGTTGTGCTGATGGGATTTGGATGTATAATGAGAAGCCAAATTTACTTGAGAGATCCTTGTTCCAGTATCAGGAAACAAATTACATAAAAGCAAAGCAACGCACTCCTATGCCCGTACTATACACTTAAGATTAATTCCCTGTAACTGAAACTGATTGTTCACATAAATCTCACCCTGCTTTTAAGCTAGGACATAACCTCAGCTTAATTGATATTCGTACTTGAAGACAAAGAAATCAATTTGGCACATCTAAAGAGCCTCTAGGTTTTTCACAGAGAAAGACTTTCCCTGGTAAACGAGCTTGTCTTTATCGGCTCAGGTTTGCAAACATGGAAGATATGCCTTTAATTGTTACATGCATAGATATAGCTCTCTTTGGTGGGCTTGGAAACAAAAACACCTTCTGGGTGCATCTTTACCATGGTCTTCTTGGCTTTCAAATGCCCAGGCACATGAAAACTTGCACAGATCCCATTCTTTCCCTTGCTGTCTCACTATTCCAGGATAAGGTGCCCATTTATAATTATTTATCAATGTGTACACAATCAAGCCCTGTGGAGGCACCTACTGAAATGTGGGTATGCCACTTCCATTCCTGTTTTATTGTTCTTTAACCACTGCCCAACTAGTAACGTGCTGAGATTCAGGCGAAAGTGCACAAATTAGGTGGGAAAGCTCATTTTACCATCAAACCTGCAATGTGGGTATATCAGCATAAAAAAAATACAACGTGTGAGAAAGCTCAGCCCCATTTCCAGCTGACTGGAGTTTGGATGGGCTTAGGCACAGACTGTCCCAAGCACACTCTCCCTTAAAGCCCTGAACCAAGCAGGCGGGAGAGCAAGGAGTCTGTGCTAGATTTTGAAATGAGCTTGTACAGCAGGTTCACTGCACACTTATCATGCCTTGTAACATGCACTGCCTCCATGTCCTACAATTTATGTGCTAAGTATTTCTAATATAGCAACCACATTGATTTCAAGGGCACTTTGCAGAGCAGTGTGACTCTTCAGCTGACAGGGAAGGTAAAGCCTGAATGCCCTCTTCTAGCCATAGAAGAGTTGCGGTATGGCTGAGGAGTTGAAATCGGTCTAAAAAAGCTGCTGACACAATGTGTGCTTGAAGGAAGAGATGTTTTTTACATAGTGCCTTATGAAAACAAACACGTACCTGACATGTAACTGCATCTTGACATAAGATGCCAAAAGAAAAAGCCCTCCACAGGAAAGCACTTATTATTTTCTCTTCCAAATGACCGAGTGCTTAGGGAAGGTGCCAAAAGATGTCCCTGAAGGCTGACAGTCTTTATGCAGCCATTAACCTTCAAGGGCTTGGGAAGCAGCACATGGATTCCCCTGATGTGAATTTCTGCCTCCCTCCTGTGCAAGCTGAGCCACCTCTGGGCATAGGAAATTCGGGTACAGCTGTATCCACCAAGCCGCAGCAGGCCAAGGCCACAGCACCAACTTGCAATCATCCATGCTGTGTGATGGCCAGCACTCTCCCTGGATTTTCCCTGTGCCAGCAAACCCTCTCCTTGATGGGCTCGGAAAGACCAGGGACTGTTCCCACCAGGCACAATGCAGAGGCCACCCTGTGTGAGAGGTGAGTTGAACCACAGACACAAGCTGTACTACTTGTCTTCAGGGCCAGGGAATGGGTCCTGGCCTGTTTTATTGACCTGTATAAAGGCTGATAAATTAGAGATGAGGTCTGGGTTTGAGGTTTGGACCTTGACCACCTGCACCACTTGTTCCTTGGAATGGTTTCAGGCTGCCCTGTCTCCCTTCAACGAACGTCTGTCTCTAAGCCAGGTTGTGTCACCTGAGCTTGGAACCAGAGATGTGTCCCTAGACCTCCTTTGTTTAGCATTTTATGCCTTGCACATAAGACCTGTACATCATTGTCCTTTAAAGGCTGCAAGTCATAGTGAAAAGAGGGATGCTTGCTTTGCTGCATGGAGTCTTTCACATGAGGGACCAGGTGTTACAGAGTTTTTCAGCTAGAGGGTTGGTGTCAAGGTACATCTTCACACAGAAAAGAAAGGGCATGGAGGTACTCCAGCTGGCTAGCTGAGATCCTGAAAGCAGTCTAGGGTTAGAGTGGGTTGTTGATGGTCCTGTCTCGTGGCTCAGTTAGGGCACAGTTCAGGGAAGAGCAGAGATGTTATTAGGAGAGCCTAAATTCATAAAAGCACTAATCTGAAGAAGGATATGGGGACAACAAGAGGCAACATGAGGACAAGCCAGTGTAGGGCCAGGAAGATGGATCAGGAAGAGACAGAATCAAAGGGCTGAGGGTGACCAGGAAGCTCAGGAGCCAAAGCAGGACAGGAGCAGGGTGGGATTTGTCTCAGCTGAGTGTAGGAGCTGAAAACACCCCTTACAGGCAGTGGAGAGAGAAATAGCCAAGCTATGCCAGAATCAGGACAATGACAGACTGAACTGGGAAGGAAGTTTAGCTATAACTGTGCCACTCTACAGCTTCAGATGGTTTAACTTAATCCTGATGTTATTTCATATACAGGCTTCTCTGATTTTTTCAGCCTGCATTCCTTCAACTACAGTCACCTGTGCAAAGCCAGTAGCAAGGAACTCCAGCAAAAGGGAATTTGCAATTCAGTTTAGGTTGATACTGGTGTCACTGATGTTCATTTTCACATCTGACTGTTAAGAAAGAGTTGTAGTTTACCTTGCTCCATATCTTAGTGTAAATTTGCTGCTTAAAATTCTTTTTAACCTCAATTTCTCATCCAGAAACATTCACTTTCATCTTCTGACAGTGTCACCCTGATGTTCATCACCTGGAGTTGTGACTGTGTTTCCCCTTTTCTGTTCTCTTACTGTTCCTTCTACTTCACTGCCTTGGTTGCATGGCTTGAAAAATACTAGCCAGCCATCACTGTCACCAGTGCTTGGCACCTTTCTAAGTACAGAAGGAAATAAAATATTGAGCGATAATAAGTGAAAATGAAACAAGGAGCAGTATGACAGACCACCACAATGTCGAGGTTCTTGAATCACAAGGTTTTTTCCTTGAACCATTCTCATTTCATAAGATCATCTGTGTAACTACAGGCAGTACCGGGCCCACAGCTATTTAATACAACACTGAGTCTTCTCCGTAACCTATTAATTTGGATGATCTCTGACCAGCCATGGCTGATTCAGATCCTGTACAGCTCTGATGATGATGATTGCCATTCTGATAAATAGCAACAGAGTGAAAGGAAGAAAGCAGCATGGGCCTGTTCCTCCATTTACTTAATGTATCCTCAATAGCATTGCCCCTGTAATATATCTGTTAGCAATCAATACTTGATATAATTTTAGCAAATGGTGCTGGAGCAAGCCCAAAAACTAAAGCAGATCTTCATGTAAAACAGGCAGCAGGAATAAATGAGGAGAAAGATCACGTGGGAAGCAAAATGGAGATGTAACTTTCAGGTCCAACTTTGCAATGCTGACCTCACAACCTCAAGTCCACCAGAGAGACAAAGCAGCTCTGGGGAAACAGCATTTGTGATGAATGAGTTGGGACTGCAGCAATGGAAAGGGAGTGGGAAGTTTCCCACTGTAACTGCGTCTGCACTTTCTGTGGAAACAGGTTCCCCAATGCCTGCCCTGAAGTTAGCTGCTCTTACCAGCACTGGGCACTTTGGGCAAGACCCAAAACATGGGTGACATTAATGATCTGCATCCTAAGCTGGTGAGTACTGGGTCTGCTCTGGTTTGCAGTGGTGGAGGAGTTGTGTTCATACAGCCCTGTTCTGTGCTGGAGTACACTGGCCTAAGTGGCTGTGGAGGGAGGAGAGCAGTGAAGATATTAAGTCCTTCATTGATCATTTAACTTCTGGGCTATGGTCTCAATCTGAAGCGGGTCTTGCCATATAGCGTCACACCACAACCTTGCAGAGGCTACTGTTTTTGTTTTCCTGAGCCCATGAAAACAGGACAGTCTGGTCTGCTGTAGAAGAAAGAGTTATAGCTCTGTTTTCCTTCCATCCAGTGCTAAGCTGAAACCCCAGTGTGGAGAGGAAAGATATAACCCAACTCCACAAAGTAAGGGTAGGGTACTGCTCTGAGTACTTTCTCTGCCTGTGGATGCGCTAAATAGACCTCTATGAACTAAGGGCAACAGGACAGTTTTCCACCTTATGTTAGATCAGAAAAAGGAACAACTAGTCAACTGATGACTGACTAGTAGTTAAGTGGCAGTCAATTCTTACAGTTTTCTTTCCTTCAATACATGAGACAATGGCAGGGCACTATGTCGCACGATGGGAAATTCTCGATGTGTCAGTGTAGGTTGCAGGGAGGAGCAATGCTGCTAGATCAGAGATGGTTGGCAGATCCGAGGGTCCAGGGTGCAGCTGGAGCACAGTCTCAGACTGGGACAGGTGCTGTGGTGCTGAGCTACACGTGCGTGATGTACAGCCCACTCACTCTAGGGGCAGGAGGGTCTGAGCAGAAGCCAAATATGTATGTCTTGACCTTGAGACTCTGCAGGACTGCTAGCATCTAAATTTGCCTTCACATGGCTCAGAGTCAGGTTATCCATGACATTCTTCAGTATTTCCCCTAAAACTTGAAAGCACTGAGGATGCTTTTGAAGGAGACCAGCTTTGTTACCTGGCAGCAGGGACCTCTCTGCAGTCAGCATCAGTCTAAGCGCACAGGAGTCTGCCACAGCAGCTGCTGTTGGGAGCAAACTGTCTTGTCCACTGACCCCCTTTTGATTCAAAACCTCTTTGGTGGGCAATTTAGCTGCAGGCAGCAGTGGAGGGAAAATGGCCAAGCAAGTGCATGGCTAACTGCTCCTTTGTCTGTATGAAGTCCAACGTGTGGCAGCTAAATTGCAGTTCCAGGTAGCAATGGGAAGAAGCCAGTGCAAGCTGAAAGTCCTGCTGGGATCTGTGATTCAGGCCCATGGCTCAAGGTCCTCTCATCTCTGAGCTTTTCCCGCATGTAATTCTAGAAAGAGCCTCTGGTAAAGGCAGTGTTCATCTCATTATCAATTCAATTTTTGTGACAGCCCTGCTAGGGCTCTTAATTTCTTGTGTTAAAACAACAAAAGAGATGACCCAACTGCAATCTCTAATAGGTATCATGGGTCAGTAATCATTCATTTGTTATAGTGCCTCTCACCCGAAGGACGGAGATGAAAATTTGTCCTCCTAATGGCAAGAGCTGTAAATTAGTCTTATTTCACTGTTAAATCTAGAGGCCTGAAAATTAGGATGACCAGCCCTTAGCTGGGAAGAATATGTGTCAGCTCAAGGGATTTTCTGCATTAGGCAAATAGGCAGCTCATAATCACCCATTAAACAGTCACAGCAGCTGTCTCCTGACACCCTTTGTTACTCCGACTTGTGACTGTCCTGCTATACTGAACGTGGTGAAACTTCTAAAGCCTGATGTCCAATTCTGGGCCAGTGACCCCAGCTCCACTTCTAGCCACGGAAAAGAAGTGAACATCTCCTGTAGGTGCTGCACGGTAATTTCATCTTTCCCTGAAGATGGGGATGTTCAAGATAGGGATGAAAATTGCTCTGTGGAGGTACATCTTATCTCCATTACTAAGGGATCTTCAGGTGAGTAGCCCAGATTTGAACATGTCTATCTTTTAGACCTATACATTTAGGTGAGACAAATCTCACCCAAAATTTTTCTGGTTGTTTGTCACAGGTGTTTCTTTTGGTAAGTAATGGTATCCTTCCTTGAAGGTTTTGCAAGCCCTGTGGGTCTAAAAGGATGTTATTCCAAGTTAGCATAAACTCTCTGTGGATATGGGAATTGCAGGGTGAGCCATCACTGCATGCTCATAGGGTGGAAAGGAGGGAAATTAAGGGTTTTAAAGACTGATGGAAGCTATGTTGATAGGGGCAGGAAGGTGCCTAACAGCCTTCACTGAGCAAGTAGCTGCCTGTGAAGTCTCAGAAACATTTGAGTAGCTCCTCTTGGGAGTGTGAGTGTCTCTCTTGCAGTAACTACACATGGGATTCATGCTTTTGGCCTGACAGGCTGCACAAAACACCACAGCCATTCTTCCTTGTTAAGCCTGGTCCCAGAGGTCTGCCCAGAGCTCTCCTAGCCCTACACAAAACCAGAAGTGCATGTAATGCCCATCCCAACTGACTCAGGTTGTCACAGGGGTGTGCAGTTCCTTGCAGCAAAGCCATGCTGTTCACCTCAGGGTCACAACCTGACAGGGAGCTGGGACTGCAGCCAGGAGCTCAGCGGCTTGAGCCCTGGGCAGTGCAGCCGTGCCCTCTTTTGCACACATGCACACTGGCCTCGGAGGAGGTAGGCAACATTGCAGTGTGAGAGACGAGGAGCAGACCTTCCCTCAGTGTCCCACCCCCAAGCCACCACACTTCCTCCCTCCAGCCCTGGCAGCCCTTTGGGAAGAAGGAGAGAGGTTTGTTTTGGGAAAGAAAGGCTGAAATACCTTTGAAGTGATGAAATGAGTGGTCTGTCATCTTGTTCAATAACATGTCACACAGAAAGCTCTATAAAAAGCTCTCTATAGAAAGCTGAAAATATATTAAAAAATCCACCCCATTCTCAAATCCTCAAAACCCATAAGTATATTAGAATAGTTGTACAATTATTCACTTTTATGATGTGCAAGGTATGGAATATTGTACAGCCAGACAAGTTTATAAGAACTGTATTAAGCTGCCTGCATGGGGAGGACCTGGCTGAAGTTAAAACATAAAACCTTCCCACAAGACAAGTGAGGGTGTGAAGGGGGACATTAAAGTGCAAGAATGGCTTTGAATAAGAAATGTGCCACCTCTGCCTCCCCTTTCTCCAATGCTACACTTCCACTGAAATAGGAAATTTTAGGATGGAGAGCCAGACAGACCAGAGACAATAGGAAGAGCCTGTGATGCTGCAGACAGAGCTGCACAGCCTATCAGCCTATACCAATAGATTTCCAGCAAGGACCTCCCTGACTTTAAAAATAACTAGACTCCAGGAGCTACAGCTCTGCTGGGTGATGGGTCTCTAGCTTCTGGATTGTTCATGGTTTCCCCATGAACAACATTGTCATCCCCTGGTGACATCCGACCAGTCAGCCTCACCTCAGTGCCTGGTAAGATCATGGACCAGATCCTCCTGGAAGACATCAAAACATATGGAAGACAGGAATGTGATAACAGACAGCCAACATGGCTTCACCAAGAATGACTCATGCCTCTCTAATTTAGTGGCCTTCTACAGTGGATTGACTGCATCAGTGGACAAGGGAACACCTATGAATATCATCTACCTGGACTTCTCTAAGGCCTTTGATAGAGTTCCCCACAATATTCTTGCCTCTAAATTGGAGAGAGATGGGTTGGATGGATGGTCTGTTAGATCGGTAAGGAATTGACTAGATGGCAGCATCCAAAGGCTCAATATCCAAGTGGAAACCAGTAACGAGTGGTCTCCCTTAATGGTCTGTACTGGGAGTAATACTATTTAATATCTTCATCAATGACATAGGTAGTGGGATTGAGTGCACCCTCAGCAAGTTTGCAGATGACACCAAGCTGAGTGGTGCAGTTGATGTGCCAGAAGGACGAGATATCATCCAAACAAGCTGGAGAAGTGAGCCTGTGTGAACCTCATGAGGTTCAACAAGGCCAAGTGCAAGGTCCTGCACCTGGGTCAGGGAAACCCCAATATCAGTACAGACTGGGAGATGAATGGGTCGAGAGCAGCCCTACAGAGAAGAACTTAGGGATCCTGGTGGATGGAAAATTGGACATGAGCTGGCAATGTGAGCTTGCAGCCCAGAAAGCCAACCATATCTTGGGCTGCATCAAAAGAAGTGTGGACAGCAGGGCGAGGGAGGTGATGCTCCCCCTCTACTCCACTCTGGTGAGACCCTACCTGGAGTACTGCGTCCAGCTCTGGGGTCCCAGCACAAAACAGACATTGACCTGTTGGAGCAGGTCCAGAGGTGGGACATGAAAATGGTCAGAAGGATGGAACACCTCTCTTGTGAAGAAAGACTGAGAGAGTTGGGGATGTTCAGCCTGGAGAAGAGAAGGCCCTGAGGAGACCTGATTGCAGTCTTTCAATATATAAAGGGGGATTATAAGAAAGACGGAGAGATTTTTTTTTTTACCAGGGCCTGTAGTGAAAGGAAAAGGGGCAATATTTTTAAACTGAAAGAGGGTAGGTTTAGATTGGACATAAGGAAGACATTTTTTATGATGAGGATGGTGAGACACTGGCACAGGTTTCCCAGAGAAGTTGTGGATGCCCCACCACTGGTAGTGTTCAAGGTCAGGTTGGATGGGGCTTTGAGCAACCTGATCTAAAGACAGATGTCCCTGCCCATGGCAGGGGGGTTGGACTAGATGATCTTTAAGGTCCCTTCCAACCCAACCATTCTGTGATTCTATGATCCTTCTTGCTGGTAGCACATGAGGTCAGAGCAGAAGTGCCGGTGGGCTAGGGGATACCAGGGGATTCCCTCCCCAAAAGGGCAATGCCGCAGGAGGGGCAGCGTGGAGACTGACTTGACCTCTCCTCCTCTTCTTTGTCTCAGATCTGAGGCATTTTGACAGGGCAGGCTGGGTTAAAAATGAACGCTGTTGTTCTCTGTGCTCTGCTCCTTCTGCAGACAGAGCACTGCAAACTTGAGGGCTGTCAATACAGTACCTTTCCATAACCATGAATGTTAACTTACAAGGTTTTTTGTTGGTTTTTTTTTTTTCCTTCAACAAAACCCTTTAAAATTTCACTCTATTAACAGAGATAATTTTCTTGCTGTAGGTGGAACATTGTCTTCTCTGGCTAAGCTGAACCTCCCTTTCTGTTCTTTCTTTTCACCTGCATCCTCCCCATATGAAGAAAACTTCTGGAAGAACTATTCTTTGAGAATTTGAGGGGGAGGAAGAAGAAGGAACAGGCTATGATTTGCACAAAATTAAAAGAAGTATTTGTGACACAAGCCAAATGTTCCCACAGAAATGTCCCTTTCCTTACTGCAAAGAATATATCAATGAAGCAGCAGCATACATTACACAAACTAAAAAAATTTCCCCAGACTTGCAGTTTGTTTTTCATGCCCACAGCTAATGGCTCGCATTGGTTTTCTGGATTACTTTGTGACTTTTTCCCTTTCTTAAGACTGACTGCACAAACTCAATACACACTTTCAGCTGACAGTGGAATAATGATGAATTTTGTCTTGTCTTGTAACAGGGAGACTTTTTCATTCAACGCCGCACTCATGTTGCAGGTATGCAGAGCAAGGGCAAGCTGAAAGCTCAGGGCTAGGTCACCAGTGTAGAAGGGACAGGGATGTGTGGGGGAAAGAAGAGTTATTCTGAGGCCGGCACAATTTGTTTTCCCCTCTTCTCTTCCTAATGCTCCTGAAACCTGAGCATGACCTCCACCACACCAGGCCATTGTGGATAGGTTTGAGATGCCCGTCAGTCGCCAGTACCAGCGGTGCCTCAGCAGGAGGGAGAAAGACATGATTTTAAGCCACTCTTGCATTCCACCAGACACAGTTCTCAGGAGAAAGTCCTAACCAAAAATGAGGAGTATCTTATGGCTGATACGTTGCTCAGTAGTTGTTACAGAGATGTAGGTATGGGCACAACCTATGAGACAGGACAGGGAGCCAGTGTCAACAGCACTGGGTGTCCTCTGCTCCCTCCCTGCTCCACCTATGTGGCCCCAGCCCAGGATCTGAACTCAGCTGTGACCTGCCTGACATAGGCTTAATTGCTTATTATCCCGTGACAGCTGCAAGAGCAATGTGACATAGACCACGGAGCAAATCCTTGCCCAGGAGGTGTATGTGGATGGGATTGGAGACGTGGGTCCCAACAAGAGAGGTTGTGTCCTTGCTTAACAATCACCACCTCATCCCTTCTCTCCTTCCAGCAGACCAGTAATGTTTGTGCCGTCCTTTGGCACTCCTGGGGTGTGTTCCTGGAAGAGCAGTTAGTAAATTTAAATGTCATATAATTGTGATAGTTGGAGGTTGCCTGATGGAAGGGAAGCATTTCGATTGTCTCAGGGTGGATTTGGTCTAATTATCTCAGATGACACCAGCAAATCTGCTCCTCTTGGAGACATGCTGTTACTGTAGTAACTTGTAAATGAATATTGGATGATGAGTTATTAGAGCCAGTCTGAACTGGAAAGTTTATGAGCACAGTGGGCAATAATTTCTTCTTTTTTTTTTTTTTTCCTTTTCCATATCAATTTCTTCCTCAGTGTGAATGTAAAACATAAAATCAACAGGTCAGACACAGGGCTTTTGTGAACTCTGCCTCCCCTATCAGGCAGAACAGATGCAGCCTGGAACTACTTTATCACTTTGCTTTTAATTAAAGCCTATAATGGTTTTGCACATTGTTAACAGGCTTTATACAAAATACAAAGTGGATAAAGGATGAAGTGAATCTTCAGATAATTCTACATTTTGGATTATCTCTTTTTACATATGCAGGCCATTCACTACATCACCCAGAGCCACAACCAACATTTCCTCATGAGCGATCTGGCGATAAACAGTGGTTACACACCGCCCTTCTGGAGCAAAAGCTGAAAGCCTGTGCCTTGGCTTCCAATGCTTTCCCTGTGTGGCCAAAGGGGATGGTGTTTAGAGGCATCACCCTTGCTTTAACAAGGTATAACATCTCCTGGTCCAAGGAGAAGAAGGTAAACTTCTCCATGCCCCAGTGCCTCAGCAGTTGCAATGCAACATCAAGTACTCTATACTACAGTTTAATGTCACTGCATTGTACCCAGTCCTAAAATGCAGCAAAGGGAATTCAAGTAGTAAATCAGGTCCTGAGGACACGTCCCTCTCTCCAGCCTGGCTTCTTCTGTATCCATAGTGCCTAAAGCCCCTCTGCAAGAGTGGGCAGTCTGCCAGGAGGAGGTTCAGGGTCCCTCAGAACTGAAATGGAGAGGCAAATAATCAGATTATCTCTGAACTACCAGCAGAGGAGGAAGCCCATGTTTCTGACCTGCAGCTGCCTGCCCTTTCCACCTCTGCTGCTGATGGTAACTGTAACTCAGGATCCGGGGTCTGGATTTGTCCCCAGTAGCCATCTGCGTTTCAGAGAAGCTCCCTGTGGTGGAGGCAGAGTCTGTCTCCACTCCCTCCATGGTCACAGGCTCCTGCACAAACAAAACAGCCTTAGTTCAGCTCCTTGCTTCAGTGCCTCTGCAAAGGGATTAAATGGTACTGGCAAGAGCACCCTTGTGGGCTTCCCCTTGAGGAACAGGAGCAGTTCATTGTCTTCTATTGTTCCCCTTAGTTTTAAAAGCCCTTCAAAATTTCCAGGAAGCCATTGTTTCTGTCAGGGGGTCCCAAAGCCAAGTAACAGAGAGCAGAAAGACAACAAGCTTGAGCACGGGTGCAGGGTAAATCTGCACTGAACAAGGATGCTCTGGACACTGTGAGCGTGCCTGGTCCTATGCGCTGCCACAGTCATGGTCTCATACTGTCTTCACTCGAAGCCAGGATGCCTTTTTTCTGTTGTTACAGATCTTAAAGCTAAGATTCATCCTTGATTAAGCCCTTGGAGCAGACACCGGGCAATTACCCCAGAGCCGGTTATGTAGATCGACTTGCCAACCTGCCAGACATCCACTGGTCCAGATGCTTCCATTTCATCCATTTCATCTCCATGCTTTTCATTTATTTTGGCTAGCAAATAACTGTGCCAGATGCTCCACAGGAATTGCCTGCGTGCATAGTTTTGCTTGTGTCTACTCAACGTATTTTATCCCTCAAAGAAAGCACAGAAAGTGATCTCAGGTTAGCCACAAAGTAAGATCCAGCAGACACAGCAGCTAAGCTGGGATCATTTGTCTGAGTGTCCATTCAGCTGGGATAGAGTTAATTTTCTTCCTAGTAGCTGGTACAGTGCTGTGTTTTGGATTTAGTTTGAGAATAATGTTGATAACAGACTGGTGTTCTAGTTGTTGCTAAGTGCTGCTTATGCTAGTTGAGGACTTTTCAGCTTCCCATGCTCTGCCAGGTGCACAGGAAGCTGGGAGGGGGCAGAGCCAGGACAGCTGACCCAAACTGGCCAAAGGGCTATTCCATACCATATGACGTCATGCTCAGTATAGAAACTGGGGGGGGTTGGCCAGGGAGCAGCGATCGCTGCTCAGGGACTGGCTGGGCATCAGTCTGTGGGTGGTGAGCAATTGCATTGTGCATCACTTGCTTTGTATATTCTTTTATCATTATTCTTACATTCTCTTCCTCTGCTGACCTATTAAAGTGCCTTTACCTCAACCCAGGGGTTTTACTTTTTTTTCCAATTCTCTCCCCCATCCCAGCAGGGGATGGGAGGGTGAGCGAGTGCCTGTGTGGTGCTTAGTTGCTGACTGGGGTTAAACCACAACAATGACCCATTTGCAGCTTTGGCTGAGGGTCAGCGAGGTGGTGCATCTCCCTTCAGCCTGAAACAGGGGAAGTTTTGGTGTCCTCCCACATGGGCTGGGAATGGTTCATCAAATTTTGTTTTAAAACAATAGAGCTGGAGAGCATGACCTTGCTCTACCCTGCCAGTGTCTACACCTAGATGTCTCTCAGAAAGCATCTATGAGACTGAAATGCTTTAGTATGGATACAGTTTATATTTCATTATAATTACATTGTTTTCAATATATTGAAGAATGTCAAGTTTCTTCATATTTTTTGCTTGCACTTCAAGACTGCATGACAGTTTATGTTGAAAATGCTGATTTTTGAAAAGCAAGCAAAGGGGTTTAATTTGAGAATAATGTCTTTCTTTCCACCTGGGATATATTTTAAATGCTGTTATAGATTTTTGTTACATCTATCACAAACACAAATTTATTTTTTCCAAAATACCTCTAAAAATATGTGGCTTCATCTAAAATTCGGGGTCCTCTAATACAGAGAAGTGTGGTGCTCCAGTGTGGACATGTACTAAAGCGGCATTTTCTCTGCAAACTCAGAGGTGTGTAATTAGCATGAGGACAGCCGTTAACACATCCCATGCACTGTGTCACCAAGTCACGCCTGATTATGTTGCAAACTGAGATTAACAAAATGAGCTTGAAGTTGTCTTCTTGCTGCCATATGATAGTAGGGAAAACAAATCCTTCCACTGCAAAAGCTGCAACTAATATTCAGTACTTAAGAAATTCAACTGATGCATTTATAATGAATAGGATTTTGTGTAATTAAAATTTTTAATAAATCCCCAACATAAGCCTTGGCTTGGACTTCTTAATTTCAGATATGGAAGTACAGCTTTTGACAAAATAGGTTGAGGGGTTTTTTTCCTTTCCTTCTCTTTTCTTTCATCTGAGAGATTTACAAAATCTCATTAGCATACTAAAAAATAGCAGAAAAGAAATTAAATGAAGACCAGGATTAAAAGACTCACTAGTTTCTTCATGTCACCTTTATAGTTCTTTTGAGCATCTGTCCCTGTGTGGTGGGTGTAAGTAACGTGGAGGTGGATGTCTGTGGGTGGCAAAGCTTTTATGAGGCAGAAAGAAGCTGAGAATTATAAAAATATTGGAGGCAGTTTCCATACAGATGAGAAGAAGCAATCAGACCCTGAGAAGCTAGGGAAGAGCAGGAAGACAGTAAGAAAACCGAATAAATGGCACATTTTACAGGCAAAGAAAAAAACAATTTGTTTCAACAGAAACCCTGAAAGTTGCCATGGAGCTCTCACTCAAAGATCCCAAAGCTGCAGGCCCGGGTCCCTCCTTGCCTGCAGAAATCTTTAGGTCAAAGCCAAAAAGCCACTAAGTTCTCATGGCATGTTTCCAGTTTGCTCACCTACCTACAGAGTGACTGCATCCCTTGTTGTCCCTTGCCATACGTAGGGTGATGGAGGAGATAAGTGATGGCAGGTTAGCAAGGAGGTCCTGTAGCTGGGAGGAAGACCACATTGCCCTGGAGAGCTGGACTCCGTTCATGCCTCTGCCTAGAAAGCTGTGTATGATACTGGAGGGTCATTTACAGCAAGCTGTTCATGGATAGCTCCCAGTCAGATGATCTCTGCTCCCAAGCGGCTCAACCTAAAACCTTAGACCTGATTTGCGGATAGTTTGATCACTTGTAGCTGCATCTGAGGTCAACTGAGGCTGGATTTTGAAAATATTAAGCGCACTATGAGGCAATTCTACTATGAAAAAACCAGATATTGTGTTATATAAGCTGGGCAACAAAATATGGTCAATACATTTGGATCATTAATCTCTCTGTACCTAAATTCCTTGACCCTAAACAGGAAAACAATACTGCCGTTGTACCTTAGCTCAACTTCATAGCTGACAGACGCCTGTGATGCACAAACAGGCACAGACACAGCAATGAGCCTCATAGAAAAAAAAAAAACATGATAAAACTAAATCCTAGAGACAGTTTTTAAAAAAATATGCAGTCTCAAATTTGGGACTCTTTTCACAAGGACAGCAAAAATAAGCTCCTAGTCAAAATGCATAGGCTTCCATCCCCCAAGTCCCACCCACAGAGAATGTTTTAAAATAAAAAAGGTACCAGAATGGTTTAAGCTGGACAAAACAATGTGTTTTTCCCCACTGCATTTTTTTCCCACTAAGAAATATTTTAAACAGACCTGCAAGTGTTATGAGTCTATATATAAATACGTGTGTGTTTGCGTAACTGCATATATATATATTTTAATATATATTTTAAAGTCAGCCTGAATCAGGTATTATCCCAAACAATGCAAGTTTTACAGAGTTATACACGATAGGAAACTGGATCTCGGAGTAGAGTCAGCCGTAGCAGAAAGCAGGTTGGCACAAGTGGTGGGTTTGTAACAGGGGGTGTGAGCACAGCCCCTCTCAACCCCTGGCTCCCACCGAAGGTCACGGCTGCCGTGAACATGCACGGCTCCTGCCAAGTCTCCTGTAATCCAGCCAGGAAAGCTGTGGCTGAGGAGGAAAGAGCCTGGATCCACAGAAGGTGCAGAGAGAGGTTCCCTCTCAGGAGGAGGATTAGGTTGCAGTGTCTCAGGGTGGGCTAAAGCTGGACCGGGGAAAAGAGGGAGCACTCTCTGCTGGTTCAGGTTGGCTGGCGTGTCCAATGGCTTTATTTTCATCTCTGCCATTTTCTGTGCGACCCTGCCCAGAAGCGCTACTGTGATGGCTGTCGGACTACACCATCGACTTCCCCAAGCAAATAGCCCACCCGGCCCATGGGTGAATTAATGAGTGTTTGCAAAGTTGTGTGTGATCACTGGGTAAACCACAGTTATATAGATGTGAAATGTCTGGAAAAGGGTGATTATTCACAGCATCTGCTTTGCTGTCAGAAACCCTTATTGACTGGGCAGAAAATGAGTCCTTGCCCTCACTCCTTGGGATATTCTCAGCTCACGCTGCACTGTTCATGAGCATGTAAAAGGCTGATTTTTTTGTGCGTTATGTGCATTACTGTAAGTACAAGTATGAATGAGGCATCCAGGCTCCCAGTATAACACTGGGAAACACTGGAAAGTGCAGAAAGGTGATATTTAACCTTCACTCTGAAGACTTGAGCTGGGTTTATTCTTCTACAATGCAGCAGTGCTACTCACCCTCCTTTTACTTCAGATCATCAGGGTCCGGGTCCTCTCCTAGGGGGTGGGAGGACTGGATTCAACCCTCCCTCACCCTGAGGGGTCTGCAGTGAGCAAATTCCCCATTTGCAAGTTAGGACTTTAATTGCAAGGCATTTGGCTGCTCAGGGCAGCAGCCACCTTTGGTCTCCCATTTGAAGCTGTGCCGATGTGCAGCAGAGAAGCAGGGCTGGTGCCAGCACCCCACAGGGCTGAGAACTCAGCCAGCAGCAGTGCAGCGTGGGTTGCTGCCCCTGTTTCCACTAATTTTACCATAGCTGACCTAAAGTCTTTGCTAGCTAAAATAGAAAAGTTCCCCCAGAGCATGAGTGGCAATACCAAAGCCCTCTCTCCTGCTTGGGGGCCTCAGCTTTGCAGCTGCAGACTCAGAGATACACTTGCGTCTTCTCTACCTTTTGGAGATCTTGGAGATCTCTACCTCTTGGATCTACTCTTCAACCTTTCCCTGGATTTTCTATCAAGTCACTGGTGACTGGAAGTGTAATGGTGGTTGGGAGACGTGGATTTACACCCTCGTGTGAACAGGCATCCATTTCTCTCTCCACGGACTGTGTTGTCTCCAGTGCAGCAGGAGAAGCCCATAGTGGTACAACTCTCTCCTGACTGAAATAGGGGTGCCCCTCTGCTCCTCATCTAGAAACCAGTAAAACCTCTGTGGGTCTGCCCCACGGATGGGTTTGGTGCTGGCTGCGTGTAGAGAGCAGTGTCTGGGGGGGGGGATGTTCCTTCAGCATCTCTTGCGACGAAGTGAATTGCACTCCAGGGCTCTGCATGGGCTGTAAAAGGAGCTGATGTTCTTCAGATTTAACCACCTACTCCTCAAACATCAAAGCTAGAACAGATGAGTCACACCTAGAGCAGTTTGTTGTATTTTTAGCAGAAAGTCTGTAGAAAGCTGTGGTGGGTTGACCTTGGCTGGATGCCAGGTGCCACCAAGCCACTCTTATCACTTCCCTCTTCAGCTGGACAGGCGGGGAGAAAATGAGATGGAAAAAAACCTCCTGGGTGGAGATAGGGACAGGGCAAGATCACTCAGCAATTATCATCATGGGCAAAACAGACTCGACTTGGGGAAATCAGTTTAATTTATTACCAGTCAAATCAGAGTAGGATAACAAGAAATAAAAACTAAATCTTAAAACACCTTCCCCCCACCCCTCCCTTCTTCCCAGCCTCAACTTCACTCCTGATTTTCTCTACCTCCTCCCCCAGAGCAGCACAGGAGGACGGGCAATGGGGGTTGCAGTCAGTTCATCACACATTGTCTCTGTCGCTCCTTCCTCCTCTGGGGAGGACTCCTCACACTCTTCCTCTGCTCCAGCGTGGGGTCCCTCCCACGGGAGACAGTCCTCCATGAACTTCTCCAACGTGGGTCCTTCCCATGGGCTGCAGTTCTTCATGAACCGTTCCAGCATGGGTCCCTTCCATGGGGTGCAGCCCTTCAGGAGCAGACTGCTCCAGCGTGGGTCCCCCACGGGGTCCCAAGCCCTGCCAGCAAACCTGCTCCAGCGTGGGCTCCTCTCCCCACGGGTCCACAGGTCCTGCCAGGAGCCTGCTCCAGCGTGGGCTTCCCACGGGGTCACAGCCTCCTTCGGGCACATCCCCCTGCTCCGGCGTGGGCTCCTCCCCGGGTGCAGGTGGATCTCTGCTCCCCCGTGGGCATCCATGGGTGCAGGGGCACAGCTGCCTCACCATGGGCTGCACCAGGGGCTGCAGGGGAATCTCTGCTCCGGTGCCTGGAGCACCTCCTGCCCCTCCTTCTGCACCGACCTTGGGGTCTGCAGGGTTGTTCCTCTCACATGTTCTCACTCCTCACTCCAGCTGCAGTTTTTTGTGTCCCTTTGGGTTTTTTCCCCCTTCTTAAATATGTTATCCCAGAGGCACTACCACCATTGTTGATGGGCTTGGCCTTGGCCAGCAGCAGGTCCGTCTTGGAGCCAGCTGGCATTGGCTCTATCCAACATAGGGAAAGCTTCTAGCAGCTTCTCACAGAAGCCCCCCTTATAGCCCCCCTTGCTCCCAAAACCTTGCCATGCAAACCCAATACGAAAGGCCAGAGCAGGACCCAGAAGCTCTGTCCCCTGGGTCCAAATATAACCTTTTTTTCTTTTTTCCGTAAGAAAAACACGGTGTGTTTATAAATTGCTCTTTGCCAAATGACTTGTTCTTAAAGAGAATTACACTGTAATAAGCTGCATCATTAAAAAGAATTTTTTCTGTGAGCAGCAGAGCCTGGTTTCCTGCGGTTTGGTGTCTCATGATGGGATTATCTGACATCTAATGAGGAGCACTCTGGCTGAAGCCTTTTCTCCTGTTCAGAAAGACATTGTCTCATGTGGGTTCTCTGGTTTCTATAATACATTTGGGATCAAGCTGCAGTTGTTTAGGTTCTCTCCTGTCTGACACTGTAATATTGCCCATGTGGCAAGCTGTTCCTCCCTGGAGCCATGAAAGGGTCATACTTCTCTACCTTGCTGCTTCTTCTCACAAAACTGGTTGAAAACTAAAACCTTTGAGACTTCTGTCACACAGTTAAATTTGACTGAAATTGGCCAACAGGCTAAAAGATAATTGAGAATAATACTGGACTGACACAACAATATAATAAACCTGATTTTATTAGGTAATTGGGCAATAAATGACGGAAAGTAAATACTGGAGCAGATTAAACATGGAAAAAAATGTTCATAAATATTTATTCAACCATTTAAATGCACCCAAGGTGACCATTATATGCCTGTTTTGCATTTCAATTTTAGAGGTTCTATTCACAGCCATATGAAAGACTAACAAGGGCACAGACACCCCAATAGCTACACTCATACCTCAAAAGTAAAAGTAAAATAATAGTTTTCTGTGAGACCTCTTTTCACAGAAACAGGGAATTTTTAAATGTTTCTTTCAGAATATTACAAAATTTAGAATTTAGAAACAGGAATGTTGAATAATTCAGAAACTGGATTTTTGAGGATGATTCTTACCTAGTCAGAGAATAAAAATAGATCATATGGTTTGTGCTGGATTTCCAGAATTTTCAGTAAACCTGAACTGAACAAAGTCAGACCAAAAATCCTTTGCTGAAGTGATTGACGGAAATGTTTCAAAAATATGAGATGTGAAAGGGAATTCTCAATTATTTGCGCGCACACACACACAAAATCACAAATGAAGGAAAGAAGAAAGATACATTGAATAAATTGCTCATTGTGATTTATTTTCCCAGTTCCTGAGCCATAGAAATGTGCTCATCATAAAGTGATTTTTGGAGATACTTGTATTTTCTTACCTTGGATACAGTTTAGATGGATGAGCTACCATTGCTCTCCATGCTTATCAAATTAGGAGAATGCATTTCTAAATTCAATTACATCCTCGGTGGAAATGGTTTCTCTGACTCTGGTAATCTTTGGAGAGGAATTATACACAGTCTATAAAGCTTCACATTTCAAAACCTAATTTTGAATGTTATTCAAGAGGTTAATTTAAGATTCATCTTCCTAAAGAGGAGTTAAATAAAACTGATAGAAGGCTGGAACTTGTCGAGTGGTTGAGAGGTTTATCAGCATGTGAGAATGAGTTCATTAGTTTTAATTAGTATAATCACTAATGTTGCATTAACAGTTTGGTGAGAGAAAGTAATTGCTCACACCCACTGTATTAGATTGGGAGATTAGAATTCATTTTATGAGGCAATTAGCATTTCAGGGATTTTTTAAAAGGCTTTTACGATCTGCCATTGCAGTAGCCTCCTTCACCAAAAGAGTTTAAATTAACCATAACTTTCATCCTAATGGGATGCAAAAATTAATGTAGAATTAAGTGTGAACCAGTCCTCTCCAGCAATCCCACCATGATAAGCAGGCAGCTAAAGCCACAAACCTCGATTAGTTTATAATGACCTGTTTTATTTCCCAGACAATGACAGTCATTTATCTGACCTCAATTCATTATCTTGTTGGAAAGTTTATATTCTTGAATTTTATACAGCAAAACAAATAGAAAATGAGGAAGGAAAAAGTAGAACAGTACTGTGGAAGTAATAATTCTCCCAAGAAAAAGCTGCAAGGTTCAATAATAGGGCTTAAATAGTCAATTATTCTTCATCTCAAATGTCAGAGGAAGAAGAAACATCTTCCTTTGACACCCAGTGTCTTGGGAAGAGCCATGCACTACGCAGCAGCAGAGATCACAACCCTGCTCTGCCCGTCACATCCCTTGGCAGCTACTGAGAAAATGGAAATCCTGAACGGAGATCCAGGACTTTGTCATCCAGGTTGGAAAGGAAGCCCTGATCATCTGAGAGTTGGGACAGTTGACCGAAGAGATTGCCTTCCAAAACATCCTGCAAAGCAGAAGTGCAAGTTCTAGGGGGAAAGACTGTATGCAGTAAGAACTCTTACTCTCACAACAAGGCTGTAATGAAAGGCATCACAGTACCCACAGAGAGATGAGACAACGCACCGTTTGCAACGTATCTGGCACCCATTATACAGGACTATGCTTATCCCTGGTTAAAGCAAATGTCTGCTCAAAAATAGTTGAACAAAGCCCAATTCTGCTATGACTTGGATGTGGCATGGAGGAGAACAACTGTTAGATCTTAGAACCATACTGTTGTTCCTGTAATTTTGGGTACACATGTTAAAACGAGGAGACATGGAGCAGTATCCATGAATCTTTCTAAAACATGTTAAAGCAAAATGTACTTATATATATATATATATATGTACTTTTAATTCTTTTAGTCCTTATAAGCATCTCCAAAGGAGTTCAGAGGGAGACATTTTCCTTCTATGTTTAAGCATCTAAAATTTAGGTACAACCAGAGAGATTGGATCTCAGCCTTAGTCACTCTGGCAGCAGCAGGTGCCACTTTTAGGAGGTGAATTCCTCCAGCTAAGATCTGAATCTGCCACTGGGAAGGGCTGCCTCCCCCTCTTGACTGCAGAGGCAGTCCAAGGTAACCGGGTTTCCATCTCAGGTGGCTGAAGTAAATGCTTAAAATTAGGTAGGATGAATCATGACTGGCATGCCTGTGCCTTAGGGTTTGTCTACCCACAGAATTATTGCAGAGAGCCATTACTCTTCCTGAATAGCTTTACATGTGGCTACACTTTTGCTTGAATAAGACTTACTCATTTCTCTTCAACAACATCCACTTGACAGAGGCAGAGCAGTTTGCTTCCTAGTCCTCATGTGGAATTATTCTGCAAGAGCTTCTGCGTTTTCAGCTAGCTGCCTTACCTTAATCCAAATTTCCTTTAGTAAAAAAATGCTGTTAATTTCCCATCCATCCACCTTTGAGAGCCATTTAAGATTTATGGAGGTAAGCACATCAATTAAGCACAAATACATTGACAAAAAAAAATGAAGGTATCATATACAATAAAAACTGACTTTTATTTCACAAATTATGGGTGTTATAAAGCATACTGTTTCAGGAGAAATGCCTGTTTTTGCCGGTGTGTTTCATTAAAGAATAATAAAGCCATACATATTTCATTCCCTTGTTCAGAGCTGCAAGAGCCTAAACTATATAAAGCGCCCCATGCTGTCCTTGCTTTGTTGGGCTTTTTTTTTTTTTTAATCAGATTTTTCCCCCCAAACTAATGAAATTGCTATTTAAACACATACATCACTTTCATTTGAAGTGACTTATCATGGCTCAAATAGTTTCTCTCTTCTCCTGGAGAACAAGGCAACTGCCAGCACCTTTTGCTGTGCAGCTCCAAGCCTGGATTGCCCCTGATCTCAGGCTGATTTCAGCAGTGCTGAGTTCCTGGTGTTCCCACCGGTGCTCTTTTAGGTGGGGTATTAGGTGGCTGGTGTCTAGGGGGTCTGCACCTTGTGTATCTGCACTGGTTCCTGGTCCACCTGCTATCACGTGTAATTTCTCTCTTCTCGTAGTATGCACCAACCCGCTGTGCAGCTGCACAGACGTCCGTGGAGCAAGGCATCCTTCCTCCCTGCCATCACCACGAAGCAGTACATGACCCCCAGCTGGTTCCCTGCACGTGCCCACTCTTCTCCTGCCCATGGGAAGGGCACCTGGAGGTGGTGGTGTCCCACCTGAGGCAGACCCACCGCATCAACATCCTTCAGGGGGCAGAGATTGTCTTCCTGGCCACGGACATGCACCTGCCCGCACCCACGGACTGGATCATCATGCACTCTTGCCTTGGCCACCAGTTTTTGCTGGTCCTCAGGAAGCAGGAGAAGTATGAAGGCCACCCCCAGTTCTTCGCTACGATGATGCTGATCGGCACGCCGACCCAAGCCGACAACTTCACCTACCGGCTTGAGCTCAACAGGAACCAGAGGCGCCTTAAGTGGGAGGCGACCCCCAGGTCGGTACTGGAGTGTGTTGACTCTGTCATTTCTGATGGGGATTGCCTTGTGCTGAACACTTCCCTGGCTCAGCTCTTTTCCGACAACGGAAGCCTAGCGATAGGAATCGCAATAACCACCAGCAAAGTTCACAACGCTGAAGCTGAAATGTGAGGGGGAAGAGGAAGAAGAGGAGGAGGAGAAACAATGGTGCTCTAGCTGCCTTGTGAGAGCCAGAACTTGCGGACTTCTCGGGGGGGTCTCAGGTCTTTTATGGTATTTAGTACTCGTCCACAGTGGGCATTATGTAAACATCCTGTGGTTACGGTCTCTGTGTAATGTATTTACCGTTTTGTTAATACAATTTTATGAGAAATTTTAAAGAGGCTAATCAATTTATTGGCACTCTCCAGCAACACTGGAAACAACACTTTCTCCTGGAAAATGCAGCCAGGGTGGTTCAAACCTGTGGCATGAGCATGCTATGCAAATGTGTTTCCTTCATTGTCTGCCTAATTGCCTGGTACTAAAGAGGCCCCTGTGCCTGGTAAAAGGTAAAGTATTCCACTAAGGGACAAGAGCACCCAGGTTTCCATGCTAGCAACAGTGATTTTACTCTTACACTGTGGTCACAACCAAGCCCCAGGGAGCTTGCAGTTTCAGAGCTCCCTTCAGCTTCTGAGAAAGCAACATTCACCATCCAGACAATGAAAGTTTCAGAAGAAAAATTCACCACCTCCACTGACCTGGGGTCTCGGAAGCCTCATTCTGCATTAAATCGGGGATGACAGCTAGTGGGTGGTCACTGTGAGCGTGGTTAAATCTCACTCTTGTATCATGATGGGCAGTGAGAAGCTTGCTATATGGTCTGACTTCAGGATGGATATAACCATAGCCAGCTATCGGGGCATTGACCTTTTTAGCTGCTGTTTCCTTAAGCATTCAAAAAGAGATTTTCAGAAAATAAAGTATCAGGAAGGTCCTAAATTGTGTACTGATCTTGCTATTGAATTCTGTGCCAGTAAGATCCACAACATGTGCTGCTAAATATTGATTAAAGACAATGCAGCTGGAATATCTGTTTGCAAATTGGCTAGGGATTTGAAATGTTCTCCTTTAAAAATAACCTTCCCCTCCCCCCCCTCCCCCCAAATACTTGGGGGTGATGATGGTCCCTTTCTTTCTGCTGAGGGTGTTTCACAGATGGTGATGGTCACAAGAAGAAATGGGCTTCTCTAAGAGCTTCTCCCTTGGATGGCTTCTTGGGGAGAGTCAGAGGCAGGTGCTGGCCATCTCCTGGCCTCAGTCCCATCTGCAGGCAGGTGTGTTTCCTCCATAGCCAACAACAGCAGTGAAATCCCACCACAGCGGCCGACGTGTTGAAGGAAGGGGCTCTACAGTGAGTGTGACACACAAGAAGTATGGGAAATTGTCTTTTCCTGTTTCCCTTCTGTCCATGTGTGGCTGTGGTCTGGCTTGCTCCTGAATGCTTTTTTGAGAAACATCTGGTGGGTTGTGTCAGTTAGTAGCTGGAGAGATTGAGGCTGTTTGCTTGAGTCCCTTGGAAAACAAAGGAAGGGAGGAAGCGAGCTAAATACAGTCCTTCAGCATTTCAGAAGGCATCTTGCTGTAGCTAGCTTTGGGTAGGGAAAAGCTCTGATGCTAATGTCTCCCACCTGCTGCTCTCCTGGGAATTATTATAAACAACGCGTGAAGTAAAACAAATCGCAATTTTCCTGAGATGAATGCTATGCAGGTAATGCCTTCTGAGTTGCAGGTGCACCTCGTCTCCTTACCTGAGCTTTCATAGCAGGTCACTGCTCAAAGAGGAGCCAGGATCTCAACAGGCTACTCATGACCGTGCAAGCTGAGGTCTGAAGAAGTCTCAGTCCCTGTAAGAGTAAGCTGGGGCATACCTTTACGGCTCTCCCACCTCAGAATTTGGGGGACAAGGGGGCACACTGGTTTGCAGTGCTTTGCTGGAACACACAGGCTTCAGAGTGGCTTGCTTTTTTCCTGTGATGTTAAATATTCAGAACCAGCAACTGCTGCCCTTTCCCTAAATGATGGCAATAAAGAAATCATTGGCATTTTTGTGGACTCTAACTGGCTTCTCCAGCTCCTCAGGCAAATATTCTGCTGCTGAATTAAAACAAAGCAAAAGCAATAAAACCCCAATATAAACAGTTCGTCTTGCTTAAACTTCCTGAGGTCTTTGTACACTGTGGTAGAGACCTATGTAATGCTGCTTTTGTAGTTTGATCACAACGAGTTCTAGGGGAAGGAATATTCCTTGGGTATTCACTTGTTTCAGACTATTTAATTTTGCTAGTTGGCACCTTTTGTTCTTGAAATATCTACTGAAATTAAGAATGTGCTGTTGGTATTTTTGGGCATGCCCCTCGTCAAAAGATCAGTGTATTTCTGGCAGGATGAGTGTGACAGCAGCAGTTCTCCAGGATGGGCATTTCCATCCCTTGCCAGCATCCTGGTTTTCTGGTTTTGATGAGGCAGGAGGCACAGTGGAAATCTGACCTCCCCAACACAGACCTCGTCACATCCCACATGTCCTTCTCCCAGGGATTTCTCATGACCACACCAAAAGTTCAGCCTTTCTATTTCCTTCCCAGTCCTCATCTGGTGGCCACCCTTCTCAGCCCACTCCCAAGCTCTCAACCTGGGCTTCCCCCTCCAGCTTGCAGAGCCCATGGTGCTGCTTGCCTCCTCCTGCTCTGCCTCTTGGGTGCCATTGCTCAAATCTTTCTCACTGCTCTTTGCAGCCAACCAAGAATCCTCCTCACTTGGCTCTCTCCACAGCTGCAAAGTCCCAGCTCTGGCAGGGCTTTCAGAAATCCAGATACATTGGAGTACTGATGAAAATCTGCCCAGTAAAACTCCCAGTACAGAAAAGGAGGCCACATTTTGGGGAGAAAGGTGATATGGTACCTAAATCCAGCCTTCATAAGCATCTCAACATAAAACTAAAATGTTAAAGGGTATATTTAAGGACTTTCCACCATGAAAGACATTCTAATTCCATCATAATTCAAAGCCTATGAGCAACCCTTCACTGCCATAAAGCAAAGGTGAAGCAAATATTCTGCATGATGGGACATAAATCCTAAAATGTTGGCAAGCAGGATCAACAATGAAATTCAGTTTACATGCACTCTTTCAGTGCCCATAATATAGCACTTTTTACAGCTCTCTACTCATGGCTGAAAGGCAGTTGTAGCCTGGCTTAACAAATTTGGGCTGAATTTGGGGCTTCTAGAATTCATTTTGTACTCTAATATTTTGCACTTTTATAACATATTATATCCACTCACTCCTTCAAAAATGTGAAGAACTTACTCTGTGAAGTAAGGAAGTACCCTTATTTTGGTGCAGGAGAAAATGAGGTCTTGCAAAACTGCTAGGCAGGTGTTGCAAAATTCTGTTTTCCTACCTACTTGAGAGCAGTGTTCCCTCTTTATTTTGTTTTAATTTTTTTTACATAGATAAAATGGGTTTGGGAGGGGGGGGGGGGGTTAGAGTTTTTACACATCTGTGTTCATGGGTGGATTTTCTTGTGCCCAGATTAGTAAATTGCAACAATAATTTCATCAGGCTCAGCCAGATGGATTGTTACCAGACCCACTAGAAAACCTACTTTGGTTCTTCTGCACTATCCATCAGACACAGTGTGAATGTTAATGTCAGGTCTGCAGTAAAACAGCATTAGTGCTTTCAGCTCAACCCCATTATGAATTAAGCTCACATCATACATCCATGACTCTTTATAAATCAGTTGAAGCATCCCGAGTCTCATCATCTTGAAGATGACAAAGGATCTTGCTGTGCCAGTGCCAGCCGGAGGACCTGCTGAGAAGTAGGGCAGTAGTTCTCTTTCCACTGGACTCTGATATCACATCCTACATTTCATACCATCCTACATTTCATACCATGAATACAGGCCAGTAAGCTACTGAAGAAAGGAGGGATGGTAAATTCTGGACTATTAAAGGGTTATAAAAAAATGAATAGTTTACAATAAATTGCCTGGTACTGCTGGATAGCTCTGTCCTTTGGGCACCAGAGGAATGAAGCCTGATTGACAGTACTGTAGTGTAGGTGATTGGTCTGCTTTTCTAGCTCATAACACACCTGAAAAACACCTTGATGAGAGAAGGGTTCATCAGAACAGACACAGAGATGCACTTCTGCTCAGCTGGATCAGAAACGCCTTCTCACACAGAGGAGCTGCAGCTTGTGAACTGTTCAGACAGAAGCATAAGTTTTTAATCCTTTTTTTTTTTTTTTTAAATCCAATTAACTCTGCATGCTCATACCAGCTGGGCAAAGGGCGGGAAACAAAGATTGTACTCTGCCATACATATCATCACTAAAACTATT
This sequence comes from Pelecanus crispus, assembly GCF_030463565.1. Classification (NCBI taxonomy): domain Eukaryota; kingdom Metazoa; phylum Chordata; class Aves; order Pelecaniformes; family Pelecanidae; genus Pelecanus; species Pelecanus crispus. Next base: position 194,261,840 of record NC_134643.1, on the reverse strand, counting down.
CACAAAAAAAGATGATTCATCTTCTGCAGAGATGACCCTGCAGAAAACGAGGGGGTTTTACAGCAGGGTAGCACAGGGCAGCGCCTGCAGGCTCAGGAGGTACACACAGGAGGTACATACAACTGAGAGCAGAGCTCAACCTCCAGATGAAAATATTACTCAACGGAAACCACTCAGAGTGAGGTCACAGCAGGGGCTGTCAGGGAAATGATCAAAACTCCTGAGAATAGCAAACCAGCAGGGAGCTGAGGCTCTGTGCAGAGACGTGTCACTTCACATCAGCACCTTCCATCCAGCAAAAAGGTCTCTCCTCTGCTGGGATCCTTGTCCCTGGAGCAGTGCAGATGAGAGGATCAGCCCTTGGCACTGTGGGTCTGCATGCAGATGGCCCCGACACTGCATGGTGAGTGCAGACACCCAGCTGCTCTCCTGCCCCACAGCTTGTCTGGGTTTGGTGGGTACCCAGCTACCTGCAGCTGCCTGTGGTTCCTCCAAGCCCTGGCACCTCACAGTTTTGCTGTCTTTCACTTGTATGACTCTCACCAAGGTAGGCAAGTATTTTCTGAAAAAAATCTTTGGCAGAACATCAAATTAAACCTATACCTCATACCCTTGGTTAGGACTATGATCACTCATTCTTTCTCTCTCCACAAAGGCAATAGACTAATGCATAGCTTTTTCATCCCCCTTTGGGCTCTGCCCCTCCAGAACATGCTTGTGAAGGATTAGCAGGCAGTGATCATCTTCAAGAGAAGGATGAGGACTAACATTCATTGCAAAGACGGCTGTTCTCACAGTACTTTCGCAAAGGGATGCCAGGCTCCAAAAAAGAGCCTAACAAACCTTAGTGGGAGGCAAATGGGAACACCAATTGCAAAGCCTGCTGTCCTTCGAGAATGAGCTTTATATCTTCCAGGTACTGAAAATCGTCCTGAGACATTGCCTATCTGAATACATCACTTAATCTTGTAGAAAGCCCCAGGACTGAGGGGTTCTTGCTGTTAGAAATTGCATCAAGTAACCTTATTGAAGATAAATGGCTTTGAACTTTCATTGCAACAGTGATTAACTGCTTCAACGTCCATGTGGTGCAGGCTGAAAAATCAGAGCTTTTAGACAAAGAAATAAACTTACTCAAATGCAAACATGAGATTTGGGGCAGAGTTTTCAGGTGATCTTAAAAGCACTTTCCTTATTGCCGCAGACTGGATGTCTGCATAGCAAGAGTCACTTCCCTGCCAGTCAGGTCCTATTGGCTTGACTTCAAGAGACACCCAGATATTCTTCCTTTCTGTACTAAGGAAGACCACTTTAAAGTAAAGTAAACACTGTCATGTATGAAACAAGCCTGGAAAGGATCTTTCTTTTCAGACCAGTCTGCCTGGCCAGCAGACTGTGGGGAAAGCGCTACATCTCCTACCTGTTCAGGGTGAATCCAGAGTTGCAAGCACAACCTACGTAGACACTTTCTTCATGTTACAGTCTCTGCTTCAACTATTGAAGATAACAGCTGTCAGGCAGCTGGTTTGAAGCCTTTGATGACTTTAAGACTGTTCTCTCAAAATCTACTAATATTGACTTTTAGGCCAAGATGGTTTTCGGGCATGAGACAGCGAGGCTCCACTGAGGCTCTGCTAGGCTCATCAGTGTGTGTGCATGGGAGGGATGCAGGCAAGCCCTACATCTTTGCCTCTGCCCTTCACAGAATGAGCACTAGATACACCCGCAGGGATCAGTTTGGGTCTCTCCTAATAAATGGTGGCAAATGGCTGGACCACAGAACTGGATACCACCAGTTCTAGAGATGTTCAGTCCAACAGCAGCCAAAATTGATGTGTTTCCCTCCCTTAGATTTGAGAATTAAAACAGGATCTTGCACAGAAACATTAGGCCTATTCATATCTCCATCAGATGGCTCCTATTTCAGGATACGGGTTCCTCTCTGGCTTCTGAAGGTGCCAGTAGGTTACAAAACATGGCTAGGTGCTACTGCACCTTCCACAGTAGGGTCCTGATCCACAGAAAGGTCTCTGGGAACTACAGTAATATAAATGAATAATAGTATAATATACTAACATAAAATAATAATGCAGGGAGGCCTTTTAGGGCTGATAACATCTTTAAAAGTAGCAGCTGATACTGAAAGGGGTCATTGCTCAAAATGAGCTTCAGGTGATGTCTGTGCTTTTGTCTTATTGAGATGTGGAAGAAGATGTCCAGAAGAGTGACAGTCTCAGGGCTACCCTGATTACTCAAAGAAATGCTGAACTAAAAAAATTAGCTAGGAGAGTCCTGAGTGAAGCAGAAATATATTGCTGTCACCTCTGGGCAGTGGTTTCTTGTGACATGTGTCCTTGGAAAAGGATTTCAGTAGGTAGAGAGGGTTGAACTTCAGCACGTCACAGCCCCTGCTCTGTCACTTCCAGAGTTTTTGCAAAGAAATACTTAACTGGGACTTCAAAAAAGAGAGTATAAATATCCACTGAATGGTGTGACCAGTGTGAGAGCTGCCAAGGAGATTTATCCAGCCTCCTCTGGGTAAGGCTCCACAGGGCTCCTTTGCTGGATTGGCAAAAGACAGGGACAGCCCCAGGTCTGAGGAGGACTGGCTGCATTCCTGACAGCCTGTAAATTGTTGTTGCTGTTGTACAGCGATTGTGTGTGATAACTCCCACGTTGAAAAGTGGTGGAGATTAAACCTGGGCCCTCCAGCAGTGTACGTCTGTACCAGCTGATGTTGACAGCCAGGCTGTGGGTTATGGCAAACTCACCGGCCCTACAGCTTGCTATGGAGGACTGACGTGTTGACTGGTGGTTATGTATACACTGAGAAGTCATGTCGAAAAAACATTTCTGCATGAGATATTCCCTTAGTGTACTGAGAGCCAACACTTAATCATACTGTCTGTGCTGGATCGCATCTCACCCATGTCTCCTGATTGATCCTGATTGCTCTTATTCTCTCAGCTGGAAACCTGGAGGAACCCGAGCTGAGTCACCGGCCATGCAGGTGTCCAGGCCACTGAGGCCAGCACAGAAGCATCACGGGGGTGTCCATCCTGGAGGGCCCATTGCTGTGCATAGAGAGAAACTCCAAACAGCACAGATCCAAATGCTGAGAAGTCTTTGAATATAAGCCTTAACTTCAGCGATCCTCCCATCCAGAGAGAAACAGAGGATTTCTTTCTGCAAAATGCACTCCATCTTCACTCAAGTTACAACCTAAGTGAAAGCCCTACCATGGCTCATGAAGTTTGCCTGTGCAGTGATGGTTGCACTTCCCATTCAGACTCAATGTCTATCAGGTCAAATGGTCCACACTTTGGGCTCTCAGTTCTTCAGTGACTGACATGACTGCTTTTCTGTGTAGGCACAGTGTAGCTCTTCTCCAGACTTGATGATGCTCCCCAGGTGCAGGCTTGCTGCAGAAACCCCATCTGCATTATTCAGCCACAAAATCAGAATGATCCTTTCCAGCCCTAGATCTGTAAAGCAGTTACGTTCACACTGCATTGCTGTGAGGTCCATGATGCAACTACAGGTGAGCCAGCACAAGCATCAGAAGCCATCCTGCCATAATAGTCCCACTACTTTATGAGGTTAAGTCACTTGCTCAGCCCATGGTGGGTGAGCTGCCCATCATGGAGCTAAATTAACCCTACAGATTGCAGCCTTCTACAAGGCTGGTATACTGTCTAACATGATAAACCCCATTTTCCTCTCCTGATTGCCTTGAGCAGGAGTCAGTTCTAGAGACAGGTCTGAACCATCACAGCTAAGTTAGGAGCTACGCTGCAAGTGAAAATTGACAGTGGGGCAAAATGGCACCAAAATCTAACTCAGATACAAGGAGTGGTGGAGTTCATCAGCAGCTGAAAACACGAAGACATGGGGATGCTGATAAGGAGGATTATGACAAAGAGCCCAAATGTAAATGTGACAGGAAAAAAACACTCCTGGGCTACAGGTCAAGAGGTTTTCTGGAGCAACCTTTACTTTTGGTGATAATGCCCTGGCAGAAAGCTGACACAGCTTGGCTTTCAGACCTGTTGGGCTGGGCAGCAGCCAAGAACAGCATTTATTCTTTACATGTAAACTGAGCAAATTGCCCGGGTAAGGGAGTCAATAAACATGGAGCCTCATGGCACCATTTTCACAGAGTGACCTTTCAAAGTGTAATTGCATGTTAAAAGACTCAATGGCAGTTGTCTCTGATCAGAGAAGCGCTAACCGAGCTGGCTTGGGGACTTTGTTGTAAAGTGTGAGTGTGTTGGAAAAGGGCTGTGTAGTTAGACGGTGCTTTTGGCTAGCTCCCACGTGAGGCTGTGATCAGGAGAGGTCCTCCTGAGTCTTCAGCCACACAAATGTTTGGTCTCAAGTCCTCTAGGGAAAGGCAGAAATAACAGTGGTGATGCTAGGAAGCATTTTCATTGTCACTAAAATGCCTGTGGCTTACTGCTCTCTTGTCATCCAGCAGTGATGAACGCATTCATATCACTTTGTCTGGGGGAGATTTTGATTGTGGTCATGGTGGTGCATGATGCTGAGAATGGTGCTCAGTCCCTTGGACCATAGTCTTCAGGCTGCAGCCCCAGCTTAAACACCGTCATGGGGATGGGGTCGCCACCCCCAAGGCAGAAGAGCTGGCTGTCCCCTTGTCACCCAGAGCAGTCTCCTTCCCTGGCAAGCAGCCTTGCTTCCAGCCCAAACACCCCACAAAACTATCTTTATTACTCTGCAGTTAGCAATCCCATCCCCTTGCAGTGCTTAAAGCCCCTCACATTAATTCTTTTAAAAACTCCCAGCTGAAAAAGTTAACTCAAACCACTTCTATGTTATGTCAACATAATTGCACAAGGCTTCATATTCCCAAAGGGTTTGGGGATCCTGGCTGTCTCTTCAGCCTTGTGTTAGATGCCACATGTCATGACACAGTGTCATTTCCCAGGATAGACACATTTAACCCTAAGGCAAACTAGCACAGGGCATTGGAAAGCGCACAGCAGGCAGAAAACCAGCAAGAGACTGTGAGATAGCCTTCCAGTTTCAGTTAGTTAGAAAGAAGCATCAAAAAGTGCAATAAGGAGTGGTTGGAGCTGGGCTGGCAAGGTGGGCACCCGTGAAGCTCAGCAGAGGACTATGAAGAAGAATAGGGGTTTCTGGAACGTGACTACTCCATGATTTAATTACAGTTCAGGTCACTTAATCCCAATGCTTAGCTTAACCTCCAAGATGCTGAGGTGTGTCCATCTGCGAGCTTTAATGACAGTATCTTCAAAAGCCCATTTTTCTCTTAAAATTCAAGCAGTATCACTCTGCTAATGCCTCTAGAAAATTAATCCTTTGAGAAACTGAAACTGTTCTTTTTTGGATGAGCAGTACATGGCTGTGCCACTTGAGAGCCGTACGATGGCAAAGCTCCTAAAGCAGCTGCTTCATTTAAGGACCAATGCATAGCAATTTTTTCCTAGGACTTCAGTCAGGAGATCTATGCATATGCTTAAGCATTTCAATGTACAGGGAAGGACTAAGCACAGACTTGAAGATAAGCATGGATAACCTGACTGAACCCAGGTGAGGTATGCCAGATTGGAATTTAAGTAAAGTGGCATAGGAATGGGTAAGAAATTTACTGTACAAATCCTAAGCAGTGTTTTCTTCTATATGTTTTTTTGACATATACCTGTATTTGTTAGCATTCATATTCCAGTGTGTTCCCCCAGATATTTTACACTGAGTTAATATATTACATTGTATGAAGTGCTCTGCTTTAACATGCAATGATGCCTCAGAGAGAATTTCTTAATCTGGATCAATGTACATAATTTTCTAGAAATCCTTATGATGATGTGTTACATGAAAGAGCAGCAATAAACCCTTCTATTGGTGTCTAAAACATTTCACAATGTCTGCCATGAAAAACGCTGTTGAATCCTATTTGGCATTCTCAGCTTGTATCACCTGCTTGTGTTGGAAGGCTACTTTTATGAAGAGGGTAGTGCATCATGAGAGGGTAGAAATGAAATATTAGGAAGAAAAGAACAATTGCCAAAGTGCACTGCCTGCAAAAGCTTGCCTTACAATTCATTATTGCCTACCTTTAATCTTCTACAGTCACAACCAGTTTGAAAAGAAAAGTGTCACCATCACCAAAGGCAAAACACAGGTCCCACTATTCCCAGCTTGGGCTGTCCCCAATTACTCTTGTGAGCTGGATTCAGCACTGCCTGTGTTTGGTGGCGGGAGCTTGAAAACCCACGTGGGAATCAGAGCTTTGGTCCTGTGTCTAGCCCAAAGCTGGTCATGTGGGGAAACAAAAAAAGGGGTTCTTGGCGTTTTCTAATCTTTCTGTCATTTGAGTACACGGAAACAACACAAGGCTGCTCGTCATTGCTTGCAGGCTTTGGGTGTTGTTTTTTTCTTCTGGACAGTTAACAGGGAATTGACTTTAGCACTACCCCGTAAGTTGTCAAGGAACTTCACAGATTAATTCTTTCCTTTCAGGTGGGTTATTTGCAAGATCAGAATTGGCCAGTATCTCTAACCCTATTGCCTGTCAATTCCTTTTAACATCAATCTTTTTCTTTGCTTTCTTATTGCCAAAACCTGTTTCAGGCACTCATGAAGCTTGATAGAAATTGCCTTGGAAAGAGCTGATCAATCAAAACTGACCAGATGTGCAAGATGAATATTCATAGTTTATTGGAGCAACCTCCACCCTCTTCTCAGAGCAGGGTACCTTCAGCTGACCTGTTGTCTCTCATACAAATTACTGCCTCATTACCACTCATTCCTCTGGAACCTAGCTATGAGGGACACGGAGGTAGTGTTAAATAATTCAGCAAAACAGTGAAAGAAAACTGTATCTGATCCAGAGTGGAGGCACCTGAAATTCCCTGCCATATGTGTAAATTAAAGCAGACTTGAAGGGACTACAGGAACCATCTTCTCCCCTTGGACATGAAGCATGGATGCTGTCCTCTCTGATTTTAGACACCTGGAAGATAAGTACCTGGGTCTACACAGGTCACCCATAGTTTCCCTTGTAGAGGGTGGAGGTAGGGCACTTCGAGGATGTAACCCCTTTCAGCTGTTTAGACACCTACTTTGGCAGGAAAGGAATAAGGTCATTACATTGCTCACATCAACCTCCGCTCTTTGCTGGGGGCTCAAATCTTCAGGAAAACTAGAGTGAAACCTACCCCAAGTACTGCAGGCTAGAAGTGAAGGGTGCCTTGTGTTTGCACTCCTGTTGTATCCTAAAATTCCCCGGGTAGTTCATTCATTTACCAGCTGGCAATAACAAAAGGTTACCAAAGGAGGATCCTGGGCTGTGGGTTAGCATTGGTCTCCAGTTTAGCAGCAAACAGAGAATTTAATTTCTTTTGTCCTTGCTTTCTCTGGCCTGCCAGCACAATCCTAGACTCTATTTCAACAAGGTCTAAAGAGGAGGACTCCACCTCTTTCAGGATTAACAAGTTTCTTCAGGGCAGACAAAAAAAAAAAAAAAAAAGCTGATGATGGAAGAGGGAGATCTGGCAGGTGATTTTCCTCCACTTCCACATGAACAAATACCCCAGTGGTTGCGGAGTGGTTGTGAGTTTGTAGAGAAGGCAGTTGTGCCTTCAAACCCAAGGCAGGAAAGGTCAGAGTGCTTTTTGTGGACCGAAATCGTGTTTGGGGAAGGCAGTGCAGTACTTCCTTTAATATAGCCAAATTTCATGCGCAGCAAGAACAGGGGCTAAAAATAGCCCAGGATGCTAATGAGGGCCTGGTGCATACCGTCTGTACGACGAGATGATGATTCTTTTTGAAAACGCAATAATTTAAGGGGTTGTTTCATTTTGTTTCTTTTTGCTGCTGCAGAGTGTTCAGAAACACGAGGCTGTTCGGGTCTTCAATTTTTTCTCCTTAATCTTGCAAAAATGAAATGTTAATGGACAAAGGGGAAAACAACTAGAAGCAAGAGCTGCTTTATTTTTCCCAAGGCTGCTTGCACGTGATCAGCAAACAAAGTGGGTCAGAGAGGGCTTTCATAACATTTCAGGTGGATTTCCACACAGCCCAAGATGGGGTTCGGGATTTTTCTTACAGAGAAATACTTTGATTTTTCCCAATTTGTATGTTCTGGGGGCTGAAGTATCCACACTTTTTTTATTCCACCCCAAAGTTTAGACATGTGCCTTGTGCAACAGATGGACTGCAAGCTCCAGCTGGACCTTTCCACAAGCCTGGGACACTTCTGCAGCCTCACGGCCCTTTCCCAGACTCTACACTGTCCCCAGGGAGTGCATGCGTGAAGTAGCCTCTCCTCCATTGCAGGCACCACTGGGAGCTCCCTGTCTTCTGCTTGGTCACCTCTCCTCCTGAAACCCACCTGGCATCTCCAGGCTAGCCCAGGACACTTGCTTTCACGGGATGCCTGATGCCCCGGCTGCTCATGCAGCTGACACACGGACTTTCCCTGTGCATGAGACATCTCACCACCCTGGGAGAGAGATGGGGTGGAGAGAAGGGCTTGCTCGCATCTGTGAGGAGCACGGGCACAGCAGAACCAAAATCCAGCCTTGGATACAGCCGCTGGTGGTGAGGCTGTCGCTCTGGTGCACCCAGGCAAAATTGCCCAGTAGTTCGGGCACGATGAGGACATTGTATGGCTCAGGGCTGTGTAAACCACATCTCTGAAGGAAACCAGGCTGAAAATCAGAGCAGGAAGCTAAAAGTGTTTATGAAACATATCTTTTTTTCTTGTCGGAGACAGCCAGCTGCCTGCCTGTTAACAGCCTACATCGGTGGACCATAAAGCATGCAGCAGATCAGGAGCTGTTTTCTGGCACACGCACACTTGTGTCCTATAAATACTACACCGGGAGGGAACAAAACAGGTATTGTCTCTTAATGCTCCCATTAAACAGAACCACACAGATGGTAATTAATGCATCATGACATGACTAAATTGTAAGAAGAAATTGCTGCAACAAGAAGTCACCACAAGAACAGCAGGATTCAGATTAGTGTTCATTTTGAGATCAACTCCTCCTTTGCTTGAAGAGCTAGGGACCAGCTATTCCACATTATGAAAGATTTATTGTCTACTTTCTTGAGTTTTGGGTCATAATGGAGCTTTGTTATCCTTAATAGACTCATGTACTCCTTCCCTAGTGCTTTGTCAAATAATAATACTTACAAGGCAATAAAAGGAAAAAGAAAACACAACGAAAAGAACCACCCCTTGTCTCATAAGTCCCGGGTAGGTGAATGTGTCTGCATTTCTGTGCGTGTGTGTATAGGGGTGGGGTTGTTTATTGCACCGTCCAGCACAGAATGAAATAATTTATGTACCATCTACATGCAAATGTATCTTTCATTTAGGTAATAAACTGCACCCTTGTATAATTTACCCAAACAACAGAGCTGCGAGGACACTGCTACTAATCTTCAAAAATCAACTGTGCCTTTTCAAAAGGGATTTTTGTCTTTCTATGAATTGATCAAACTTGACAAGTAATTTCAACCTAATGTTCACGGCTATCCTCCTCTCTCCTCACCATCTGTAGGTGAGAAATCCTATTTTCTGGAAGTGACAGAGTAATGCAGGAGGCTGCAGATATCTGTAAAAAAGCAGAAGTGGTTTTCCCAGAGCTACAGGCAAAACAAGGGTGGATCCAGGAAGGATATGAGTATTTCTGAAAAATAATATATTCTTCATGCCTGCAACTGTCCACATGGAGTCACGTTTTTTTAAGCCACCAAGTTTAATGAGAGCAGCTGAGAGATTAAAACATCTCTGTATTTAAAATACTATGGTAGAAATGCTCCCGTGGAATAGCCTTGCTCTTGTTAGCAAATATAATAAAGACTCTCAGAAGAAATTCATTCTGCAAACTTATTGCATCAATGAAAACTGCATTATAGACAAAGAGACTGAATGTAAACTCAGTTTGCTTCCAGATTTATTTATAAAAATATCAGCTTTGACTGAAAGCTGCTCAGTCCTACATCAAGCAACACAGGAGAAATTGGAAAAAGGCCAGTTATCACCCTGCCAGGATCACTGACATGACTGAGATTAATGCAAAACAATTTGCACAACTACAAGAGAGTCTTGTGCAAATTTTGTTTTTTCTCCCAGGAACTACAATGCCAGCTTCTTAGGGCCCTTTTTGGCCATATCAGGACACCTCAGGGAATACAGAGCAGCCCCATGCACCAGTGGATGGAGATCCTGGTATCCCTAGGCTGAGAGTATCCAACCCCAAACATAAGCACATCTGTGTGCAATCCATATAAATACACTAATGCTGAGGGAGTAATTAATTTTTTTTTTTACTTAGAAAACCTTCTGTGCACATGCTTTCCCTCTTTCTGGATCACTGCTGCTCCTGAGAAATCATTCAGGGCCATTTTCCCTAGCAAGTAGGAGGTCCTCATGTGGGACATCAGGGACCCTCACACCCACTCCAAGGTGAGAGGGTAGGTTTTTTTACCATGTCTACATCTAGAAAACCGGACCCAGGACTGTCCCCAGCTGTTGGGTCCTGCTGCACATCTGTGTATGTCCTGCCTCCAGGACGCCCAAGCCAGGCTCTTTCCCACACATACATTCTACTTCCCAGGCAGAGGAAGCCCTTACCTCCTCTCTTCAGCCCTCTTCTGGGGCTGCTTATTGTCATCTTTGGGACAGACCTGCTAAATGTAAGCTAAAGTACTCATTTCATGAGGATGAGAGGGATAAGTGGTGGCCAGCAGGCAAGCTATGACTCAGGACCAGCTGTAAGTCAGGTGGAAGCACCTGGCTGTACAAGGCATGAGGGATGGCTGGAGGGTGGCAATTCACTTTGGTGTCACGAGAGTTTTTGAAGTTCTGAAATCTGCTTTAATTTTCTCATTACAAGAAATCCCATGGCTTCTGATGGTTTTCACAGCAGGGGATTATGTCAAAACAGATTGAAAAGGTCCTTTGGAAGATTGAAAAGGTCAGGGCTTTCAGGTCTTTCTGTATTTCTCCCCCTTTGTTTCCCTCCCTCAAGGATATAACCAGACAGTCTGCCTCAAACTTCACTGAAGCATAATGGGAAAACATGGTCAAAATCAATATATGACCACAAAATATCTTCTTCAGGGAAAAAAAAAAATAGAAGCTAGCAAAAAAATACATTTTTAATTAAGAAAAAGAAAAGTTGTCTGCAATTCTCTTAAGTATGTTTTCTTCCCAGACATCCCAGCTGAAATTAAAACTAAGCTTCTTTCTGTTGTTGGGCAGGTGAACACTGTGTTAGCTCCTCAATCAAGAAAATTATCTTCACCTCAAGGTCTGGTCATTGCTGGTTAATGTGGGTCATGGGGTTTTCTGATTGCACAAGGAAGAGCTGATCCCTTATATTTGCCCTGTGAGGGCACTGGCAGCAGTGAGTGGAGCAGTGGTAGGTTGGCTGTGCAAAGAGAGAGATGAGATTTTTTTGGTCACAGAACTCACCAGAATGGGATTTCTGAGCCAGGAAAATGCCAGGTGTGTTTGTTCAATATACGGAATAAGATTCCATTTCCATCTTGTGTAAATAAATAGTGGTTTGCCAAAATATATTGGCATCTACTAACAATATTACTTTGTAGGCAAAACAAAACAAAGCCTCTATAATCATTCATTAATTTCTTGAATCATCCAGTCCTGAAGAATGCCTTTTTTTTCCCCTTAAACCTTTGGGCTCTCTGAGGTTGTGAGCTTAAACCCATGGTGAGGTCAGAGAGTTAGACTTCACTGGAGAGCTCCTCTCCTCTCCTCTCCTCTCCTCTCCTCTCCTCTCCTCTCCTCTCCTCTCCTCTCCTCTCCTCTCCTCTCCTCTCCTCTCCTCTCCTCTCCTCTCCTCTCCTCTCCTGCTGTTGCTTTGGGCCATCTATCAACCATCACTTAAGTCAGGCAGGACTGGACCTGCTGCCCCCACCATCAGTAGAAAAAAGTTCATTAAATTCTCTAAATCCTTTGGGTCATTGAGGGGAATGGGGCGAGAGCCCAATGCCAACAAAACCTTCATTTTTCTCTGAAAAGAGAGGCAGCAGCCTAAGTTACTGCCGATTTCCATAAAGCCATAAAAGTCCGGCAGTATCAGTAAGATAGGATTCAGTCTGTGGCTCCTCATTATTCACATGGATAGGAGGATATGGAGAGGCCAGAGTAATCTGGAGCAGACAATGAAAGTTGTCGAGGCTTCTCTGATTAAAACTGCAAATCCTACAAGCCTAACCCTAATCCCCCCCTGTGGAAAGGTGAGATTAGCCTGGGTCCAGAAAAAAGATAACTCTATCATTTCCTTAAGTTACGTGTTAAAATTCAATCTCCTCCCAGGAGACGGTGTGCATGGATATTGCTTTTTCTCTCCCCCTAATTAAGAAAGCATAAGAAAGTAAACACTGTGGCTTGCACAGTAACTGGCATAGCAGAGCAGGCTGCCTCTGTGCTCTGATTGCTTTATTAGCACGCTAAGCCTACCTACACGACCAGGGAGGCTGAGTGAAGGGGGCCTTTTCCAGCCCTTGGGGGTTAAATGCCGTTTTGCAAGACACTGAAGCAATCTGTCAGCTCCTCCTCCCACCTACACCGGTGTGAATCTACAGCAAGTGGGCATGCTGCCTGGGAGAGCCATTCTGCCTCCTTGGGCCTCGCACACTCCTCTGGTCATTAGGAGCTCTTTTTTTAATGGGATTATTTTCTGCGTGATCTGCGCACAGCAGGGGTGATCCTGATCTCCCTGAGTCTCTTGATCCAGCCAACTCTTTGCGTCCCTAAAAGCTGCCTTTAACGTCAGCGGGATGGGCCATGAAGGCTGCTTTCTCGGCAGCATGCCGGAGGGATGCATTTATGTGTTTTGAGTCAAGGAGCCTGCACCCCACAGCCAGGGCCTGTGATGGCTGATGTCCTCCGGGCATGGGGACACAGGCGGCAGCCAGTGGCATAGGTGTTCAGAAGATGCTCAACATCAACACGTGGTGAAACACTCCTCTCCCCTCCGGCGTCCTCCCACCATCCTTCACTCCTGTATGCCCCCACTGCATTTTTTTCTGGCTAACACCCAAGGCAGAGCAGAGGCAGGAGTGCACGCCTTCTTTGCACAACCAACAGGGAAGGACCAAAGAGTGTAGAGGAGCTTTTTCCAGCTCCCACAGGTGCCAACGGTTCCTTGTCATTGCGAGACACATCCTTGACTAATTTCCCTCCCTCAACTTTTCGAGCTGCTGTGCTCAGCAGTGCATCCATACAGGGCTGCTGGTTTTCAGCAGGAAAAGACCAGTTTTGGAGGATGGATGGAGCAGAGAAACCCTCCTGGAGAAGCGCAGCCACCACGGGGCAGGGTACCCACTGCAGAAACCCATGCCACCGGAGCGCCCAGCAAGCCCTGCTGAGGGGCACCAGGACAAGCCTCTGCCTGCAAAACAACCCTTCTCAAAGCCCAGAGAAGATGACAAAGTAGCAGCCAGCATTAATGTGACACTTTTCTTTTGTCAGCTGGGCTCTGACCGTGCTCGGATGGAGACAATAATAACTAGGTGTCATTTTGTTTCCAAACCAAACACGGATGAGACCTTTGAGATCAACTAGGAACCCTGCTGATGTCTTTAAAACACATCCATGGGAGGAATGCAAAGCATTAGCCGTAATATTTATTTTGCATGACATAAATATGTTTTGAGAAGGGGAGGGCGGTGCTCATTAGCAGCACAAATGTACCAGCCTGTGTTTTCAAGCTATTAATATGGTGGCTAGTGTTAATGGAAGTATAATAGAATGAGATGCTTTTAAAAGTATGGGATTTAGCACAGTCAGGGAAAAAAAAGACATTAATGAAATTTTAATGAGAAAATCAGCTTGCAGTAATTTTACAAGTAATTATTATTTCCTTGATTTGACTAGCCTGAGTAGCTTTGTCTTTGCTGGGATGAACTTGTGAGGTGTGCACATGAGGCCAGCAAATGATGCATTACAGGACACAGCTGTGACTGTCCTGGAAAAGAAACATGGTTCAGAATTTTACCCTCTGCCTGGATGAGAGGCTAGAGCCCGTCCACCTCCTTTCTTCTGAAGAGCGGGGAAGGCTCTCGGACATACTTTGGCCACTGGCTGCTAGTCATCATCTCACATCTCGGCTCTCTCAGTCTATCCTTGGAGTCACCTACCCTCCTTCTTTGGAGCTGGAGCTGAGGCTCTTGACTTAGTGCACCTTGTCTTCCAGGAGCACGTGCACCCAATTAAGCACTCAGTATAAACCAAATAATACATGGGATCTCATTATTGCACATGCATGTACTCATGCACAACTTTTAGATGTTTCCTCTTTGCTAGGAAGTGACCGATGCTCTCACCCACCTCTGTGGCATGCTGACATGGGCGGGCCATTATAGCTTTCTATCAGTGAAGCTGATCTGGAGGGATGGGATGGTGCTAATTGGGGAAGAAGGGCCAAGGATTTGTCTCACCTAGCTTGGGGTGCCAACAGAGCAGTTGTCTCCACCTGAACAGCCCACTCTCAACTCCCATCCCTGTCTGTGGGGAGAAATGGGCACATTTAGCATTGAACCCATCTGACCTCTTTTGGACCTCTGCTCTAGGAGAGGTCCCACACCTTGAAGGGGCCTATTTGCCATCAGTGGGAATAATGGTGACCACATCTGAGCTTGAGATTTTCCCTGCAAACATACCCTGTGAATCCAGACAGACATGGTCAGTCCTTCCAAGATCCGTCCCTCCTAAGGTGAAGTTGTATATACCTACATCACTCTTCACTGACGGCATCAGACATTCCCAGGGGCCTGAGGAAAGAGCAAGAGTGATGCTGTTTTCCAAGCTGCAGTTGCATACTGCAAGAGAAATGCTGATGATTTCCACACTGCAGTTTCAGCTTAGGTAGCTTGAGCCGGCGTTATCACACCTTGGTGGTAGAGAGGACACTCAGGCAAGGAAGATTTCTCTCTTGTCCAACAGAGACAGCATCACTGTGATCCTCTGCTTGGATCACATCTCCTTGAACCCCACATAAATCACTGTCTGAGAAGCAGTATCTGAGTAACTTGGTTAAATCCATATGCATCTTAAAGACACAGCCTCAAAGGAGACATTTCTTGCTGTTCCTGGAGTCTGACATCTAGAATACCCTCTCACCATCTCCCAGTCCTGCAGCTGTTTTAAAGAGATAACTTCTGCCACTCTCTATTAGGCAAATAGTGTCTGGTCCCCCACAAAAGGTCCGGATCAATGGTGGTAAGCCAGCGGAGAAATCCCCTGTGATAAAGACTTCCTTCTGGCTTAAAGCTCCTGGTGCCAAAATTCATAAGGAGCACAGGCATTATGAGGAGCAGCTGAGGGACCTAGGGTTGTTTAGCCTGGAGAAGAGGAGGCTGAGGGGTGACCTTATCGCTCTCTACAACTACCTGAGGGGAGGTTGTGGTGAGGTGGGTGTCGGTCTCTTCTCCCAAGTAGTTAGCGATAGGACAAGAGGAAATGGGCTCAAGCTGCGCCAGGGGAGGTTTAGATTGGATATTAGGAAAAATTTCTTCACGGAAAGGGTGGTCAAGCATTGGAACAGGCTGCCCAGAGAGGTGGTGGAGTCACCATCCCTGGAAGCATTCAGAAAACGGGTAGACGTGGCACTTTGGGACATGGTTTAGTCTAGTCTACACTTAATTGGTTTAGTGTGGACTTGGTAGTGTAGGTTAATGGTTGGACTGGATGATCTTAAAGGTCTTTTCCAACCTAAATGATTCTATGATTCTATGATTCTATAAATTTTGGGGCCAGAAAGGAATTAGTTGTCTAGTCTGACCTCCTTGACAGAATTCAGGGCTGTTTAATTTCACTCAGTATTCTCACACTGAGCTCAAAACTCCTTGCTGAGCTATAGCATGCATTTCAGGAGGATATTCAGTTGCTTTCCAAGGTTGCCAGTGAGAAAACAAGACGTGAGGATATCCAAAGGGGTGTTGCTTACAGTGCCCTCTTTTTTAGCACTGGTCATGCTTTGCAGCAGAAGTAAACTTAAGCCCTGTCAGACTGAAATGATTTGCTAATGTTATGTTCAGTGCTCTGTCCTCACTGTTAACGCTCGCTCAGATGAATGGTGTGTGAGCCACCAATGTGGGGTGTATGTTTTGGCAGGCCAAAGTTCGGGAAGTGTGCTATTACCTGAGCTTTTCTTTTTTCTATGTGGTTTGTTTTTTTTTTTTTAAATTCTGGGTTTAGAAAGGTTAAAGTGAAAACTGGAAGCCAAACCTTCATGCCTGAACAGTAATAAAGCAAGGTAGCTCTGACCACTTGAAAACTATAATACCCATGCAATCAAGTGGACACCTCTAACTTTTGGAAGTCACTGGAGTGACTCTCCATCGTTTTCTTTTCCCCGGTAGATTTATTCTGTCATTTGCTTTTGTTTGTTTTCTTTCCAGCATACTATGAAATTTAAAATTAAAGTTCTATTCTGAGAGGAAAGGAGTGCAAGAGATGTTATAATTTCTCAGAGCTGCTAAAGCAGAAGGGAAAAACTCAGCGAAGATATTGTTTGTCACCTGCCCTTTAAACCAGAGTATATTGCTCTGAAAGGTGTACCGTATTGCAAGGAACCTTTAGTGCCGTTTGCAGTATTGCTTCAAGCTTGGTTGCTCGCAACTTAATTTCTCAACAGATTCTACCTAAAAGCAAACTGCGTATTAGGAAATAACACTGCAAACATGGATCATGCAGAAACACTTTTCAGCATCAGCAGTAGCATCAGTCCCAGAAGCATATGGAAGTTGTGGGGCTGTGCAGAGCTCTTGCCTGCCAGTGTACATGGAGCCAAAAGGGATCAAGCAATATGTGTCACTGACTTACGACCATTTTCTTGCTACCTCTCCTGCGAGTTGTAATTTCACGAAATGTAATCCTACAGGGTTTCATTTTAGTCGTTGTCACAGACAACACAAAAATAGATTAGTTGCTTTTTGTTTTTCTTTTTTCTTTCATTTCACCAGCTGAATTTGCTGTAGACTGAACTTGTTTGCTTCAGGTCCTAATTCAGCAGAGTACTTAAACATGCATTCAAATACTCAATGGATTATTAGTAGAACGGTTTGTAAACATTTTCAGGATGGAAAAATTTGTCTGTGCTAAAGCTATCTCTTCCTATAGAGAAGGGAAACAAATGATAGTGTGGAACCTCTTCAATCTTTTGCTGTCGTTAGCTTTTCTTTATGCAGAAAGCTGCACTTCGCAGCAGCAAATCTTGTAGCACAAGGAAACAGATCTCTCTCACCCAGCTTTATGGTTTAAAATGTAGATGTTTACATCTAAGCCAATTACTGTGGCTTCCTTTAGAACCAAGGAAATAAGCACTTGTGGGGTGCTGCCACAGGTCCCCTGTGCAGGCAGCAGAGAGGAAACCCCCTGCTCCCATGCTGGACACCTTCACAGTGGCCGTGATGGGTCCCCACAGCCTTCCTCAAGGGTAAGCTTATTTTTTCCTTAAAACTTGAAAACCCCACATTTTCTGCTTTGAGCTCAAGTCATTGACTTCTTTCTTCAGTGAAAAAATGAAGCTGGTTGCTGATAATGGTGGCATTTTTTCCTTTGTAATCCATTTGAAAGAGGCAGGTAGCGCTACCAAGCTGTTCAGTTCACGGGATTTATTTGTGTCTTCAGCTCACTGTGAAGCTTCAAAGTGCCGTGTAAGTATTATTGGGACTGTGTTTTCAAGACTGTCCATCACCAACCTTATTGCTGCATACCTGAGTTATCCTTTGTAAATATCCATGAAACCTGTCTTGCGAGTGGGCATTATTTGTTTATTCCTGGACACCTTTAAAGGAACTGGAAATGAATTGTAATGAATTCCATATATATATATGCACCTCTGTGTGTGTGTATGTGAGTGTGTGTGCGCGCACATACACACGTGTATGTATGGCTTATATATATATTTTATATATATATGGAACTGGAATTATGTTGGAAATAGCTGATCCAGAAAAAGAATTAACCAGGCATGAACTGTGCCTCTTCACCTTCATTTTACCTCTGATATGTATATTTGCACAAGTGCCTTGTTTCCCCTGTCACTGCTTGTGTTAGTGATACCTCAGTCTGTTGCAGCACAGTTGTGGTGCTAAAGAAGCAAGAGGGCTCCTGTCTCCCCGAATGACTGGGACATCTCTGACCATAGTGTTTCCTGGGGTATTTACTGGGCGCACATACTGGTTAGCTTAATAGCAGGAGGGCCAGGGGCCAGGCAGAAAGAAAAACCATAGCCGTAGATGAACAGTCCACCAGTAAACAAGGTCATCCCAAGCGACGCTTGAGCTCTGGGTGAGGCTGCGGTGTTGCAGCCCAAGTCCCAAGACTCATTTCTCCAAGGCTGGGTGCAGCGGGCGGTTAAGTCACTTTCTGCAGACCAAGAAACAGTTGCCAAGGAACCTGGCCTAATTCCAGGGCACGTCAAGCCCTAGGGTAAGATGGGCAGGCCTTCAGACTGTTTTGCATGTGTTTAAATCCCTTTCCTGGAGACTCTGTGACTGGGGATATCTTTTGTTAAACCACTTTAAAAAGAATTACCAGGCAGCTGCCTTTTGTTCTCTGCCTTCACCCCGTGTCTCCCAGAGCAAGGGGTTGCTGCCTGCCCCTCTGTCATAGCCACCAGGCTGGGAGCAAGTCCTCGGGATGGCCCACGGCTCCCTCCCCGTCCCTCTCCCTTCCTTTGCCTCCTTTCTCTGTGTGTTCCCCTCCAGCAAAGAAGTGGAGCAGCATAGAGCTGTTACTGGGTGCTGTTATGGTGGGAGGCTTGGGGGTCTCAAAGGAGGGAGTGGATGAGGTAAAGGATTAAGGACTGATGGCTGATACCCCAGGAGGTTGCAAGCCTTGGTCATCAGGTCCTTCGCCTAAATCTACCAGCCCTCACACACCCCGCAAACTGCTTCTTGCAGGGCCAGAACTTATATGCCTTTTGCCTTCAGGAGGAAAGACTCCTTGCAATCTATACGGGGTCTCAAAACACCAACTTTTCTAACACGATATCTCCCTTTCAATGGAGAACTTAGCTGGGTACAGGTGACCACAAAGGACTTCAGCCATACATGGCTCTCCTAAACATCTATGCAGAGAAATTAGTACATCTCCATGTCTGAGCAAGTCTGTCCTGCTAAGACCTAAGAAAGAGGTTTAAAAGGAGAAGGCAGGTCTTACTAGCGTAGCACAGCTCTCTTACCACTATGCACTTCTGAACTACAGCTACATCAAGTCCCACTGTGTTGGAGCAACAGCCCTGTAGCTGCACTCACCTTACAGGTTAGCCCCAAGCTGCAGTGGTAGAAATCTTGAAGCTAGATTATTCAGAGGAAACATTTTCAAATGGGGCAAAGCCTGCCCTCCCTTTTGCCTGATGACATTTTTCACCTGTAAAAATTGCACCTCCATGTTTGCACTTGCAAAACACTTCCCTGTGTACTTGCCACTTGCCTCTCTCCCCACTCCCCTTTACCCCAGCAAATAGCTGGAGGTGGCATCAGTTTTATCTGAGCTTGCGTTTCTATCTCAGGTGGAAAGAGTCTGTGCAAATTGCAGGGCTGACCTTCTGAAAATGAGGCCTTGAATTACTCCTCTCTTGTATTTAACTTCCGATTTACCATATGGTGGGAAGATAAATTAGATAGGTTAATTAGGAAGCCCTGGAATTCTGTTCATCATTGTGCTATGCAATCATAGATGCATCTCGCCTTTAGGACCCTGAATACGCTGACATGTAGTCTTTTCTGCATGCCAGCCTCACAGCATCTCCATCACAATAAAGGAGCGGGAGGGGGAGGTGGTTGGAGTAGCCAAACAAATGAGGAAAAACAACCAGCTAAATTGAGTGCTTTCTAATCTAATGCATTTAAGTCATACCCAATAAAGCTTGCCAACAATCCCTGGCCTCTCTGCTGCAAAGATCACAGAGGCATCTGATTAGAATAACATGTGTCTTCTAAAAATCCTCTTTTTAAAAGATTTTCATTCTGGATAGGCAACACGTAATGAATCGGAAATGTCCCTTTGCAAGCACAGAGTGAAGGGGGCATTCACCAAGCCCACCCAGCCCCAAGAGTCCTACTGTTCTCTGCCTGCTGCAAGATGGAAAATGCATCAGCTATGGCAAGACTTTTCTTCCCTGCCAAAAGTAAATAAATGGAACAGAAATAGCCCTGATCAGTCCTGCATTCAAGTAATTTCCTGAAACCAGTTTTGGGCTTGAAATCCAAGCCCGGTTTTAGATACCAGCAAAAGCAGTCACACACCCAAGGGTCCCCAGGAACCTCATCCGTCAGAAAAGTATCAATTTCAACATGTGTGTTATATGACTTACAGTAACTTGTCTCAGGTAAGGCTCTTGGGGTTTAGGAGACAAGAATGGGTAAGGATTTGAGGAGAGATTAGGAATGTGGTGAGGAAATGGATAACTGCGGTGTCGCATCATGGGCAGAGGGGCAGAGCAAATCTGTGACATGGGCTGTCAAGAGTAGAGAAATACAAATTTTTTTTTGAAGACTAATTTAAGTTTTGCATCTGAATCTTGTGAAAACCAGACCAGATGAAACCTTGATTATATGTTGTAAAAGAGTACAGATCATGCAACACATGCTTTGTTTGTGGCTGTTTATTTGCCTGGAGAAGAACAACTCCATGGACTGTGTGCATCCATGCTCTATCTGTGTTTATTCCTAGGAGGAGTCTGAGCTTTCCACTTACAGAATAGCTGATGTCCATGCCACAAAATAGTACTTTCTTGGGCAGTCTTGGTCAGTCTAATGCTCCAGTCACTTGCTGCTTCCCCCCCCCCTCGCCACTTTAGCAGAGCACATCAGCCTGAATAATGTTACAGATGAGGTGTTCAACCTTCTTGAGGAGGGTTGTGTTTGTGTGTTGTATTTCACACGTGGTGTTAGAGCCAAAAAACCCCTCAGGGTCTCTCAGACTGCACCTGAGCAAAGCTTTGCTTGCAGCAGCAATGTTCAAACCACCTTCCCCTATTACAGTCCAGCTTACCCAGACAGCTGGTATCTTTGCAGCCTTGGGAGTATTAGAGGACAAGTGATGAAGAAGACACTTCTGTCCAAGACACACCTATAGGTGTGGTAGGAGAAGAACCAGTTCCCATGGGGGAGAAGGGAAGGGACGGGCAGATATTCAAGGAGGGATCTATACTGGCCTTGATAGCCTCACCAGCAATGGGCAGGGTAGCAATGCTGAGTACAGCAAAGCTCAGGGTCCCTTCCTACCATGTCCTCCTCAGAGGTCACTCTTGCCCCATCAGAGCTCTGGCTCTGTCCTGGTAGGGTGGGATAACCTCCCTTTTCTAATCTGAGTGCACCTGTGACAGCTGGGGACGTGGGAGGTGACCAAAGCTGCATGGCCCTCTATTCCTTGCCCAACACCCACACAACACCAGAAAATCCAGTTGAAGATGAAAGCCTAAGCTAGCTGAGAAAATGTACAGTCAAAACAGACTTGCTGCATACCGATGCATGGGGAGAGCCTGTAATATCAGCAATATTATTCTTCAGTTGTATCTACAGTCCCCATGACCTCACACTTTCTTTGGAAAATTGGACAGGAATGAGGACACAGCTTGTGATAGCTGATACCTGGAGAACCAGTGAGCCGTCTCGGATTTGCAAACACATTTAAATTGAGCAGTAAACCATTCTTGAAACTTGGTGCCAGACTCTGCTTTTATTTGCTCTCGTGAAAAGGTTTCAGTGCAGCATTAACGCACACTGGTTTTACTGGGAATTAGACTGTCAGCTTTAGCATGGCATATGGTATTTAGTTGTACCAACAATTAGGTATTTAGAGGCATGTAATTTTATGCCTAAGGCTAGCTTCCACCGAGCAGTAAAGGTTTGCACATATGGTGCATATTTCCTATAAACAAGGAGCTTAGGTGGAATAGCAGAGCACTGGAAGGTTGCATTCAGGTCTGATAGGACCTTGAAGAATTGTAATTTCTCCTTGCTTGTTCCGCCTTGGAGGCATACAGCAATGCACTACCTCTGACCGTTCCCTACAGCGTGTCCCACAGAAAAGAACTTTTCCATTCTCTTTATGGAATTAAATTAGCACTGTTACAATTCCTCCTTCAGGATGTTAAAGAATGTATAAGGAACCTGTTTCTGATCTCCAGCTGACAGAGACACACAGTTTTATACTCCCAGTATAAGTGAAATCTGCTCCAATCCCCTACCTGCTTCTTTCTCGAGTGCTCTTTTGCAGTGCCCATGAAATCTCTGATTATTTAAAATAGTTAAAAATAGCTATGGGTTAAAAGCACTTGAACCTTTTCGTACTCTTTGAAGAGTAATTTAGAAAACCTGACAGGGTTCATCATTCTCTTCCTGATCAGTATAATCTTTTACATCTTTGGCAGTGGAGTACCAGCTAGACCAAGGGAAGATGACTACTCACAAGTAAGTTGTTGAAATAAAAAGATATTAAGCAAAAGGCTTGGACATCATTCAGTAATGTTTTGTATTTAAAGTGAATTAATGAGCTATAATTCTTAGTGATCTCGGAGACAGTGATCAGAGAAAGCATTTCACATAATGCAAACAGTACAACACAAATGGAAGCACTGTCTGTCTCAAACAATCAGACAAGGTGCCTTTTTTTATAATTAAATGTTATCATCTTCCTTGCTTCTTAAAATGTGCTTTGCGCTTTCTACTTTGACATCCTCATGCCACCACCCCGTCACTATTTATGGTACAGTCACATCTGCCATAGAAATGGAGGTTTTGAAAATGTTTTACCTGACTTTTAACAGATGGATGTTAATGGGATATTTATTTACAGAATAAAATTAAATCGAAGCTGAATCTTAATGCACAATTTACATAATCAGCTTTGTTCTGAGCTGGTGAGCTGTTTTTCCCAGCACTTGGGACCCTTCAGCCACAGCTGCATCAAAGAAACAGCCACTGAGAATGGAGATTAAACAATTTCCTAAAGCTAGAAGTCTTGATGAGAATCTATTATTCTGTATTAGAATCCCATAGTTTCTCCAGACACTGCCATAAGATCAAAGATGTATGTTAGAGCTTTGGCATAGCCCACAATCAAAAGGAAGATGTTCAATTTGCATTTAGAAAACATTTCTGTCAATTATAGTTTTCAGATAATTTGAAAATTCTGCAATTTTACCTTTTGCACCCAAAACAACAAAAAGAACTATTAACCCAGAGGCATAGAAAGGCTGAAAAGCTAAAATGTATATATTTACAATGAGTTTGGTGAGTTGGTTGTGCTATTTGAGTGAACTAACTGCGGTCCTCTGTCCTGCTGGTGCTCAGCTCAGCTGGAGTTTTGCCATGGGCTTCAAGGAGCACAGGACAGAACCCTCAGATGCAATGCTGAAAACTTGCTTGGTGGCTAAATCCCTAACCCCGAGGCTGGGTGAAAGGCTCTGAACTGCCAGGATCAGGCTAGGGAGCTGATGTCGGGTTCAGGAAATGAGCTTTTCCTTTTTGCCTACAGGAGAGTGAGACAAGTGACCGCTGCCAAGTCACTTACGGCTTCCCCATCTCCCTTTCCTTTGGTATCCTTCAGGGTACATTAAGGGATGTGACCATCACTCAGGCCTGGGCTCTTCCCACCTTACCTTGGCCATTCCAGGCTCTCTGCAGCCAGCGGGGAAAGACCTGCACCCCTGGAGAGGGTCTCTCTGGCAAGCGTGGCTTCCTCCATCAGTTGCAGAAGCCACCTTAGGTGGCCATGGGCCTCAGTTACTGCTTTCATTTAAGCGCCTCCACCTAGGTGGGATGAATACCACTTTGGAAAATGTGGCAGTGTTTTAAATCTGTCTGGTTTAAAACCAGCCCACAGGCTCCGTAGGTTACAATTTCTTTGTGCACCCTATCTGAGGAGTTGCTCCCCCCGGGCTTCTTTGCACCTCACTGCATGAATATTGTGAGTAGTCTGCGCTCAGGTTTGAATGTCAAAAAAAGATGACTAGTCCTGTTCCAGCACAAAGGTTGAGTGAATGACTTCCACCATAACCTGCATTTCAAAGTACACTTACAGCTAAATTCTGTGCTGAACTGGGACCAACACTGGGAAGACCAGACTGGGCTGCTGAGAACTCCAACAAACAGCCTGCACCACCATGGAGACCGTGGGTTTTGGTCAGTACCACAGCTTCTGAAGCACATCCCTGACTTCATGAAATCACAAGCAAAACTCTGGCAAAAAGAGTTTTCAGCAGTTAACAGGAACAAGCCAAGGCTCAAGGAAGCTCAAAACACTTCGAAAAAAATCCTAAATTGCAATTTAGGGAGCATGCAGTGGGGCTGCTAAGACAAGCACAAAAGGCCAGGGTGGGTGTTATACGAAGACAGTACAAAACCAGCTGTATTAGACTGCTTAATAAGAAATGAGAACAGGGAAGTCAGCATTTGCACAGAGCCCAGCTACAGGCAATAATCCAATTTACAGGGGAGCAAGAGGCTGACGGTGACCTTGCCAAAAACCCAGCTTTCCAAAAATAGTACTGACAAATGAGTAGTGCAAAAATAAGGAGCTAATCAGCAACAATAAGAAGGAGAGAGACAGAAAGTTTGTCTCTCTGCAAAAGGTAAATTATGCACCATAAGACTGACACCCATCCATTTCAAACCAGAATAGCTATCAGTTTCAAGGGACTTGTAAATCAGTGAGCAGGCTAGAAAAAAAAATTAAGGTTACTCCAATTTTTCCCAAACCTGCCCAAATATTATGGTAATTAACAAGTTGTTCCTGTAAATACTTGCTGCTGCATTTTTCCTCCATTTGTACTTTAAATAGGCTGCAAAAGCTGTGAGCCCAGCCCTCCTCACCAGCACCCACTCTGGATGGAGACCTGTAGGATGCTGTGATGGCCCCCACTGAAGTGTTTAATGCCACTCGCTGGCAGCGTGGAGCAAAGCAGAGAATGGGCAGTGCTTGGGACTGTCCCCATGCGGTCCTGTGGCACTCTGCAGGCAACTCAGTCAAATCTCACTGTCTGTGACTTCAACATTGAGTAACAGATTGAGCAATAGTCAGGTAAATCAAGCAATACTCGTCATCTCTCACCTTTCTCCTGTCACCAGGAAGTGATCCTCCACTGTTGTCACCAACTCTGTCTGGTTTGTAACCAAATAAGCACAGACTGGAGATTTGGTACCTTCTGGGATTATGAGAGTTTGCTTATCACACAGTCCTCTGCAACATTAAGTGCTGGGCAGTCATTACGGGCATTGTTATCTCAGCACATGACAGACTTGAGAAACCTTTAAGGCACGTGCCAATTCAACTTCTCTATGAGACATGCCAAAAAACATACACCAGGTATAGACTTTTTATAACTAGGAAGATCAAAGATCCAAAGCAGCAATCAAAGCACAAAGGGCTCACAAAACATAATTCCCTCCAGGAACATTGTTAGCATTCAGGAGAAGTAGCGTGTTCCCCTGAGGATCATACATGTGTTCCTGACAGTTAAGCTCTGCCCAAACTAACTCAATTTTATTCACAAAGTAATAATTTCCCCACACAATGGAGAGATCTGAGTCAGCTGCTTAATGAAGGCATCTCACAGAAAGCAAAGCCAGGGACCAGGACCAGCAGCACATGCTCCCAAGCTTCTGCCACTTCACCACCTGGTGAAGCACCCCCTCGGTTCGGGACTGCCAAGCTCCTCAATCAGAGAGCAGGATATGACCCCTCTAACTCAGAGAGCTCCAAACTGAACGTCTAAATTGGAGCTAATTGCCCCCAAAAGCAATTATAGAGGCGACAGAGAGAAACAGGTGACTCCAGCTGGTGACTAAGAACATCCTAAAATAGATGTCTAAGAGAAGTCAGATAAATTGCAGCCTGAGGGTGTTAATTTCTTCCTGCAGGCTAGAAAGGAAGCTCAGGGTGACTAGCTGAGATCTGGATGTCCTTTCCTGGACACCTGATGTTAGGTGAGATGACTCCTCCCAAGCACCTGGTGGAAAGCTGCACATCCGTGTGTCTTTCCTGCCCATATACAGGGACATGGCAGGTGTCAGTGCCCTGACCACTGGCAAAGGAGGGATTTATTTCTTCTAACAGGATACAAAACACTTTGTTAAAATACAAACACACCACCAAAGCTTGTCACTACCACTACTCCCCTCCAGCACTTGGCATTAGGGTGTCCATAGAACCCCTCCTGCCTCTTAACAAATATTGCATTAAAACACAGTGAGGGAGAGAGACAGCTAGGAGAAAAGGAGAGTGTCGAAGGCACAGAAGCATGAACATGTTCCCCAGCACAGGGCTGATGTATTTATCTATATATAGTTATAATCCTGTCATTAAGCAAGAGCAACTTGCTGTCTGCACATCCTTCTATTAATGGCCATTGCTCCAGGCCCTCTTCTTCCCGCCTGGTCCTTACACTCACAGGCCTCCCTGCCCCTGCATCCCTGAGGGCCAGCCCTTTACCTCAAGATTTGCCTCAGCATCTTGAAGCCCTAACAGCAGAAGAAAAAGCCTGTTACTTTAAGCCTCTGAAGTAAACAGTCATTGCTGGTATTTGGCCTGGTGTTGTCTGAGTGAAATACAAGGTGAAAGATAATTCATCCTTTAGGTAATTTGGTGCCAAATCACTTAGAGACCTATAAACTAGAGTGACAATCTGCTTCTTGGGTCCTGTTGCAAAGAGGTGAACCTCACCATAACCTTTCCTTTGCTTTACAATAATGCTCCTACAATTGCTCTGCAGAAGTCTCCTTGTGCCTGTCTTGTTAGATTACCTAAAGACTCTCCAGTATTCTGCCTGAAACGTTGCAACAAATTGCACTGCATCAGGGATGTCCAAGACAGAGAGGAAAATGCATTTCCAGACACTCTGGCCACACAATTGAGACCAGATTTTTTAAACGTGAGCATATCAACAGGCTCTCCATCTCCTGTGTCAACAGGTCACTTGAGACTGGCGTGTCCATTCATGGTGTGAGCAGATATGCATCCAAGTACCAGCTTAAGCCATGGGACAGCCACAGAATGCCACTTTTGGCAACCTACTTGCTTGCTATGGAGCCGCTGAAAACCTGCCTTATCTGACTGTTCAAGAAATCAAGAGGGGCCTCATTGCTCTGTGCAGGAGATGTGGCCCTGCTGCCTGCTCCATTCACTCCTGTGGCCCCAGCATGATGTGTGGGAGGAGGGATCCTCCTTTATTCATCAGCACTTTGTAGCAGAGGGCTGCGAGTATGCCCTTGGACTATGAGCTGGGACCCACGTTTCTCACGGTAGTCTTCTTGTCCACCCCTCCCAGCCTACGATTGCATGCGACAGTTCAGCAATGGTGCAGAAACAGGCAGCTCTCCCCAGAAATAGTGACCCCACAGCCTGAGCACCCACATGAGTGTGACAACTCTTTCCTTTCTCTCCCCCTCCATCACAAGTGAGGGCATACCCCTGACCTCCTTTCATTTTCGCTGGGGCCGTATCCCTGAGACAAGGCCTGAATTTTTGAGCTGTCAGTCAACGGGCCAGTTCTGCTGAAAGCAGCTTAATGGTGAACTGCAGGTGTCCCATCAGCCGGTCTGTATGCCAGACAGTATGGTGGCTGCTAAACCGTGCAAGACACAAAAGCAAAGCTGAAGAAAGCACATGGCGAGGGAACTGCTGAGCTGATATCAGTTATCAACGGTTTAAAACAAAGGAGGGAAATCATCAGACATTCAAAGAAAAAGGCACTGCAAGGACAGGATGCAAAAAATCCTAAGAGAAGCAGCAGCAGGACCAAGGCGCAGAGGAGGTCAGCCCTTCCCCACCTGTCTGCAGTGGTCTGGCCAACGGGGACCCACTGGGTGATGGAGCAGGGCTGGTGAGGGTATCGGGGCTTAGCCACGCAGCATGCTTACCCCAGCCCAGTCCTCAGCATGTGACAGTAAGTTCTTGTGGTATGTGTGATCCTGCTTTCAAGTCTGCAAGTCCAATGGAAGATTTCAGAAAGACAGCTCAGACTTACAAAGCTGCCCAGGGTCTTCTGATGCACAGGGGCAGGGCATTTTCCCTTTCCCTTGCCCTGTGATACCCGCTAGAAATATCAATGCTCCTCCAGGCTAGAGAGATGTTAGCTCCGTAACTATACGTGATTGTTTGCAGACAAAGACATGCTTAACTCCTGGCCACAAAGAAGAGCTGGTTCAAAAAGGCCACCAAAGTCTGCAGGAATTTTCCTTTTAGCAGTGAGCTATAAATAAGACACTAAGCAGCCTTTCCTATACACACTGCATCCTAGAAGTGCCATTTATCAGCAAATAATAATCTCACTTGGAATCAGTAGGATTATTCAAGTGTACCAAAACAAGGCCATTTGAGAAGAATTAAGCCTAATTAAGGTACAAAATGATGAAGGTAATTTACAGATAACCAAGGCAGAAGGGGACATGCTGTTCTGGTGGGTGATGTTTGTTTTATGGTCCTGTTATACTCTGAGGCAAGAGATGGATTTTATTCTGAGGAACAGCTTTAAACAAGGGAAAGAGACAACAATTTAAGTGGGAATGTGGGACTGGGAAAAGGAAACAAGAAAAAAAATATATATATGGCACATACAGTGTATTTTTCTGTGTCCCATTGTCTTTCATGGGCCTGCCTCCTCTGGGAGGCTGCATTTTCCCTGATCCACTGCTTACCCTATATGAGAGGGGGTTGGCTGGTGCATGGCAGGACACAGTTCAGCCATTGAACTTCGCTAGCCATAAGAAAGAAAGGGACCACTGGGGATCCAAATTCAGCTCACAGCTGGGATCCTCATTTTCAGGAAGTGCCCATCCCTCTGAAAAGTATGGCCAACATAAGGTACCTCGAATTAAGTGTGAAAAGCATGAATTATCATTTGAAAATCTAGGCCTTATTATCAGAAACTTCAAAAAAAAATGCTGAAAAACATGTTTTCCTGACACTAGGCAAATTCATGACAGTCACCGACAGTGTGTAATCAGAAAGTGAAATACATCTAAGTAATGTAAGAAAGTTTCAGAATAACACAATGTTCCTCAGATGTCTTCAGGCTCTACTGGGATTTTATTAGGTTCCCTGAAACAAGGAGAGAAGCTTTCCAGGAAATGGTCTTAGCACTGAGTTTCACATCTCTCCAAGCTGATGCTCAGTTGCCAGCTTCTGTCCTGCTTCTTCATACATTGGGGAAGTGATGGCAATCAGCTCCTTTTCCAACATTTCCATTTGAGTTGTAATGTCTGACACAGTATTTTTCACAGCATTCAGCTGCAGCTTCAATTTATTGTAATCTTCTTGGGAGGATCTGTTCACATCGTAGAGAAGGTGATAGCCCTGTTTCTCCCCAAGGAGATGGTTCGCTTTCAGGAAGAAGTGGAGGAATTCGTATAAGTCCTGAAGGCCCTGGAGGATTTCATACTCGCCCGGTGTGCTTGGGGCAGAGTTGCTCTTATTCTGGGTTGGAGTGGTGCTCTTCTTTTTATCTTCATGTTCCTGCTGGGGGGCTGGGCCAGGGTTACCTTCTTCCACAGCTGTGATGGCATCGGTGTCCTTCTGAAGGTCTGAGCTGGCATCTTTGCTCTCTTCATGGACTGTGACAGCTTTTTGGTGTTTCCAGATGATGGGGACTATGTTATTCTCTTGCTGGAAATCCTCTAAGACTCTATTCTTTTCCTGGACTGCCTGGAGAGCTTTGTTGCCTGGGCTGACCTGAAAGCCTATCTTCCTCTCTTGGAAGAATGGGAACGGCTTATTTTCCTTCTGGAGGCTTTGCTGAATGGCATCAGTGTAAATAACCTGGATAGCTTTGTTCGGTGACTGGAGACATTGTAGAGCCTTGTTTTCCTCCCAGAGCATCCTGTTTTCCATCCGGAGGACTTGGTTTTCCTCCCAGAGTGCTCTGTTCTCCTCCCAGATGCTCCACTCATTCTGTGCCTTCTTGCTAAAGAGTTTCCTGTGGGAAGCAAAGGGTGGCTGGCAGTAGATCTCATTCACCCATTTACCATCAATAAAGACAAACATCTCATCCCTCAGTTTCATCCGTGGGGCGATATAGTCTATCTCAGGCTCTGTACACTGCATGCTCTGGTTTGTCAGATCGAAACCAGACATGGCCTTTCTTTAGTAAATTGAGTGAGAGCTGTGTGAAAAGACTTCTTCCAGGAATTTTGCAAGAGGCCACTGTCCACTGGCAAGGAGTAGATGACGCAGCGGGGCTGGAGAAGCTTGATCACAACTGAAAGAACAGGGAACACAAATGCACAGCGTTACTGCCAAAATTCAAGGTCAGAATTAAAGTACATTGGACAACAGGAACAAGCAAATAAGTCAGTTCCCACAGTCGACCATGTTGCCTCTTTGACTCTGAAAGGTAAGAATATACCAGAAACATCATTTACAGAAGCTGAGAAAATTAGCATTGGTAGATAAACAGCTCTATGGCAGCACCACAGGCTTTGGTATAAAAACCTGGACTCTTATCTCTCTACCTCATTTTTACAGACATGTAAGGGAGTAAAATGTAAGAATATCTTGCACCTCAGAATAGCCTGTTTCCAAATGACTGACAGACAAATGAATTAAAAATTGTTATGGGGCTGAAACCAAGTTTTCAAAATAAAACATTTTTAAAGGCTCACAGTGAAAAATTGGCCTTGAGAGCAGCTTTTTCTTGTTGGTGCTCAGTAGTCTGTGTTAATAGGACACCAGAAAAATGCAGTGGCAGTTGTGCTTTTTGATCTTAAAATCCACAGAACTGTGAATAAGAAGAGCAGCAAGTGATACAATATGCACAAATAATTAAAACTCCAAACCACAGCCCTTGGATATCAGGACCCGGTGAGTTCTGTCACTCTTTGTGTGTTTTTCTGGCAAGTTCCCATCACCATGGCCCAAAAACTGTCACAACCCATAGATAATTCTCCATCTTTCCTTCTCATTTCTCCCATCACTCTTTTCTTTATATCCTTTGATAGCTCCATTATTTTTCTTGCTTTCTAGCCTTGCAATAGTGATTGCTCATCTCTTTCCTACAGTCCGTCTGCCTCTTTTTCACATCACCAGAAAACCCATCTCTTTAAAATCCATACTGCGGGGCCATACCTCCAATGCTTCTCATTTCAGCCACAGAAACCTCAGACTTATCTGCTCAACACTCTTCCCTCCTTCCCTCTACCTGAAATGTTGTGGCTTAAATCACCTAGTCATGAGTAAACCTGGCCAAATGAAGGATTTCAGTCATGAACAACAACAACAAAACTAAAAAAAAATGGTTTGTGCCAAAGAATATCTTATTTTCTGCAATTTTTATCAAAACTAAATTTGTGTGATTTTCACAATGAAGTCATTTGAACTGAGTTTGAACTATTTTTTATAACCAAATTGTTGGAATTCTTAGGGTTTCTGCACAGTGTTTCTAACAGCACAAATGCACCTTTTTCTAGTTAAAAAAAACAAACAAACAAAAAAAAAAAACCAAAAAAAGAAGTTGGCTGTCAAATTTCACCCAGATCTACCCCTCTCCCCCACTGAGGTCCCCCAGCTGCCGTCCTGTCCCTTGGGAAACCCAGTTCTGCCTTTCCATCGGTGAGGAGAGTTTTAACTTCATGAATTTTGCTCCCATGTCTCTGCCCCGAACATTAGGCACGGGGTGACAACCGCACACAAGCTCCTCATACCCTACAGCTCTGCCATCACATTGTGCACCCCCTGTCCTATTTTTGCCCTTTCCTTTCCAAAAACTGCTGTTCCCCCTTTCCCTGCCATCTCTACCACACAGCACTGCATCTTTGGGCTCCTCCAGGTTACTTCTGAGAGCAAGCATCCATAGATGCTTCCTTCACCCCCTTCCCAAGCTTGTCCAAATGCTCAGAGAATTATTGGTTGCATTTAAAATCCAAAATCCCTTAATGCAGGAGAGGGCAATTGCAATATAAGTCTGTTTGCAGTAACGCTTGATTTTATTGCAATGGGGTCTCTGCCTGACTTCCAGTGTTGTCTTCCACATCACCAGCTGGTTTACCTCACATCAGACTTGAGTTTTCATAATATTGTTCCTCTGCTAAAAGGGATTTCCCACAGAACTCTCGGTTTTGGAGGTTTTCATTTCCACTCACACCATGTTCAGAGCCATATATCGCTCCCTTCCTTGTACCCTCTCCCCCTCAGCCTTTCCGACCCGTCCCGTTGCCTCAGGGTGCCCAGTCCGGTTGTTTTCACCAACAGCCCCAAGGTGGGGAGGTAAATCTGCCACAGGGGGAACAGACCCCTAAAGTGTCCAGAGGAGAGTCAGAAAACATCCGGCATCATAAGCCGCTATCACTGCGTATCGTAGGCAAGCAGCTAGAGTTGTTAAAGTCACTTATATTTAAAGTGTTCAGATGGCATGTTTTCAGGATAAACAGAAATGTATAATATATACGGCATTGAATGACATTATCTTGGGGACAATTAAACTTGACAGCGGCTCTGTCAGCTCTTTTGCACTGCAGGGGAGACATCGACCCAGGCTTCAGAGAGATGTTTCAAGTTCTCCCACCTCCCACATCATTTTCCCCCCATCTCTGAACTAAATAATCCTGGGAAATGCTGGGCAGCTGGGGTGGGCGAGCAGGGCAGCTGGCTGGGGGGAAGCCACATGAAATTGAGCCAGGCTGGATAATTCGGCGACGCTAAAATACACCCTGGCATGTGCTCACCTGCTCGCTGGGGACCGTGGTCTTCCCTCTCCCCGTGCCCCTGCCAAGCAGCCCAGTCTGAGGTCCTGCTGCTGCCGGGGTGTCCGGGGGCAGCGGGAGACAGAGGGGACCGACTGTGATGCAAGCGCTGGGGGGGACCCGCCCCAGAACTACGCCACCCACCCACCCCCCTGCCCAGGGGAGGCTGGGAGCTCCTGTACACCCTCCTTGCATAACCCACTTCTGTGCTCCTTCCCCGCTGGCCTCCAAGGATTGTCTTTGATTTTTCCCAGCATTGCGCTTTTTGGTTCTTTCTCATGGAAATTACCTTTCTGGTAGCTCAGCTCTCATGCCCTTTCCTGATCCCAGACTTCCCGATCTGCCTTTGATGCTCGTAACTTAGAACAATTTGGGTGGATTCTTCCTCCGTCACACCCTCTTAAAACAAATTTTGTTTTTATTCTGAATCTTCAAGTTATGTTTGTTGCTGAACTTATATTGATATATTAAAAAAGCACTTCCTTGCATGCGCTATGAGACCTGAAGTTATTTTCCAAGGACAACATGGGTTTGGAGTTTTTCTTTGACTGTAATTTTAAGACCAGACTATCACTGAACCCTATTAAAAAGAAAATAGAATGCGCCGGGCATTCATGCATTGCGAGTTTAGATATTATTTGTAGCAGCTATTCCCACTTCCGTGTCTTTACATTTCTAATGGTCTCATTCTCTTTCTTATGTGCTACATCTTTCAGATGTGGAATTTTTTTTTCTAATCAGGGTTCTTGAATAATAAATACAGCAGTTAATTTCTTGTCCAGTGAAAATTACCAACTTGACATCAGTCTCAAGGTGACTGTTATTGCTTTAGGAAGTTGGAGGTACAGTTCAGCTTTGGTGTTATACAAAGATGATAAACTCAGGTATAAAATTCTTCTCTGTAATTTCTCTTTTGCTTATATTTAATCTTAGACAACAAAAAACATCACAGGTTACTATGGCAACTCCCCAGGGAGCATTCTCCTTTATTCAAGCTCCAGGATTCTGCACAGGAAAGCAGGAAAGTGTCCTCAAAAGAGAAAGGAAAAGATTTTATCATAGGGTACTTGTGCTTGGCTTGCTGTCAGATGGGAATTTAAGGGTGCTACCCAGGTGCAACTGATTTTCAGAAGAGGTGACTGAAATGGCTGATCTGAACTTCTGAAGAACTGAGGCTGGGGACCACTGAAACAGACCTTTGATGAACATTTTAAGGTCTAAGAGCCAATTGGAAACTGAGTTAACAGAGATAAGTGCAGCATAGGACTGATCAGCAGACAAAGCCTGCTTAATCCAGAGCTGTTGAGAAGTAAGTTATCAGTGTACCTTCACCTTTTCTTACGCAATATTTTCCTTAAAGTTGGATAAAATTCTTCTGGCAAGTCATTTATTTGCTGAAAATAATGACTTCAAATACTAATGTATTTGGGTCAAATTTAGTGAATATCATCAGATGTGTATACGTGCACATCAGAATTGGAAATCCTGCAACAGCTCCCTGCAGATAGCAGCTACACTGATTTCGGAGCTGGACTCTCAAAAGGACTGAGATGTCATTCACAAGATTACAAAGGCAGAAATAATGCTGAGTGTGTTCCCCTTCCTGCCAAGTGACAAGTAACCCCTGCTCTGTAAGAAGGGTTTGAACTAACTTCCCAGCTGAGTGCTTTGTCCACAGCTTCAGACTACTCAGTTTCTCCAGGTGAAACTGTTTCACTATACAAAGAATTAAATATTAATTGGAACCAAAGCCATATTCCCTGTCCTACCTGCACACCTTACACCAGGCTGTTCAGCTGACCTTGCTGTCCTTCTCAGAGATTATCTGGTTCTGGAAAGGTTCCAGTGGGAGAGAATGGATGATTCCACACACCCTCATATAATATTCTCCGGTTTGGAAACTCAGCTCCATGCTGGGGTGCAAGAGGTCACCATCCAGTGATGGGTTGGAAGCGGCGGGGAGAGCAAGTTCTGAACTGCTGCCATGAAGATCTTGCAGGAAGGACCCTGGAGACCCCATACCAGCCTCCTTCCCATTGGGAATAGTGAGATGTACGTACAGTAAATTTCAGCCCTTTCCTTTCTTTGCTTTTGGCTTTAGAAGACCTGTTAAAGTGCCTGCAATCAAAATAATCTAGGCATTTTTTTTAGTAAAAGCATAATGTTTCTTTGAATTTGGAGCATCTTCTGTCTTTTTCTCTTTTTATAACCGTGTTATATTCCCAAATCTTTATTTGATAAAACTGAATGCATCCACTGCCACTTTCTACCACCCCAAACACATCTGTGCTTCTGAAACGCCAGCCTCTGTTCGTGTCAGTGCAAGCTGGTCTCACTGCACACTCATCCACTGTTCTCCAGGGCATTAAGCCTGGATGCAAATCCCACTGAGTCACTAAAAGGATTCTTGCATATCTGAGTGATCTTGAATCATCTCCTGACCTCAGTAACTAGAAAGGGAGTAAAAATGTTGTTTTCTCAGTTTTTGAGGCAGTGAAGTCTCTGGAGGAAGAGGTGGTGATATCTCAGCATTGTATTCTGCCCAGGAAGAGATGAGTGCACTTGGCCAGCAGTGTGAAAATCAGTAATGAAAACCTCCAGAACAGGTTTTTTTCAGACAGCTAAATGTCTTGAGGAACATATGCCTATGTCACCATCTATTCGAACTAATTGTCCTTCCAGGTACAGCATGACAGTGCTGCTGCCAGTGTGCCTCGGCGTAACCCTCACATGTGCAATGCTGTGCAAAATACCAGACTCTGCATACCCATGTCAACAGCGGCCAGGATGGTTGGGTCAGCTGAGAGCTGGAATGAGAGGTGGAAATATCTACTTCTATACCTTGCCTCTGGTCCTAATTTCAGTTTAGACATTGGACAAGTCACCTGTTTCCACACCTCCATCTCCTCAGGTTGTCAGTGAGTTTGGGATACTGACTTTCTGATGCAAGCTGTCAAGAGAAATTAATTCTTACTTGTAAAGTGCTTTGAACATGAAGAGCACTACAGCAAAGAAGCCCTATGTACCACTCTTACTTACCCCCACAATTGTAATACAGACAGCATTTACAAGCTGAAGCAAAACATTTGACTTTTGCTAGTAAGTGACATCTTACAGAGATGTCAGGCTTTGTGCTGTTTCACCTTAGATCTCATTCCCACCTTGCTTTCATTCTACTTCAGCCATGAATATTTTAAAAACCATATCAAAACCATGTGCAGTCTCTTGGTCAACTCTAAGCCATTGCCTGTCAACGCTATTCCTTTGTGTTGTGTCTCTGTGATGCACTGCTTGTGAGCCTTGCCAACAAAATACTCACAGCGCAATTACTGCATCACTCTCCTACTTCTGTTTGACCAAACTTTACAGAGCAGTCTGTGTTGCTGAAAAAGCCCATTAGTTGTTTATTGCTGGGGAAATACTAGCAGCAATAATCATAGGTGCCCTTGTTTTTGTTGTGAGGGGGGAGGCACGCTCACTAAGGGCCATGGAGGGGTAGAGCTGACATTGCACCCAAAGGAGCTCTTTGGCCTTCCCCTCCACCGGGACAAATTAGATGGGTATGGTCGCCTCAATGTGCCATGTGTGACCGTGGGGTATCCCGCATGGACTCCAGGGGCCACTCCGAGAGGCAGGCCTGCCACCAGGCTGTGCCAAATCTGCTGGCCCTGGTCTCTGATACCCACAAACCCCAAACAGCAATAGGCACCAGACGTGAGCCCTTGGTGGCTCATCAGTCAAGTGATGCTCCAGCCCTCATTACTGCACTGATTAGGCCTCTGCTGACTGCAGGAGAGCTTAAATGCTTCACTGTCCTGTAGGCACATGTAGACATCTCAAAGTAGGTGTCTACAGTTTGGAGGTGAGTCTTCCCAGGCCCACAGCATTGGCAGACACGGCGTGCCACCTCCTAAAGATGTAGGTGTCTCTCCCTGCACTGACCACAGAGGAGTCTGCAGTGGTTAACCTCCTCAATTAGGTGGTTAAAGCAGAGCCTCACACCCCAGCAGAGCATTCCAGCTCAGCTTGGCTCACACGTGCACCCTGCAAGGGAAGGTGCTGCCAAGGCAATGACTGCTACATGGCCTGGGACACCTAAATCAGGACAGCTTGGTAGAACTGAAAGACTCATGTTAAAAATAAGAACCTTCTTCACAGGGGTTACAAAAAGCCATGTGCAAAATCCCCCTCCCTCACAGGCATTAAGCAAGAGACTGCAAAAGGTGTGGGGATGGGGGAAACACCAAGGAACATCCCATTTCATGTGCAAGGGCAGGAGCTGAGGTCTCAACAAGCAGAGCAGACCAAGAGAGCACAGACTTGAGCTGCGATGTCCTGCGAATGGGTATGAGGTTTGCCAGTCGAGGGTGTTTCATCTCATTTTGAAAGCAGCAGTTCCTCCATGTGACAAGAAGCCTCGCTGGGTGAGACAAAAAGTCAGCGGCTCCATTCCTGATTGACAGGGAGAAAATTGAGGGTTCAGGCTTATTAAACAATCTCTAATAGTGATTTATGGGGTCCTGTACATTCTAATCTAACAAAAAAAAGATCATCTAATTAGCTAAGTGCGTAATCCTGTATATTAATTGTCTATTAGCCACATCTTAATTGTAATGGAATGCTTATCAAATAACATGTGATAGCCACGTAGCACCAATTTAAGTCATTATCAGACTAGCTCCTGCTTTAATAAGGATCTGTTTAACTGAAATCTAGCCATTTCATTTTATTTTAAAAGCTGTAAAGAAGATGTTAAGGTCTTAAAAAATTAGTATCCCATTAGGATTTACTAGATGGCATGCTATAAACAATGCTACATGAAGAATCATGAAAACAATGTAAAAAAAACATTCAGATGCTAACCCAGATGATTAAACGGCAGAGCACAGAGGAAACCTACCAGGGAAGAAAGACATCTCTCATTTAGAAATACTGTCAAGCTCAGGCATTCCTGTCTCTTAACTGTTTGACTTTACAGCCTTAATGTTCAATTGACATGTCTTTGTGCATGTGCATTTTCTGACATTTTTAAAGAGATGAACCAAGAAAATTTTATTGTATACAACCACATTGATCTCTACCCGTGTCACCAGCAGGACTGGTAACATCTCCACAATTTGAATTAAATAGGGTGTATTTGCAATAGCAATAATACCAAGTTACTGTTTTGTACACAAAGCCATCCAATAGGGAGACATGTATGCCACAAGGAGATAGTTGTATTGTCAGTGGGTTTCACAGGTATGTGCTGACTACCAAGGAGCCTAGAGACCCCAAAACACTAGGTTTGGATCTGTGGGATGGACAGGGTTTCCTAGTAGGTCGTCACCACAGCCCAGCTCCATCAGCTACTCTGCACGTCTTCTTCTTTGTCTTCCCCAGTCACTGCTGCTCCTGGTTTCTTTCTCTTATTCCTATAGCTCACAAAACAGTGTTGCATCCTCGAGATGCCATTTCCAAAAAGGATGAGTATGTAGGTTCCCACTTTACTTCCTATGATTTCACTCTTTTCCCTCCCTGCCTCGTTAATCAACTTCTGCGCTTAACTCCATGTACCACCCCTTGCTGCCTCATATTTTGGCCTGTCTCCCTAAAATTGCATACACCAATACCCATGTTTCATCCTTCAGGAAACTGTGAAATAGCTTGCTTGGAGCTGCACCCATGCTCTAATGGGCAAACTGCTGCATACAACTCCCTCGATCTTTACAGGCATGCAAGGTTTGTTCTCCCATTTTGTTATCATTAGATCTGTGGGGGCAGACTTCTAACAGGGCACAGGACCCATCTGGTAATCTTATTAAAAATCAGGCTTGGCTTTCAGAAACACTCCCTACCCGGTGGGTTTCTCAGATAGTAGCTTTGTCACCTGAGTTTTGCAAACAGCTCCACACCCAGCTCCAAGGACTGTCCTTCCACAGCATTTTTGCCTGCTACAGTTGCACCCAGGCTTTGACTGGAGCTGATGGGCTTGCACAAACCAAGTATCTTATTAAAAATGTAAACAGCTTGAAGGGTGTCTGAAGCCTATTGCTGGACAGTGCAGGTTTGCCAAACTAGATATACAAAAAGCACAGAAAAAAAAAAGGAATATAGAGGAGAAAGGGAAACGAGACCATTTCAAGCTCTGTGGAGCCACTGGTTTACCTTTTCTAGCATGTATCATACTTTGATGGGCCACAGCACGCTTTGCTTAGAGGAACACAATTTTAGCACCTGTTCATCTCAGGGTTTACATTGCTGCCAGAGTAATTTCATGGTATGCCAAAAGAAGAGACGTTTCAGTAATAAAAGAAGAGAATAAACAGTTGGATCCCAGGTACTACTGTTCAGTACACCTAGGCACAGTTAAACGGGCATTTGCAGAAATGTTATGCAACCCCTAGGAATATTTTTATGCCAGAGAAACAGCCCCTTTTACCCATTTCCCTCAACTTTTAGTCAGCAAAGTCTGTCCTGGGGTGATTGGAGGTTACAAAAGTTACCTGGTCTTATAAAACTACCTGCAGACATCTGTGCAAATTCAGGGTCACTGTCTGTCCAAGTGCTCTGTGGTGGCATTCGAAAAATAACTGGAACCAGAGCACACATCCCCTCAGAGAAATGCAATGAGAAAGAAATAGGTTAAACTGTCTTCATACGTGTCCAGAGGATATCATTAACATTAACGTAGTCATAAAGCAGCACCTGCTGGCTCAACACAGCAAATCTTTGCCTACTACCAATTAACTCTTCAAAAATAATAGAGAACAGTTTTCACCCTTCTTGCCCCAAGCACAATAACTTGTTTCCTGCTAAGCATTATTAATTATAATGTCCCTGCTGCTTTGCCTCGCTCAGCTGAACAGTCCCATCAGTGGCATAAGCTTCATACTAAGGTTTATCTCAGCAAGAGCAAGTAAGGAGTTACTGGGCTTTAAAAAACATTACGCTACTTTTTATTACTGTTGTTCCTTACTTGATGTAGCGCTTTCACTCTTAGCCATCTGTCCTGGTTTCGGCTGGGATAGAGTTAATTTTCTTCCTAGTAGCAGGCACAGTGCTGTGTTTTGGATTTAGTAGGAGAAGAATGTTGATAACACGCTGATGTTTTTAGTTGTCGCTAAGTACTGCTTATGCTAGTCAAGGACTTTTCAGCTTCCCATGCTCTGCCAGGGGCACAAGAAACTGGGAGGGGGCACAGCCAGAAGAGTTGATCCACACTGCCCAAAGGGCTATTCCATACCATGTGACGTCATGCTCAGTATATAAACTGGGGGGGCTGGCCGGGGAGCAGCGATCGCTGCTCGGGAACTGTCTGGGTATCGGTCGGCGGGTGGTGAGCAATTGCATTGTGCATCACTTGCTTTGTATATTATTATTGTTATTATCATTATTATATTATTATCATTACCATTTTACTTTATTTCAATTATTAAACTGTTCTTATCTCAACGCAGGAGTGTTTCTCACTCTTACTCCTCCTATTCTCTCCCCCATCCCATCGGGGTAGGGGGAGTGAGCGAGTGGCTGTGTGGTGCTTAGTTGCTGGCTGGGACTAAACCACGACACCATCCAAAAGGAAAAAAAGCACAGATCTCAGTTAAAGCACAGATCTCAGCTAGGTGAAAGGACAAATTCCCTGAAGATGTTCACATTACTGTAATGTCAACGATTCAGTGAGCAAAGTCTGAGAAAAAGGCTTAAGTGGGTCAAGGCATGTGACAAGATGGGGAAAGACACTCCTCAAACACAGCTGTAACCCCATCCTGCACTGCTAAACATGAACTGCAGGCAGATTGCTACCACAACTGATGGGAGGAGTATTGGAGGCAACCCTTCTGGGCCCAAGTGTAAGGCTCTGTGACCAAGCAGTTGCACATTAGCTGTGTGCTACTAGCTTTCACATGTCCTTGGTTCCCATACAGTGGCTTTTTTACATCAGCTCTTCTCCAGTGCACTCAAGCAATGGCAACCACCCCTTGTGCAAGGTTTCTGATATGGTGGCCCTGGGGTGCAGAACACCATAACATGTGTGCTGTCCAACAGGCTCACTTATGTATGCATAAGCTTTGAATCTCTGTTTTACAGTGTAAGGGATACTGTCTTCTGCAAGGTGTCTCCTACAACATAAGTCATGTTATGTGACTGAGCTGCCAGCCATCTCAGACACCACCAGTCATCACTCCTGGTCTGAGCAGTGCTAGCTGTGCAAGAAGCGAAGCTAAGCCTCTTCTGCTTGGGGAAAAGACTCATCTCTTTCAAACTGTAAGCAGGGATGAGGTGGCAGAAATACGTGATGCCCATTAAAATATTTTGCATGGTATTTAACCCCTGAGCATTGTGGGAGAAACCATAAGCCACCTGGACTTTCTGTACAAGATAAACATACAGTATGTGGCAGTCAACCCATTAAATGAAACACCATTTTGCATAATACAAATACTGAGGTTACACATTGTGCTGACATTATTCTTCCTGTCTTACCAAAGTCACTTTATGCATAGACAGAGTATCAGGAATGTGATATACTGTTTATACTTGCCAGTGCATTGCAGGTTATCACGGACCAAGTACCATGGTGCTCACTGCTGAATGGACAAATGCCAAGGACACTGGTTTCCATACTTATAATAGAAAGACAACAGGTCAGTAGTTCCTGTCTAAAGCCAAGTTGTTATTAGTCTGTAGCTTGTGGAAAGCTGCACAACTAGTCCTCTAAATGTGTGTCTGCTTGCATGTTTATTCACAAGTTTGAACTGCATAGAAAAGAATAGTTGCCCTGGCTGCAGAATCTCTGCAAACCCTTTTTTATGAGACAGCAACGTCTTTCCTC
Organism: Pelecanus crispus; assembly: GCF_030463565.1. NCBI lineage: Eukaryota > Metazoa > Chordata > Aves > Pelecaniformes > Pelecanidae > Pelecanus > Pelecanus crispus. Next base: position 194,220,307 of record NC_134643.1, on the reverse strand, counting down.
AGCCATGAAATGCTTTGTATTATTTGCTGCTGTGATTGTCACATCTTCTGTATCTAACAAGGTACCTGGAGACTGTCGTCCTATTTCGAGCAAAGATTTCTACCTGACACTAATAAGAAGACAGCACCCCAACACCGCCTTTTTGAGGCAGAACGGGGCACTCCAGTGACCTGGGAAGCCTCATCTGAAATGACTGAACCAAAGCCTGTCGTAAGCTTACAGACAAGGTACATGTCATCAGCCCATATCTCACTCACCTTCCACCCCAATGTTGATTAATTTCTACAAGTCTTATCCCAAGAACTGGTGAATGACAGAAAAAAGATATTTCTGTGGCACTCAGGCCAATTTTTTTGCAGTGCATCTTTATCTGCTTTGCCTGATTGATCAAAGATACTGTTATCTGTTGTACTCCATAGTCTCATTGACTAGGTTCAGCCTTGCTAACCCCCAGCCTTCAACAATCATAAAACTTGCTAAAAATAAAGACAGTTTAAAAAATAAAAAAGAGGGGTTCTTTTTATTTGCCATCTGGATTCTGGATATTTATAGAGGTCAAATTTCTTTCTCACCCCTGGGAGACAGAAAGTTTCTTTCTGATGACAGCAGATGCTCTCCTACAAATAATGAGACATCTGCCTAATTATTTGTCTTTTTTTTGTCATATTTACTTTTGCTCTGTAATTTTCTTCCCAGAATGTGCTTCCTTGTTATGTATGGAGTAAAAGACCACACTATGAGCACCTACTTCATGAAACTCTGCTTCAGCAGAGAAAAGCAGAGACAACTAGACAGCTAGCTACCTCCAGCTCTTCTGGCCAGACGGATTATTAGCAGCCCTTACAGTCCTATCAGTTCTGTTACCTGCCACTATCTCCTTTTCTTTCTCTTTGCACCAGCTTCACCCTGCCAAACACTGAGCCCTTAGAAATCACCTCCAACCACCTCTATTTACACCTACATATAACCCTCACATTTCCTCCTTTGAGGAAACCCCAGGCAGTGCTGTTTAAAGGCAAAAATTTGCAGGCAATAAATATGTTTGAGCAAATGAAACCAGAAATTGCTTGCCCCATTGTTGAAACATGCCATTTCTGATGCACAACTGCCACCAAAACATAGGCAATACTTGGGTGATGGCTAGGGCTGAGCTGCAGATCTCCTGGGAGGCCTGCTAAAGAAACTGCTTCTGAGATATAGGGGAATGCTAATATCAAGTGAAACTTCTGTGGGATACCTGTGTTCTTAGGGGGGAAAAATACATAGCACTGGAAGTACAGACATTCACAGAAATATGAAGCAGCATTTCCTCCAAATCATGCATATAAAACACCAGTACCTGAGAAGGAACATCACACAACTTTTTTTTTTTTTTTTTTTTTTTTTTCCAAATGACAGTCACTGAAAAACTTCCTAAGTAAAAAAAGCCAGATGTGGTAACAAGAGTTGAACTAAAATCTGGTCTGACCATGTAGTTTATTAAAAAGATACTTGTCACTTGCATATACATATAAAATAAATGATAGATATAGTGGCACTTCATTATGCTGCCATCTTTTTGTAGTGTGTCTGAGAAACCACAGGTACAAGTTCACATACATGTCACTGCATAAAGTGCTTGTGGTAATCATTTTCATGGGGAAAAATAAGCACTTGCAGGATCATATCTTTTATGTCGTAACTTCGGTTAATGTCCACATCAATCAGCTTGTCAAAACTGTTTACAGCCCATGCCTGGATATTTCCAGCTTTTGACATGTTATGTCAAGGAGAACCAGAATCCTTGAAACATAATTCTGTCAGTCTCTCCACTAACAGCTCTTTTCCCATCTTCAATTTCCCTGGTAAACTTTTTATATCATTTGCAGCTGCTTCAGAATCCCACAGCCACCAGCTCATTAGCAACATCAAGATCACATTATTGCTCTTCTGGGACACTGCCCTGGGTTTCCCACAAAACTTACAAGGACCAAGATTTCCAAATATTTAGGTGGGTTCAGCTGCAACATCCTTCTAACCTAAGTTGCTCTCTTACTCCTTTGCACATTATGTTAAAGGCTGATTCCTTTCATCCTGTTCCAAGAATGTATCGTTCTTCTTTCTGCTTATTTTTCTTCATTTTTTTCCTTTCACATTTGATACCTCTATGTCTCACAAGTCATCACTTGCTGATTATGAGCTGTGTCTCTTCTGGGGTTTCACCAAAGTTTAGAATTAGCTTAAGATAAAATAGTCCCAAAAGAGGGTGTGAGAAGGAAGAAAGGTTGGAGGATCTATATTTTCTCTTGTGAAAATTGAACAATCTGGAATTAGAAACAACCCTTTCCTCTATATCTGTGTCCAAATTAAAATCTCAGAAAAAATCCACAGTTTCATCTCCATGCATACCATGTGTCACATAACAGGGACTCTGGAGTCAGGTATTTCAGGCTGTAAAGACACAGTGCTCGTTAACCGAGTGAGTACTAGCACAGAAGATTTCTAGGAACATCCACTGAGAAGAGACAAGCCCAGATGTGCTTTACACCCTCACCAAATGAGGTGATCTCAGTCTGATGGACTGTCCTTAAGAGACAGGTGCTGGACTTGACAATAAGCCCATGAGAAATGAATAGCTGCAATTTATTCAAAGGACTGAACATCTCACAGAAATGGGCAGGGGGAAGGGAGGAAAATACAGGAGGGGAGGAGATGAGTCAAAAGCAGCCCAAAACTTGCGCAGGCAACTGCAGCATAAAAAACCAACCCAGTACTACCCTGAGACCTTGGTTATAAAGTTTAATGGCTTGTTATCTTTACGAAGCCTTCAGCAACATAGAAATAAGTGCCTGTTTCCCCTCACTTCTTTACTGTTGGATGCTTTCTTTTCTCGCTCTCTCCCCCTGTTTTAGTCTAAACGATATATCTGGTTTGAATGCAACTATAAAGCAGACTGTTAGCAGGGACAGATGTGTGTGCCGACTGGTAACAGCCCCACTACAGTCCCTTCCCAAGGTCATTCCCCGTCAGCCACACATGAGGACAACAAGCCTGCGATGCTGTGATCACCCATGAGCATGCACCAAGGGTAGCAAAGGGACAACGCGTCCCAGAAACTTGCTGGGATGTGCCTGAGTGCAGCCTTTGAGGTGTTGTCAAACATTGTCTTCCTTCAAGACTTCTATTAAACACTGGATTATGGAATGCGCTGATAGGTTTCCATGAAGGGCATTGTGATCCTGACTGACAGACCGATGGGATAAAGACATCAAGAAAACATTCAAAGTTTAGCTTCAGCAAAAGTCAAGAAAAACAAGTGCAAAGCATTCCAAATCTTGCTGCAAATAGGCTTTCCCACAGATTTCATGGGGGTAAAATGTGCAAATTCTGATAGACCCCATTTTGAGTCACATTAGTGATTTAAGATGCTTCGTCATTCTCTACACTATATGAACTGCAGACTTTTTATTTCCCAGACTCTACTAATAACAAGCCCTATAATTAGGTATCTGTCCTTTGCAATCAGCACTACAGCTTTCTGTTCACAGAAGAAAAATTGTAGGGCGGGGGAACCACTCAAGAACATAGGAAAGAGCTGTCACCAGCGTAGTGTGACTGGTTAATGGTTTCAAAAAAGTTATTAGGAGAGAACAGTTCTTTAATTTCGGTATGTAGCATGCTAATAAAAACGCTCTTGTTCATTTGTCTGATTGAACCCAACTCAAGTTTTGGGTTCAAATTCCTTCTCTCAGCCTGAAGTAGGTAAGTAACACATTTATTCTGATTTCCTCCTCCCCAATCCCTTGAGGTGTTTGCCTGAATGATTGGCCACAGACTGTTCTTGCTCATTAGTGCTGGTCAAGATTTGCTTTTGAAGTTTGATATAACAAGGCAATGCAGAAAGATATGTGGGAGAGATGCTGCCCGGGTTTCTACGCTCCTGTTTTGCCCCAGTTTAGGAGTGAGAATCAGACTGATACCCGTGCAGTTTGCCCATTTCTGTTCTTTGATTTGCAACGAAGAGCCCAGTTGTCAGCAGTCAAGAACAAAGCTGTTATTTGACTACCTTGGAAAGCTTTGAGTAGCAGCAGCAGGAGGCTTCAGTATAAAATCTTGGCCCACTGAAGTCACAGTGACATCAAGTGAATCAGGGATTTTACATCCAAAGGTAGATGCATTTTGCCAGTCTTATTACAGCCATTAGAAGCAAAAGAACAAAATTAAACAGATCACGTTGCCCCCAGTAAGGCAAAAGTCCGCTCTTCGCTGCATCGCACTTTTGAGCCCACAACTCTATGAGCCATTCTGGTGGAGCTCCTCTGGAACCGCTTTTATGTCTGGAGAAGTAAATTTCCCCACCAACTTGCCTTTGACTAAGTTTTTTTAAAACAATGCCATGCCAGTGCAGCATCCGGTTCTTCACTCCAGCAAAACTGCCTCTGGAGGAAGGGACGACAGCTCTCAGAGATAATCTTCTTCCCAGCACTTACCCAATAGTCTTTTCATCTCCGAGGTTTCCAAAGCCAGGAGGATTTTTTTCAGAGCCACACGTATTAAAATTAATGCTAAATCAAAAGGACTGCCTGCCGCGGGGCTTGATTGGATTTGGACAAAGAATGTCACTTTCTGAAGTCAACCTGCATGTAGATCATTTTTTTCTGCCACCTAATCATGATTGTGAGAACATAAATCATGCGAATTACAATGAGCGGCGTTGATGAATGTGCACCACAGGAACGCTGGCTTCAATCCCCTTCGAGGTCATCACTGGAGAAAGTCCTTTCCTAGGGCTGGGTTTCTACTGCCTGGCACATCCAGTCCTTAGCCACGCTCTTTTGAGGGAGATGAGAAGTATACCACCTTTGGTTCTGTTTTGTCTATAACCTGTCTCTCCTTTTAACTGGAAAATGAAGCCTGCTAAGTGTCTTTGCTCTAAAGGCTTCCTGTAATTTTTTTTCATTCACTTACAACCATGCTCTTAATAATTGGATGTAAAGCAAAAATCCTCAGGAGCACAAGAGTGAAGTCTGCAAGTGCATGGGAATTCAGTCCTCTCAATATTTATGTTTAGCATTAAATACTTCATGCAAAAATAATGACTTTGACTCCCAAGGCCTTCCCTCTCTTATCTCAAAAACTGTTCATACACATGCTCCGGGATCTCTGTGCAAATATAAAAAGGGGATTAAGTTGTATGTGTAGTAAATCCTGCTTTTACATTAAATAGGTAAGAACTAACAGAGGGCCTTTGGATTAAAAATAGGTCCCTGTTTGCTGAGCATACTAAAGCATTCTTTCCTCTGGCTGCCCTGCAATGCAAGAATTGACTTTTTCCTAGTGAGAAATTTAAGTCAATTATAAAAGCTATAGTATATTAGAGGTATGTACTGTACAATACATGATTTTGATTTAAATTACTGCACACTTGGGAATGCCCGCTGCCTCCACAAAAACACTTTTTGTTTTGCAGTGGGAAGCCATGCCCCAGCCCCCACCTCACAGCACCATTGCATGAGAAACTTCCACATTTGGGTGCCCTTAGGGAAATTCTGGGGGCACAAGGTGAAAATCTAAATGATGGCTATCCAGGCAAGGGGGTGAGCCCCTGGCCCCAGGCATCATGTCTTTGACCATCATCTGGCAATTTCTCCCCACCCTTTGCAGCAGGAGCTGGGAGAGGGAAAGCTCCTCCAGCACCACTGGCCCTCCAGCCACCAACTTATCCATTGTAACCTCTCAGACCACATGCGAAGGTCAAACCCACTGACATTTTGGTTCAATATTTACTGCCAGTCCCGCAAAAGAGGAAAACCAGGCTGCGGCATCGAGCTGAAGGGCACATAAAGCAGAGGGCTCTGCAGGCAGCCTGGTTGCGCGGCCACTGACCTTGTCACATTTTGTTTTGTTTCATCTATTGTCATTTGTTCCCTTTAAAACAAAAAAAAAAACACCACCAAGACACCGCCAAGCACAAGGTGAATTCCTCTTTGTGCATATTGTAAGGTCATCCCCTGGGCCCACCACAAGCATGGTGGCTGGTGTGGAAAATATCCCACAGAGTCTCAAGGAGGGGTTCAAAGGAACTGGCTGCAAAGGGTAAAACACAGCTAGAGACAGCAGATACGGGGCCGCAACCTTCCTGACAACACCGGTGCAGCTGGACTTTAGCAAGTGCTCCCTTTAAACCTGGCTTTTCTTTCAAGAAATCTCTGAATGAAATAAAGAAGCGGTTTTTTGCCTGAATCATTGGCCTTTGCAACTTCTCCAGGACCCCAAGCCCTTTCAGCTCAGACACTCAGCTGCCAGAATAAGAAGCAACCTTATTTCACCTCTGCATGGGGGGAGGGAAAGGCATATATATATATAAAGACCTAAAAAGCACCAAGATGGAGAGCCCTTTTTTAAGGCCAGCAGGGGTTGCTAATTCACTCCACACCCCAGCACCAGCAGCCAGACAGGGCGAGGATGATGGTGTGCTGGGGACCATGGGGGCAGCTCATGCCAGAGAGGGCTCGAGATGCAGCACATGGCGAAAAAATCACCAGCGAGGGAGCCCTTGGGTGGAAACTGTCCACTATGACTGAGATGGATGGGTCCAAGTGTGAGATGCCCAAGCTCTCCTTGTGGAGAAACACACAAGGGCAATTCACCTGCCTTCTCTCAGGGCTTTCCTGGGGCAAGATGCCTCAGGTGCTGCTGGTACCAATCCTTCCCTGCGACAAGCTCACAAATTGGCATCCTGCTTCCAGCAAGCCAGGCAGTCCCAACCTCTCCAGATGCAGTCTCACACATCCTCCATCATGGCAAATCCCTGTACCCTCTATCCCCCAAGCCCGGCGCCAGGCTCCCGCAGCCCTGCCAAAATTTCCAGGAAGGGTTGCAAGCTGGCAGGAGCCCCCATCTCCCTGTCTGCCCCATTGCTACGGCCCTGGGAAAAGTGACAGCAGTGGCCGGAGAGAACAGGGGGACAACGGGACAGGGGGACAACGGGACAGGGGGACAACAAGGGGAAGAGGTCCACCGACCCTCAGGGCAACTGGGGACCAAGAGGGTGTCCTGGGCGCTTCCCCACCAGCGTGTCTCTGCCTGCCCCTCGGCGGGGGCTTTCCTCTCCTGCTCTTCTGGGTGCTCTTGCCCAGAGAGGTAAGCCTGTCCTGAGATGCCCGTCTGGGCTTTTACGGAGGGGAAGCTTTTCTGGGGACCTGCTGTGGCTGTCAGGTGCTGTTTTACCATTTCCTCCTGTTTCTTTGTTGATCCCATTTTTGTTGCTCTCCTCCCGTGTTTTCCCTTTCACCCAGCAGGTGAAAACCAAACCCCTGCACGAAAAACCCTGGCACGGTAGGGAGGTTACGGAGGGAGGAAGAGGAAGCTGCAGGGTGTCCTGAGGGCTGTCCCCTTCCTCACGGCAGGCAGGGGTGGAAACACAAGGGTGGGTGAGGGCAAAGGGGAGAGATGCAGATCTGACCTCCCCTTTCAGCCCCACAACCCTCCCTGCAGTCAGACTTTCCTGAAATGTAGAAGCAACTGTTGGCCAGACCATACTAAAACATACCTTAATTAAAAAAAAAAAATAATAATCTGCTGAGCTGGTCCTGGTGAGAGCGGGACTCAGTGTTCCCCTCTGCCCCCACCCCAGGGTGTCGGCGCAGACCTTTGGGCTGGCAGACACTAAAAATGCCATAGGGGGACAGCGCAGCAGTGCAGGCAGCCTCTTGCCAAGGTGCCTATGGATAGCATGCAGGCAGGTGGGTTTTAGGGCATTTGGTAGGACTGTGCTTTCAGCAGGGTCAATGCGGAAAGCATTAGCTCTTGGCATCTTTCTCATTCTCTGTTTTCCCTTCATAAACAATGTTCACATTCATTTATCTCTTTTTCTTTATTTTTTCAGATTACGCCATCATAAATCTCTACTTCAAAACTTGTAGCTTTAATAGAGGGTTCTATGAATATATGCATTTTTCCTGAGACTTACCACAGCATTTATATTTCTAGATGCATACTTTCAAGACCGCAGCATAAAAAAGAGGCTCAGTAGAATAGCGTGAGTATAGTTTATTCCTTCAAGGGAAGGGGGAGACGTCAGAGAGCTTCTCAGCTCTTTCTCAGTGGGACTGCCTGTGATTCAGTGATTTATTCTGCTCTAAACCTACAGCAACTAGTTACTCAGTATTGCTGCAAATTTACACCACTCGTGTTTCACTGGGTGCATTGCGACTCCGACCTTTAGCACTGTGTTTAGGGGCTAATGGATTAGTTATGCATTATTTGCCACTTGTAAGCAATACTGTTCTGATCTCTGCTAAGACATTGGGCTTCTGCAAAGGGCAGCGGTGCCTGGGCTTCCTTCTTGTGCTGGGGGATGTGAAGCAGGAGGGACCCTACTGCTGAAGGACCTTTGCACGGATGAGAGGATCAGGCCCTGTGTGCTGAAACAAGCTCAAAATGCTTCTACCTGCAATACGCTGCGGTGTTAGAAATCAAAACCGCAGCCGGCAGTAACTTCAGCTCTGTGTTACCCAGAGCCAAACCCAGTAAATCTCCTGGTGGTGCTGTCAGATGAGTCCTTTTCCCTTCCAGAGCAGGGAAGAGCTGGAACCACTGGCAGCATTTCTGTGCTTTCAGACAATCTAACTTCAGTTTACTTCTTGTCTCTCATGACGCAAATCCCAGAACACACACTAATAACCGTGATTTACAGCTGGAGCTGCTTCATTTTACTGTGTTGTGTAATTGCTATCCTGTTGAAGAGCCAGGCTTTCTGAAGAATATTCATGGACTGTAGCTCCTCAGCTGTGCATAAAGCATGTGTCCTGCCCACTCCATGGCCCAGGCAATGAGATCTGCTAAAATCAGGTTTATTTTAAAAGCCCAGGAACAGAGGTTGGTAGTCTGATTCTGCATGCCCCTCCTAAGCTGTTTGTGCCTATGTATTACAAATGCAAAGGAAGAAAAGTTACTTTTCTTATTTACCAGTATAAATGGGTTTAACTATTAATTTGCAGGTGTTAGTGACTGGAAGCAGAGGCAGCTGGTTCTCATTTGTGCACCTGCAGAAATAGCACTGTTTTTATAACCTTGAGGCTGAGTGAATTCACCAGGGCCTGGATCACTGTGTATTTGCCATATCCTTCTATATTCCCTATAAGCCTGTTAATGGCCACCGCAGGTTACAGAGAGGTAGGCAGCCCCTCGGTTGGAGCCGATGTCACCGCTATGGTGAGATCCAGGCTTTTGGACGCAGCCCTTCAAACTGAAAGACACTGCTGAGATGAGTATTACTGGCTCTGCTGGCACTTACGGGACTGGTAGGATGTAATAGGCATAAGGGCTGCACCACAGGAGACCACTCAAGAGTCTTCTGTGTGATTTACGGCGACCAATTGCTCTCCAAATATCTTTGAAAGTGCAAAGTGTAGAAACGGAGTTATTTTAGGAGATTGTTTTCTCTACAAGAGTACTGGTTATAACTTGGAATTTGGAGAGCTAGTCTGGACACAGCTGCAATGGCAGAAATAGGGGAAACACGCTGCTTCCTTTTAATGGGCTTATTCTGCAATTAAAGCCCATAAATGCTTTTTTATACATATCAAATATTATATTATATTGTATTATATATAAAAATCTATATAATGTGTATAATAATAATAATAGTGTGTATAACGTACACACTATTAGGAAAGTAGTCAACTACTCTCCTTGGATCTGTAAATAGATACATATATACACATACGCCAATGTATGTGCATATATACACACATATAGCTGCTTCTTCAGCATTTAAGGAAGTGTAGACTCCCACCAGCCCAACCTGCCTTTGGTGGGTGGTATTAAGCCATATATCTGCGCATCACAGCACCCACGGCGCCAGCAGGCCCCTCTGCTCCAACAAAACAGGGTGACCACATTGGGAACACTTCGCTGGGGGCCTCAGTCCCTCCTGAGCTGTGGGTCTGAAAGGTGCTGAGATCTGATACTGCTTTATAAAGTCCTGCCACAAAGTCACATCTAAACAAAGTAGAGGCACCGTCAGATGCCTTTCATTGCAGTGGACTATAGAGCAGGAGATTATAAATCCCATAGGATCAAGCAGGCATTGCTTAGAGGGAAAGATTCCCTCTACAAGCACAAATATCTCGAAGATAGCAAAGGAAAGCAGAGGCTGACTAAACTCGTATTTACATAGTATTCTCTCCAGTCCCGCTGTGGTGTGGAAATTCCCCTGCAATGTCTGTGTATGAAAGTCTCCCTAGCCTTGTGTACATAGCACTCCTCTACCTTTTGGGTTATGTGCAGGGAGCTTACGGCTGGAATTAATTCAGTTGACATTTTGCAGTACGGCGTGGAGTTTAATCCTCATTTGATGGCATTGCACTCTCTGCCTTCTGCTGCTACCTGGGGAGTTACAGCTGTACAAATAATACCATTTCCCCTGCGACAATCCCGCGGGGAAGATATCATCTCTGACCGTGTGTTCGCAGCACCCAGAGGAGCTGCCTGGGATACTGGGTCCCATCAGTTGCTTTCAGTGAAAGAGCTTGCCGGTGTTCTCCTGGCCATCCTTGCACCCAACAGGGGACCCCAGCCCAAGGGCCATGGGCATAGAAATGGTGAATTCAGCTTGATTTTTAATGGAGGATGATGGGAGAGCTCAGAGTAAGGAAAACAAGGTTTTGATGGAGAAGCTGGCAGCTGTGGTGGGAATACCCACATGGGGCGGGACAGCTCAGTTCGCCAGCCCCGCTGAGCCCCCAGATGGGGATGATAGGAGGTCCTGCTGTGACCTCCCATGGACATGTCCAGCCTGGCCGTGGCTGAGAGCAGAGGAACGGGGGGGCTGCGAGATGGGACATGACAGCAAGAGCCAAAGAAATATGGGGGTAACAGCACCAGGAAGTCAATTCCACTGTTATTAACACAAACGCAGTCATCGCTCTGCCTTTGTCTCCCAATGAATCAGAGGAAATTGCCTCCCAAGCCCTTCACCTTCCAGCTACTTCAGCTGTGTTTTGTTTCTCTAAGATTCAAATATTCTGACTAGATTTCAGCATATTATTGTGAGAACAGAAGAGATATAGAGAAAGTGAAGCTTCACAGAGGAAATAGCCAATAAATGTTGCTTTGAATTCACTTGCTTTTTATGGCAAGCTCTGATGTCAGGGACAGATATGGCTTTGGAGAAGATGTGTCGCTGTGCTGCAGATGTGTTTGTGAATACTTAGTGGACAATCTCCTGTGACATTGTAATGGGCAGCTTACCATTATCTATTAGATTTTCAAGCCTGTCATTTTGATGTGACTGATTTTTCTATTTATTACCAGTCCCCAAGAACTAAGAGCTTACAAAAGCAAGAGCACTCTTCTTTGTGTGGCGATCCTATCTGGCCAGATTAGCAAAACGTTTATTTGCATTTTGCAAAAAATGATTGGGCTTTGTAACAAAAATATGTATCAGGTCAAGTGAAAAATGTGATGGTTTGATATCAAAATCCTGGAATGGCTCATGATAGAGAGGGGGAGGCAAATTTCCAAAGCAGAAATCTTTAATTTTGGCACTTTCAAAATGTGGTATTTCATGCCTCTAATTTGCCATGGGCTTTTTGTTTCGAACAAATCTTTTGATGAAAGCAAGCATGCAAACAAAAAAAAACCCCTATTTAGGATTCAATAAAACGCTTCATTTGATCCTCTTCAGTTTCCTGGAAAAGTTCAACATGAACATTCAAGTACTTCATTTCTTCAAATTGTGGAGAAACTGCTGATCCGTGAGTTGCACAGCTTTGATGTGCCAACTGCCAAGAAAGGGTCCTCTAGAAGCTGCCGTAATTCATATTACATAGTAGGGCCATCCCAATGAGCATGAAAGCTCAGCGTGGCAGGTATGGTATGAACACAGAGCCAGAGGCTGTGTTGTCCTGAAGGCTTTACCCTCCTGATATATAATTCTTATAGGGTCAGCTATATGGTTTTGTACAGAGTGGCACAGGGAGAATGGGAAAGTCCATTTGAAATAACTTTCCACTGCTGGAAGACAAGTTCTCCACACTTGCTGTATAAGCTGATTTTTCTCTTCTGTTTTAGGGGGAAGTCAGGATAGGAAGGGTGACAAGGCAACATAGACAGGCTGTGTATTAAGGATGTGATCCTGCCCCTAGGCACTGCTGCTGCTGCTGCGTGGAGCCAGGCAGGCGAGCTGAGCCTGCATGTTCATGGCTCGTGCTCTTCCACTGGGTTTGAAAAGTGCTCATTTCAGTTGTACTTATATTAATTCAAATTCCCCATTGTCAAGGCTGCAAGAGAAAATTTTTAAAAAGCCTTACTAAGAATACACTATAAGATGTCCTTTAAAACATTTGTGAAAGAGGAAGAGTTCAAGGGTGGCAGCCAGTTTTAAGCAGTGATGGTGCACAGGGACTTACCTAGGTGAAATGCAGCACCTGGCCGGAGGTGAAGAGAAGCGCCGTGCACAGATGTAGGTCCAGGACAGCCCCTGCCATGCAGACATTGTGAAAATGTCACCACCTTGCCCCAGAGCAGTCTCTGAGCTTGCCCAGTTTCCATGCATTGCAATCCAAGGCAAATGGCAGGGTGTGAGAACAGGGAGACGAAGGCAACAATGGGTTGGAGGATGCGGCAACCAAAACAGCCGAGTGAGCCTTAACTTCCAAACCCTGGGTGGAGGGACATGATTATTACCCTCTGCTTGGCACTGGTGAGGCAGATCTGAAGTGCTGTGTCCAGTGTGGAACTCCCCAGTACAAGAGCCACGAACACAAAGGGTCACAAAGACATGTAGGTGCTGGAGCCTATATGAGTAAGAGGAGGCTGAGAGAACTGGGACTGCTCAACCTGGAGGAGAAAAGGCTTGGGGACATCTCATGGCTGCCTATAAGCTGCCAAATGGGAGGGTGAAGAGAAGACAGCCAGACTCTTCTCAGAGCTGTGCAGCTGTAAAAGAAGGGACAACAGACACACACTGGAGTATGGGAAATCCCAATTAAATATTAGAAAAAATGTTTTCAGCATGAGGGCGGTTAAATACTGGAGTCATAAAGACTGTAGGACCTCACTCTTTGGAGATATTTAAAATTTGACTGGGCAAGGCCCCGAGGCCCCTGATCTAGTTGACTTGTTTTGAGGAGGGGCCTGGACCAGATGACCTCCAAGAGGCACCTTCCAGCCTGGCTTGTTCTACAGGTCCATGACCATGAGAACTTGACACAGGAAGCAAAAGGACAGCAGTAGAATGATCAGTAGAGTCCATGACATCAGAGATGCTTTAAAGTATGATGAAGCAAGGAATCTTAACATTAATTTGTTACAAGAGAAATTATAGGATTGTTCATGAATGGCAGAAATACAGACTTTTTCAAAGCTAGTTCTCTAAGGACATGAAAATTAAGCAGCGTAATTAGATTGTATATACTCTCTGTCCCAGCAATGAAGGATGCAGTGTTAGACTGCCACTGGTAAAGCTAGGTGCTTTAATATCAGATGTAGACAGCTAACATAAGCCAAACAGTAGTAAAAGAGAAACCTTTGGGGTCTCTCTGGGCCATTGGTGTTGGCTTTCAGAAGTCCTGGATCAGAAGGAAAGTTCCAGAGAACTGAAAAAATTTATCCTGAGAGAAGGGTAAGAGGACAATTAAAGATGGTCCTTAATGTGAATCAACATAGAGTTAGGGAATATGGCTTTTGCCAGATCAACTCAGTGATTTCTTTAAATGAGATTTGCAAGTTCGATTGACAAAGGCAAAAGTATTGATATCCTATACATGTTCTTCTCTGTAGCATTTGAGTTGATTCTGCCAGGCACTTGTATTAAGAAACTAAACTAGGTCAGCCTTGTGGATTAAAACGCACTAACCAGCAGGTCGCAGACCTATGGTCTTCAATATGCAATAAATCATAACGGATGACCATTGCCAGAGCACCACAGAAACAGTGCTGGCTGGGACCTCGCCTGCTCAGTGTCTTCACCGTGGACAGTGCTGTGCTGTTCCTGCTTGGCGTTTGTCTACTCTGTTCTCCGAAATTGTCCCGGTGGGGAAGCCCAGCCAAGGGGCGAGGAGCACGTCCCACTGAGTGGTCCACTGCACATCCGCAGTGCCCATGTGTGTGTGTCCATGGACTCCCACAGCTGGCAGAGACCATTCTGCCCACATGGACAGAGAGGGCTGCATAGTCTGGAGGTGACCCACGGGTACCCCAAAGATAGCACTCAGGGCACTGGAAGGTTTTGGGCCTCCTGCATTGGTAAAACAGCTGGAAACAGCTCTTTCAGTTTGCAGTCAGTCAGAGCAGAGGAGCATCATGCCCCATGGGAACTGGCAGGGAGGGGCAAGCAGGGGAAGAGGAGGTTGCAAAGCACTAGTTCTGCCAAACTAACCTTATTATTTTTCCCTCCTTTCTCTTTTGACATTAAACAGGCTGCATGGATGAAGGGAACATGCAGGCACAATTAACCAGATATTGCAAACAGGAGGGAGAGTTGCTTTTTATGGCTAGTTTATGTTTCAGACACACAACTATACAGAATAATGCAATAACAAAAATCATGCGGTATTTACCCTGGGTTTATTCACTGCAAGTCCTTTGAGAGCTGCTTTTGTTTGTCTTTATTTAATTGGCATGGTCGGATGGCCACCAGCAGGCCCAATTAAACAGATTCAATAGATTCCACTGTACGTTTTTATTATTTTCTTCATCAGCATGTAGCATAGAATGTCCAAAATAATTTGTCTGAGTACTAGTAATGAATATAAAGTGCACTCTGTTCCAGCCTGCATACAGTAAGTTTCAACTGTACAGTGTTTTACAGCCAAAGCAAACTGGGTTAATAACGAAATCACTGGTGCAATCTTCTGTACAGCCTTAGTGGGGGTGAGAGTACCATCGCATGTTACCATGCAAGGTATTTGGTTGCTCAGCTCTGGGTCTATCTGAGCACGGATAGGCATTATGCCATCTTTTTAAGCTATCTTAAGCTTTGACGTTTAAGTGTTAGGTGGAACCTGTTTAAGAAAATCCCACCAATGGGACTTGGGCATGCCCTTGATATCAGGTATTTGTTTAAGTGCTTTGTTGAATTGGAGCCTAGTACATCCTCTTGAAAAGAAAGTGATTTTCAATCTAATAAGGTTATCTTAGTGTGAACATTTTAACTACATCAATCAATATGCCCGTCAGGAGTAAATGACTAATGGGATTTCTCTTTTCTTTCTTTCTTTGTTACCAGAATGATGAATTGACTTTGCCTGTTGCTGAAGATTCTCATCTCCTTAATGCATTGCAGATATGTCTAATGGACGCAAGCTGTCATGGTCTGGCAGTAACCAGTCCCAACCAAAAATATTTCCCCCTGGGACCAGTTCATCAGATTCCAGCTCTGCTGTCACAGTGGGAAATGTGAAAAGGCTAGAAAAGGAGTACACGATTTCTAAAGAAGCCTTCAATAAGCAGAGAATATGAGATCATATTAAGCAGACTAATCTTGCTCACTTCAACAGAGATGACCAGGAAAACCAGCACAGAGCTTGTCTGGGACACGGAGGCTGAAGGAACCTCCTCATCCTTTCCTGCAAAGCAGAATGAAAATAGCAAAGAAGTTTGCTGGAAGACCTCTGAAGAAACTTCAAGGAAAGATAAGTTATTAACAGGTATTTTTCAGCAATCTGTTAGAAGGAAGGAGAGAGAATAAGACAGCTGTCCCTGACCTTTTCTACATTTCTGTTTGCATATGGTAAATATGAGTGCCATGCATGGGCACCTAAAAAGGTGGTGGATTTTCAGGAGCAACATGTGCCTGCCCTTCCCTGCCTGCCAGTAAGACCAGCAGTTGTGTGGACTGCTGGACTGGTTTGTACCATGTTTGGGGCAAATTTATTGAGCTGTGACAGCACGGTAAGGAGCACCAGCACCCAGACCTGAATCCCAACCATGGGGTTTGTTAGAAAGCTCGTCACAAATGCAAGGTGCTAGTCTAAGTGCCCCATCTGGAAAAAAATGGGATTTCACCAGTAATTTAAACAGAAGCAGAGTGAAACCAGGACAGAATGTAAACAGAAAACCCACACATCCATTTTAGGCAGCACTTCTCAATTTCTGAGCCCAAACAGTGTGATTAGTTTTCTCTGGAGCAGAGTTGCTCTGTTGCATGTAAATGCCAGCAAATTAATATTAGACAATTATCTCTCTTATTAGATATCTTGAGCTATGTTTACTTTTTTTTTATTACATATATCGTGCTTTTAATAATATTTTACAGCTCATCAAGTGTGGTGGGTTGACCCTGGCTGGATGCTAGGTGCCCACCAAAGCCACTCTATCACTCCCCTTCTCAGCTGGACAGGGGAGAGAAAAGATAAGGAAAAGCTTGTGGGTCAAGATAAGGACAGGGCGAGATCACTCAGCAATTACGGTCCCAGGCAAAACAGACTCGACTTGGGGAAAATCAGGTTAATTTATTACCAGTCAAATCAGGGTAGGGCAATGAGAAATAAAAACTAAATCTTAAAACACCTTCCCCCCACCCCTCCCTTCTTTCCAGCCTCAACTTCACTCCTGATTTTCTCTACCTCCTGGCCCGTGAGCAGCTCAGGGGGCGGGGAATGGGGACTGCGGTCAGTTCTGCTGCTCCTTCCTCCTCAGGGGAGGACTCCTCACACTCTTCCCCTGCTCCAGCATGGGGTCCCTCCCATGGGAGACAGTCCTCCATGAACTTCTCCAACGTGGGTCCTTCCCACGGGCTGCAGTTCTTCATGAACCGTTCCAGCATGGGTCCCTTCCACGGGGTGCAGCCCTTCAGCAGCAGACTGCTCCAGCGTGGGTCCCCCACGGGGTCCCAAGCCCTGCCAGCAAACCTGCTCCAGCATGGGCTCCTCTCCCCACGGGTCCACAGGTCCTGCCAGGAGCCTGCTCCAGCGTGGGCTTCCCACGGGGTCACAGCCTCCTTTGGGCACATCCCCCTGCTCCGGCGTGGGCTCCTCCCCGGGTGCAGGTGGATCTCTGCTCCCCCGTGGGCATCCATGGGTGCAGGGGCACAGCTGCCTCACCATGGGCTGCACCAGGGGCTGCAGGGGAATCTCTGCTCCGGTGCCTGGAGCACCTCCTGCCCCTCCTTCTGCACTGACCTTGGGGTCTGCAGGGTTGTTCCTCTCACATGTTCTCACTCCTCACTCCAGCTGCAGTTTTTTGTGTCCCTTTGGGCTTTTTCCCCCCTTCTTAAACACGTTATCCCAGAGGCACTACCACCATTGTTGATGGGCTTGGCCTTGGCCAGAGGCAGGTCCATCTTGGAGCCGGCTGGCATTGGCTCTGTAGGACACAGGGGAAGCTTCTAGCAGCTTCTCACAGAAGCCACCCCTCTAGCCCCCCTGCTACCGAAACCTTGCCACACAAACCCAATACATTAAGTAATCCAACCAACGTTCAGGGGCAGATAGCAGGGATAAAAATGTAGTTAATCCATGGAGAGGAGAACCCTCCAAATTCCAGGGGAAAAAAACTTTTTTAAGGATGGCAAGAACTTGTCCCATTTCAGTTCTGGCTGCCTGTGGTGACACAGCCCATCTCCTCTGCTTGCAAGCCAGGATGTGGCTTGTGGCTGTATGCAGGACAGGGCCACAGCAGTCCCCTGCGAGAGGGTGAGGAAGGGACAAGTGGCCCCATCAAAAGCCACTGGAAGGGGCCCACATAGCAGCCATGAGGAACAGCAGCTGGTTCCCTATATAGGGAGAGTTTGGCTTTGTGCAACAGAGACTGGATCCCAAACTGGGGTCTGAGTGAGACAGCTTGGCCTTATCCCAAGTATGAATCGGGTTTTTACAGGAAAGGTTGGACTTTTTCCATATTTCTTCTTTGAACACGCTGTGAGCATTCATTCCACCTGCTATAGGAGAGTCCCTAGCACGGCCTGCCTTGGCATGGCCAAAAAGGCACAGCCGGCATGAAAAAGCCAGGCTAATCCTTGAAGTAAAGGGTTACCTGTTTCCTAGAGAATTCATGCATTGGTCCTCCTTGGGGGTTGGCCAACAGAAGTGTTTTCTGCTCGCTTTTGCATTTTTCTCAATGCAAATTTGCTAGCTCCCAAGAATAGGAAAATCGACTGTTTGCACACGTAAGGTTTATTTTTGAAGAGCTTTCTGCGTGGAAATCAAGTATTCTTAGCAGGCATACACGTGAGCTGCATCCTTGAGGACAAATCTGACCCAGCAAGAGGCTGAGGATCTGAAACAGCCACAAGTGACTGGAAGCAAATGCATGCAGAAACCTCGCTCATTGCTATCCCAGGCAATTTCTTGTTGGCTTTTCACATCACAATTTAAAATTCAGATGAAATATGATGTTTCTTTCAGCCTCTTTCAGTAGAGGGCTAGTATTTAGGCACAAGTAGATTTACCAGGGAAAATCAAATACGGGAATGCCTCATTAGGGACCTAGAGTGAACACTTAATATGTCTTCAAGAATTTGTACAGTACAGTGATTCATGGGGCTTCTTTGGCCTTTTTCAATCTCTTTTCATTGTTTTTGGTCTTTCCTAAGAGTGGCTTATGTAATCTGAGCAGTAACCTTCATTTTGATGCTTTTTCTGGCGCTCTGTCACAGCAATGCAACTCATTTTTCCATGTCTCTTACTATTCCACATTTTCTTTTCCACCACCTCCTCTGCCACCCTACTGCCCTCCCCAAATGCCTTCATGCCCACGCTCCTTCCCCAGACCTCTGCATGCCCTAAAGTTCTCCCTCTGTCCTCTCTGATTTTTTTTGAAATAACACCACTTGGGATGTTGGCACTGAGGTAGACTGCATAAGCAGTGGTTTATCTGATAGAGCTTTTGAGCTGAGCTGAGCTGTACAATTAACCCTGTAGGTGAGGGCTGCAACACACCCCAGGTCTGCTGTGCTCTGCACACAGAGGGAAACATGCAGCCTGTGGCCACTGAATTAATGCAAAACCGGAGGAGAAAGGATCTGCTCTGGCAGCAAACCCCGCCCAGGCCACTTCATCTGCCGGTACAAGGTGTTCAGGACAAAATTCCCAGTTACCTCCCCATTCCTGTAGCATCATGTCACAGAGGGGCAGCCCTGGTCCCCTTTGCCTCGTTGCCCCTGTGCAGCCTCGCTTGCACGAGCAGTGAAGGTGAAACACATGTGGGAATATGCCCTCCCAAAGAGACGGTAAAATAAAGAGACCCAAGCTGCTTACAGATGAAACCTGAGTGGAAAGGCAAAGTAAATTAGCTTGTAACTCTTGTCTCTTCCTCTGCAAAGCCTGCCCTCAGTCTCCAGCAACTTTTTTTATGGCTCATTTTTGGGAGCTTTTTCTTCGCTCTCCCGCAATTTATTATACCATTAAAACTGATGGGGAAAAATGTTCCTCGTTAAGGTGAGAAGGTTTTATCTGAAATACAAAATAATGAAATGGCAAGAAATCTCAAGGCAACAAAAAAACCCCACTGTTCTACACAAAAAGAGGATCTTTTTTTTTTTTAAAAAAGAAAGCTTTTTCTCTCCCCTCCAGCACCGGTGACAGATTCCCTGTCTGCTCAGCCCACTGGCTCTAAGCCGAAGGAATCCAAGTAAGGAGAGTAATTGGTAACATTTTTCTATATAATTCAGTCACGTTAGGCTGTATTTATGCCATACGCGGGTGAGCAGCAGGAACACCTACAGCTGGAGATTTACAATATGCCTGAGACATCCACAGCCTGGCAGCCGCTGCTGTCCCTCTGCTATTAATAAACTGGAAGTTATGTGTGTCCAAGGGGTTGTCTTCGGGCCCCTCAACATTTGCTGTATTAAAAGGGATGCTGCCGGCCTCTGCAGAGGTTTTTTTTCCATTTTTTTGTTGTTGTTGTTAGACAGATAAATCCTGTGCCACATCTCTCAAAGAGGCTGCGGTGTGTGATTTTTATTTTGCAGGCTGCTCTACCAGCTGGGGAGGAAAGGGAGGTCTGATTCCCCATACACGGTAAATCAGCGTAATACCACCCTTCACGCCACCAATACTGCTGCAGCAACGTGGATTTACATCAGCTGGGAATGTAGCTCACTCCTTTCGGCTGTCCGATATAAACGTTAGACATATCTAATCTTCCCTGCAGACAGAGAAGGTGCAAGAAAAGAAATTCAACAGAGACGCTTGTTCAAGAGACAAATAAAGACCAAATTCTTCTGCAGTGTACTTTAAATGGCACTCAGTTCATTGATAACATTCCTTATATGAATATCTGAAGGATGTTTTGGCTTTTTTCCTTAAAGATGTTACCTCATGTGCTTGGCACCAAGGGAAATGGATATAAGCAGCTGTTTAAGGGAAGGCTGTTGTATTGCGACATGAACATGCAGCAAGATGGTTTTTTTGTTATAGGGTTATAATTTCATAACTTGCAGCCTGAAAGAGTGCAGGCTCTATTTCTTCCCCAAATTACGAAAAAGTTATGGTCTAAGGTAAAACCCCTGTTGCGATATCAAGGGAAATTGGTCTTACAGTTTCCAGGTGAACAGAAAGTCCCTACACAAATGCCAGAAGAATGAGATTTCCAACCCATCTGAGAGGTTTGTGCCTTTCTGCGAGGTGCAGGGCTGCTGCTGCAGGAGCTGGAGGGGACCCAGCAGCCCAGGTCCTCGCAGGCCTGGCCTAAGCTGTCCTTAAGGGACCGGCTGTGATTTGGGGTATGTGCAGCCAGCTGCCAGCGCATTGCCGGAGCTGCACCTGGACCCCTCACGGGCAGGCAGGTTGCTCGGTCTGAGCACACATCTCATCCTCGAGCAAATACCGGCTTGACCCATGGAGCAACCCGAGTCACCTGCCAACCCCCAGGTCCCAGGAACGGGGGCTCCCGTGATATCTGGGTTTGATACCTGTCCCAGTTAACCTGCATGTGGCCCTTTACTGGGTTCTGCTTCTCATGTGTAAGGCAGAGATGATGGCGTTTCGCTACCTCAGCAGAGCTGGGAGAGCAAACAGGCGATGGAGGCATCAGAGCATCACTGCTCCCCTTATTCCTTAAAAATTTTCATCCACGGATCCATTAATTTGTGTGTGCTGTGCCCAAAATCCTTTACAATTTGTAGGTAACTAATAAAAAAGCAGTGGTGTGTAAAGGCCTTGTTGAATTACTAATGCAGATAAATAAATAAAAAAAAAAAATCAAAAACCCTTCACTCCTTCCCTTGAATCAGATCAAGTCAGGCCCCAACCACAGTCTGTTCAGCATCTTTTTTTTATTTCATGGTGGGTTTTTTTTCATTTGCCAAGGCCACAGGCATCTTTAAATTAGTATATCACAGGGGCAATCAAAAAATTCACCCTGTGTTACACAGATAGAAGCAGCTGGACACCTTGATAGCTCGATGTTGTAGGCTCGGAATGATTTCATACCCTGCCAGAAAACTTCAGGTGAAAGGAGAGAGTGGGAGGGGGTATGGAAAGCCCCAGCTGCTGCTGGACATGCTGTGGTAAAGGAGGGGTGCCCCATCAGAGCCCCAGTGCGTGAGGGGTGCAGTGCGATGCCGTATCACCCGGCAGAGTGGGGGTCACATAATGCCATTTGCAGAACCGTGTAGGATGAGATAAGCAGGAGATAGATTTTTAGGACTGGTACAACCTTGTTTTTGTCCAGTGAACTAGAGGCAAGGGAAGCAGTAAGTCCGTAGAGGACTCTGCACAGCTGCTACTAATAGTGCTTGCCCATTTTGGGGTGCTGGCAGTTACCCCTCTCCGCTCTGCTGCCCTTAGCTTTGTGAGTGCATCTCTCCCCTCTGCATGCTGCAGAGACCTAACTTTCACATTTCCTGAGGCAGGACTCATTTAAGGTGACTGGTGCTCCCTGCTCAAAATATTGCCACCAAGAATCACTGGAAACTGCTGGGAAAGTTCACCTGCTCCTAAACCCCACAGCCCTCTTCCCCGCTGGCCATGAACTGCCAGGAGCATCCCACCTGGTGTCACTTCTTTGCAGACAGTGTGTAGAGGGCTATCCTGCCTCCTGCCACAGCAGAAGGCACGACATGGAGGATGAGATGACCCAGACAGAGTGGAGCTGTTCAGACAAGTCTCTGGCTGCCAGGGAGGATGGTAAGTTCATTTAAAGCAGCCCTGTCCAACATCTCAAGTACTCAGAACTGTAGGTTTCTTTTTAAAAGTGGCTTTTTGGCATCAGTTTACTGAAAAAAAAAAAAAATACTCACAAGGTAGGCTTTGTTTGGCAGAAATTTTGATTCAGTTGAAGCATTTTGACAAGGATAAATGCTTCTCGTTGCCAATACCCTGAGTTCTGTTCCTCTCCTATTAAGTGAGGTACCTTCCTGGTAAACCAGGACAACACTGAGCACCTCACCTGATAGCCCAGCAGCTGATGAACATCATCAAGAGCGCTCTCAGCCCATATAACCCCAGTCCGCTCTGTCAAAGAGCAAAGATGAGCTGATTTTGCAGTGAGCTGCCCCTTAAAGTCAGACTTGCTCTCCATCACCACCCTAAGCCATGACACTGGAGCTGAGGGATGATACCTGCTGAGGTGGGAGGATGCCCAGAGGTGCTCAGCATCTCCAGCCCACACTGTGTCAGCATGGATTGTCTCAGTCAACAGAGATGGTCGTGACCCAGAATGGAGGTATATTCTAGTTTTCAGCTTCTTGATTTTAACAGGCCTCCTCACACTGATGGATCCTCTCTTTTTGCCCCAAAAGGGGGACTGAAGTGAACTTCACTTGAAGTTCAGAAGCGTTTCAATGGTGCTTGCATTGCAGTCTACCAGCAACATGCAAAAGCCATTCCTCCCCTCCCTGCCTCCTGCAGCCCTGAGGTTGTCCTTCCTCGTTGCCACCAGCAAGACAGGCCTCTGCAACCATCCAAGGTCACTTTTCGAGGCCAGCATCTCCTTTTAGGCTAACGCAACTCCTCCATCTCCAGCCATCTAGGTTCAGAAGGACATCTGAGGGCCTTCTGAAGCATTCACAGATGTGATTCAAATCAATCACATTGATTTCCAGGGTCACATTAGACACCTAAATGTTTTAGGGGATCTTGGCCTGAGGTTTTTCACTGTGAGAGAAGCACAACATTGTCACTAGGCTGTCTCAGCCACGAGGGTTCATGAAATGCTTAGCTAGCAAAACAGAAAGCATTAACTTCTTGGCTACAGCTTTCTGCCAAAAGATAGGCAGATTGTGCTTCAATGCGGATGTCTCGGGGAAAAAATGTGCAGTGCATTAGAGAGCTGTGACTCATAGAATAATTATCCTCGTTTCTCATAGTTTATTAATAATTTAAACCCAATCTTGGTGTTATTGATCTATCATTGAATTGGAGATTTATTTCAGATCTGTAGTCACTGAAGCAGTAAATTTAATCCCCCTTCCCCTCCCACCCTTCCATCCACTAAACTCACTTTATAACTAAAACATGATGTTTAGGCTGTTTCAGTAATTGGAGAGGAGGAGAAGAAGAGCTCAGAGGCTGTGGGTGGCAGGAGCAGCCATAGGCCCACAGAAGACCAAAGTGAGCGGCATTAAGGTTCTGGTTTTAATACACATTTTTTTGACGAAACCATCCTCCGCACATGGTCTCAGGGACACCGGAAGGACCAAATGCAACTTGCTGGCATGTGCATCACAACCAGATCCTAAACCAGTTTTGCCTATTTTCATGTGAGTTTGCTTGCCCATTCCCACAGTTAACCATCAGTTTTGCATGCATCCCAGTTGTGGATCCCAGTTCTACTCTTTGTCCTCTGGAAATACAGATATGAGCTCACCAAGGTAGAAGCGCCTGCAACACATAGGCTGTTGCAAGGCACACAAGCTCTTGGGCCTGATCCTAATCTTACTTAAACTGGCAGAAACCTGAAGCAGCTGCCTGGGTGTCCCAGGAGTACCATGAGTGTAAAATCAATTTAAGTGCGTGGAGGATCAAGCTAGAAAACCATAATGTGAAGACTCCTACAGCAGTGCTCGCTTGGCTGTAACATGTCTAGTGCATTCACTAATATAAACAGCAAGACTTGGCCTTTTAAAGGAAGCCAGGAATAAAAACCAGCATGCTTTATGGCTGTAAAGTGCCCAGAAGAGTGATTTTTGTAGGCAAATGGAATAGATTTTTATTAGACCAATTGTAGTATACAGTTGGGGTGGAAAACGTGGGTTTGGCTGTACCAACTCTTGCTCAGGTCTGAAAGCAAGCCGTGAATGTGCCCAAATGCTCGTCTGTTCTTTTCCATCTATATTAATGGATACAATTAAAGATATTACCATCCCCTGCCAGCCCATCCTTGCTGCTGTCCTTAGACCCTGCAGCTGGAACCACAGCTAGCAGGGGTTCTTGGCCACGGTCAGGGCTTCTGCAGCTATGGAAACGTGCAACAGGGCCAAGCTGTCACAGCCTTGCTCTAAAAAGCAAACAAGACTCAGTGTAACCAGGCAGAGAGGATGCGTTGGCAGGCTAAAGCACTGGTGTGCACCCATGAGTGTGGGCTCTTAGCGTATCTGATGTTTCTTGCCCAAGCGGAAGACTTCCCTAGAGATGAACAGCAGCAAAACAAAGCACAGCAAACTCAGTGTAGTCCATAACTGTTTTCCAGAGGTATCATTCTTATTAAATAGTCATGAAGCTGGGTTTTCCTTGGTTTGGGTTTGGGGTTTTTCTTCGTGTTCGGTTCAGGTTAGCTAAACCTGGAATAAGGCCAGTGAAATGCTGCCATTTCACTGATTCTGCAGGACGAGGGAAGGTGCCAGCAGTAACACATTGGGGTGCAGGTGCTGGGTGCTGCAGGGCTGTTGGGAGGGGAGCAAACCCAGGGAAATTTGTGGCTGGAAACACTGCTGGGCACCTGGGTCCCTGTGACGCTGGCTCCCTCCTGTCCTGATGGGACCATTGTCATAGGTGGGGCACAGCTCCTGCAAAGCTCAGGCTTGCTGGCATTAAACCTTCCTCTTCTGTGAGGCCTGAGAGACATGTTTGGTCAGATTTCACCAGAAGGCACAAATTCCTAGAAATTGGGGCTTTCCTGCTCTTACAAAGCAGTGACCTCCCTTCCTCCCCCTCCTCAGTGAAACAGGCAGAGTGAGCAATCACAGGCACAGGTACCTATCACCAGTGCAAGTGTGTTTTGAGCACCCACTTGCAATGGGAGCAGAGCAGGTGCCTCTCTGAATACATAACCCTTCCTCCCACAGTTTAGTCCTGCACCAGGCAATTAGGAAGGTA
The DNA here is from genome assembly GCF_030463565.1 of Pelecanus crispus. NCBI lineage: Eukaryota > Metazoa > Chordata > Aves > Pelecaniformes > Pelecanidae > Pelecanus > Pelecanus crispus. The sequence goes on along the minus strand of NC_134643.1, from coordinate 194,195,120 downwards.
TTTTCAGTACTGAGCAGCCGAGTAGAGAAACTGAGCATCACTTCAGAGCACAGTTCACCCAGAACATGTTATTTAACGTGTTTAGGTCTCATTGCGCCCTGGTGAGGTGAGGAAATGCCTTTTCCTGCCCTTTTAGAGAGCTGTGTCCCCGTCTCATCCCCCCTGAGCTAGGTGCCTACTCCTCTAAATCACTTGCTGGAGGTGCTTGTTCCTTGCTGTTGAAAATATTAGGCTCCTAATTCAGGCACTTCACTTACAGGAATGACCTTGGGCCTTGGTGCAGCTTGCACAGCTCTCCCGACCCACGGGACACCCTTCTCAAAAGGTCCAGGTAAGGTATTTGCAGAGGCAGGTCATGCTCAGCTGGCCCACCACTGCCCTCCACCCAGGCTGGCTGCAGGGGGGGCATGTGGTCCCCACCCTGCCTGGCACCCCTTGGAGGCTGCGATGGTGCAGAAGCAGTCTTGGTGCTGTGTCCTCACACTGTGGGAAAATCTGCTCTTCTCTCCAGCCATGGAGGTGCTCTCCAGGGACACCGAGGTGGACCCGGAGGCAGGAGAGAGCAAGGGGCCAGCTGAAACTGAGGAAGAGGCAGCGGCCGAGGACAGAAAGGAGAATAACCAAGCAGAACTGTATGAGCAAGGTACAACGTGACATTCAATGTGACTTCAGGGCCTTGGGACGACTGGTTAAGGGATCAGGAGCACAAGTAGTCTTCTCTTCTATCCTTCCAGTTGCAGGGAATGCTGAGGGAAGAAACAGGAAGAGCCAGCAGATCAATACCTGGCTCCAAGCCTGGTGCCACCGGCAGAATTTTGGGCTTCTTTGATCATGAGTCTGTTTACATGACACCAGGCCTGCTGGCGACAGACGGGGCTGTCTCAAAAAGGGAAACACCTGTACACCCATCTCAAAAAGGGAAAAGGATATTTGCACAGGAGTTTGCAGGGCTCATTGAAAGAGCTTTAAACTAGATTTGAAAGGGAAAAAAGATAAAGCCAGGCTCACTAGCGATAAGCCTGAGGGAGGCATGCCAATGTTTGAGGGACGGTGTGCTAGCGAGGTCCTTTGGTCTGCCATCTGAGTGGAGGTACGGGAAGGATAGCAATGCAGCAACAAAGATGCAAGGGTTATGGATGTGTTAGAAACTATAGAAGTGCCTGAGAATGGTCACATAGGAATTAGGGCTTCTCCCCCCAAAAAGGTGGCGGCATCAATAGCCCAACTGAAGTGCATCTACACCAATGCACACAGCATGGGCAGCGAACAGCAGAAGCTGGAAGCCATTGTGCAACAGAAAAACTATGACATGGTTGCCATCATGGAAACATGGTGGGATGACTCGCGCAACTGGAGTGCTGCAATGGATGGCTATAAACTCTTCAGAAAGGACAGGCAAGGAAGGAGAGGTGGTGGGGTAGCCCTGTATGTTAGGGAACGTTTTGATAGTCTACAGCTTAATGATGGTGATGATAGGGTTGAGTGTTTATGGGTAAGAATCAGGGGGAAGGCCAACAAGGCAGGTATCATGGTGGGATTCTGTTACAGACCACGCAACCAGGATGAAGAGACAGACAAAATATTCTATAAGCAGCTGCAAGAAGTCTCACAATCACTAGCCCTTGTTCTTTTGGGGGACTTCAACTTACCAGATATGTGCTGGAGATACAATACAGTGGAGAGGAAACAGGCTAGGAGGTTCCTGGAGCGCATGGAAGAGAACTTCTTGACACAGCCGATGAGTGAGCCAACTAGGGAAGGCGCCCCACTGGACCTGTTGTTTGTGAACAGAGAAGGACTTGTGGGTGATGTGATGGCTGGAGGCTATCTTGGGCATAGCGATCATGAAATTATAGTTTTCAATTCTTAGAGAAGTAAGGAGGAGGGGTCAACAGCACTGCTACCTTGGACTTCCGGAGGGCAGACTTTGGCCTGTTTAGGATGTTGGTTGACAGAGTCCCCTGAGAGGAAGTCCTGAAGGGCAAAGGAGACCATGAAGGCTGGACATTCTTCAAGAAGAAAATCTTGAAGTATGATTTGGAATAATCACAGCCACAGTGAGGTAAGTCTGAGTTTCCTAGGTGCCCATCTGCCATCCTTTGAAAATCCCAGGCTAAACTAAAGATGATTTTGTTCATAAGAATGACCAAAGCATTTGAAGTCCTCCTTTTGCCACCATGGATCAGACATTAGCACTGTTAGGTGGTCCATGGAAGACAAGTGACAGGATCACTTGGGTAGTATACCAGGGCCACAATAAAAATGAGGAGGGAAATGTGAATGGGAGCATTTTGGTCAGAAGAGTAGAGTTAGCCTCTAGTAAAGGGCCAAGTGGATGCCCGGGAGCACCAGCCTTAAGCCAAAGGGTTGCAGCCCTCTTCCTCCTGTGGTCTTCCTTCTTAGCTTCAGTGGGCTTTGGTTCTGCTACATCTCAGCTGGGTGGGCTTGGGATGTCAGAGACTGCAGGAGGCAAGAAAAACCTGTGGTTTGGAGAAAAAGCAGTTGAGAAAGGGTATGAAAGAAGGAAAACTGGGAATCTGAGAAAGAGAGCAAGAAATATGAGATTAGAGAAGGAAAAAATATCAATAGCTGTGTGGGGGTGAATGAAAAACTAAGGAGGACAGACCCCAGGGAAGAAAGAAAAACAAGAATAGGGATTAGGAGAGAGGCAGAGTGGGGGGAAGGTGGAAAAACAGAGGAAGGGACACTGAAAGGGGAGGTGGATATAAATTAGAAGCAAAACTTAGAGAAGAAATTGAGCAAAATTGCAAAATGAAAACAGCAAAGTGAAGAGCAGCTGATTCCAGAGAGCAGAGGAGATAGGCTTGGCAAGACAACACTCCTGGTTGTTCATTGAAAGTTTGGTGACAAAATAGTGCAGAGAAGGTAACTCCTCTTTTCCTCTCCTGTCTGGATATCTGCAGTCCTCAGAGGAATCAGGCTGTGAAAGAAAGACCTGGGACTGCAAAGCATTTCCTTTCTGTTTGGGATAAAAATCTCTCATTCTGGGGAGAAAACGGGAAAGGGCAGAAAGAGATTCTTGCTTTTCTTTTCTTCATTTTTTTTCTTTTTCTAGTTTTTTATTTTCACAACAAGCTTTGACGCACATTTGTTAGGTAGAGAGTGGATGCCTGGAGCAGGGAACATGCTCTGCAGTGAGGTCTGCTCCAGCGTTTCCCAGAACAGATACCAGGCAAATGGAGGGGCGCAACTGCAGAGTCACTGCCTGCACTACCTCCCTTTGCCCATCCCAAACCTCTTGGTGTCCCATCACTGGGGTGCAGCAGCTTGAAATCTGCAGGAGGAGAATTCCTGGAAACCCTGCTCTGCGCCTTCCCCTGCCATGCAGCTCATCCCTCCATCCCGACTTTTGCTTGTCAGGCATTTGTATAAATAGGATTAACATCTGCAGTTACACTTAGCTAGGTTGCAAATTACACAGGCTATCAAGCCTTGTGCTTCAGGGCATACACTGATTACCATCGGAGGGGCAAAAATGAGTTTTTCCAATAACAGAATATTGTATGATTGACTGGGGACATTATGGGGCAGAGTGGATTAGCTTTTGCCATCAGTATCAGTTATATGTCATTACTGCTCAAAGCACCAGACGTGGGTGAGCCACTTCCATCCAGGCAGTGTTGGAGGTGGCTGGGTCCGGAGGAGTAGGGTTGGTTGTTAAAACTGGCACTGATTTCTGAAGCTGCTTATAAAATGTGCCTCCAGCAAGCTGTGCTCCCTGCTTCTGCTTGCCTGCCTCCTGGGCTGCATGCCTTCAGCTGCTCGGAGGAGCCTGCCCTCCTCTCCTTTGTCTCCTTGCATTTCCCGACTCTGGTGGGATCAAGAGGTATCAGAGGATCTGAGACCCACTGTAACAGTAGGCTGGCAGGCACCTGACCTAAGGGTGCCTTCATATTATATATAATATGTAACATATATAACAGTTTTGCCCACCCTCAGCTTTTAGGCCATCTCATTTTCTTCATCTTGGCAGCAAATGATTGTCTCATTTGAATGGAAGAGCTAGAATTGACAGAAAATCTAAAATAAGAAACATAATTAGCAGCAATACTTTTAATTCCCCTTTCTAAGCCATTTCTAAATGTGTTAGTGCTTATTTATTGAACCTGGCTTGACATTTAGACAGTTCCTTTTAATGCTAATAGAGTTGATTACCAGGTTGAATCCTACTGCTTTGAGGAAATGGCTGTTCAGTATTCAGAGCTGCCAAGTTCCCCCTGCACAGAAATACCCACCTTTCTTCACAAGAAATATGTATTATTCAGTGTAAATACATTAAAATAAGGCCATCGCAGGAGTGAGGAGCCTGCGCCAGCGATGCCACGCCGGCAGCCTATGCATGAGGCGTGTGGCCGTGGGGCACCCAGGCTCTGCCTTTCCATGGTTAAAAAATCCCTCCAGCGCCAGTGGGATAGGGCCAGCCCACGTGTGGGGAACTGGGTTGGGGTTTGCCCTGGCTCATCAGCTTGGCCACGGTGCCGGGGGACACCCGGGGGGCAGCAGGACCCCTGTCGTGGTTTAGCTCCAGCCATGACTAGCATAAGCAGTACTCAGCAACAACTAAAAACATCAGCGTGTTATCAACATTCTTCTCCTACTAAATCCAAAACACAGCACTATGCCTGCTACTAGGAAGAAAATTAACTCTATCCCAGCTGAAACCAGGACAACCCCCAACCGGTGATGGATGAGGAACCCCAAGGAGGAGGAGGAGGAGTGGGTGAGAGGGGCAGCTGCAACAGAAGAGGAAGAGGAAGAGGAAGAGGAAGAGGAAGAGGAAGAGGAAGAGGAAGAGGAAGAGGAAGAGGAAGAGGAAGAGGAAGAGGAAGAGGAAGAGGAAGAGGAAGAGGAAGAGGAGGAAGAGGAAGCCACCCGGTTTACCCAGGTTACAGCCAAGAGCTGGGGCTTCCTGCTTTTGCCCACTTGCAGTGCACACTCTACACTCAGGACTCTCATCTTCCTCCCTATCCTACAGAGCCAAGCACAACAGGGACTCCTTCCTAACAGAAATCTAGGGGCAAGAAATGGGGGGTGTCCCATAACAGTCACTAGCAGATTATTTGCTTCAGCGTGTGTAATGGAGCTTTTTGTGCTCCCTCTCCTGCAGATCAATCGACCGGACAGATATCTGATTGTCCTCCTGTTTCAACGTATATCATCATTACTCCTTCGAAGCTGCTGCAAAATATAGCACAGGTGTCAATAAGAATAGAATTTGGCCTTACATTTACTTTAAATTAGTCTTTATAGGTGAAAACGGTACATTTTCAGAAAATAAGCCTCACCTCCACGTTACTGAGCATGCAAAGTCAATACGAGGCTGCTTGAGCGATGCAGCTGCCTCCAGAAATAGGGGAGGCTCCTAAACGCTGAGAGTGACAAGCTGGCCTGGCTTGACAAGCTTTGCCAATGGCTAGTCAAATGCAAGGAGATTATCCTGATCTGGGCAACAGAGATACTTGAGCTCAGGAATTTCCCCCCAGGGTGTGATTACCTTGTAATAGCCACTATCCTTCATTCTTATTTCTATCTGGAAAGGAGGTGCAAAGCAAAGCTCCTACTTTGTATCCATCAGCTGGTAAACAGCCAAGGCATGGATGGCTTTTAAGGCAAACTTGGAAAAGCACACAGGGACACAAATGTCTCTGTCATTACGATGGTGAGTTTTCAGCCAGAAGAGGCACTTACATATCGTGTCATCAGAGCATCCAAGTGTTTGGTTTTAATTTATATGGGGAAAACCTGAGTGAATCACCCCAATTTTGACTGACCATTCAAGTCACTGCTGTACATTTTCTTTTTTTTTGCTCTCCCATTGTTCGTAACTACGCATCATAAACAGAACAGGAGCCGCTCTCTCTCAATGAAGCCTTGGAATGATAAAAACCAAGATGATCCAGGTCAGGCTGGGGGAAGGTGAGCTGACTGCCACAAAACATCCTTCTTCTGAGACACAGCCACTGCCAGGTCACACTTCCACCTCATGGTGAGATGCACATTAGAGGTCTGCATGTAGCATGAGGCGTGTCCCTTGGCTATCAGCCATGTTTCAGAATGACTTGACCACCAGCTGAGGACCTGTGGAGAAGACCCGTCAATGCATGAGAAGGTGGACCGGACAGGCCTCCTCAGGTCCCAGACATGGCGATGGGAGGAGATGGGTGTGAGCCCAGTTTCTGCAGCGTGTGCCTTTTGCAATATGTCAGTGTGCCCACAGGGGATGGTCAGCACTCAGGTGGCTTGGTGCTTTCCCTCAGTCACTACGGTCTGCTTCAGGGCTCCCACTGACAGCCGTAGAGGTCACTGCTTTGTCTTCCACAGTGAGGGCATCCCAAGAGAAGGGGTCCGTGCTCTGAAGTGGTTGGCCTACAGAGGCTTTCGCTTTGGGAGCTAAAGGAAAAGGTGTGTTCGGGCTCTATCTCTGCGATACAGGCTGCATCTAAGCTGCTTTCCCTAAGTGGGAGACATGGCCTGGAGTGGAATGCAGGACATAAGGATGACTGCAAAGGGTCAGCCCCAAAGCGTGCCTGGCCCAGCATCCTGCCCTGGATGAGAGACAGCAGATGCTCAGGAAGCAGTATAAAAATAGAGCAAACATTTATTTATACTTCCCAGAATACTCTCCATTCCCCTAGTGGTCTGTGACTCAGGAACCTCCTGAACTGTAGACACCATCTCAGCATTTAATAGCCCTTGATGGATTCTTCTTCCATCGATTAGTTTGCACCCTATTGAACCAAGGCAAACTTTAAAGATCCACTGTACCCTATGGCAAGGAGTGCCACAGCTAAAAATCTCTTTTGTTTATTTTGAACTTGTCACTTAATAGTTTTGTTCGATGATCGCTCTCTTCCTTTGAAGAGCACTGAATAATGTGAACAGCTGTTCCCCAGTCACGCCACTCTTCCCATCAAAAAACTCAGTCATATTTCTTCTTCAGTCATTTTTTCTTCCAAGATAAAAAGTCTTAATCTATTCAGTCATTCCCTGAATGGAGGCCCTTTTATGCCTTTGATCATCTTCAATTGCCTTCCTCTGTAACTTTTCTATTTCTTCTGTATCATATTTGAGATTGGTGAATCAGGACTGCACAATAGTATTCAAGAGATGGGAGCCCATGGATTTATACAGCAGCATAATGATTTCCTCTGTTTTGCTCTCTCCTCCTTTCCTAATAATTTCTAGCTTTCTGCTTGCTTTTTTGATTACTACTGAGTGTTGAGCTGACATTTGCATAGAGCTATCTATTATAACCTAAAGATTTCACTCCTAAGTGGAAATAGCCAGCTCAGAGCCCATTATTTTGTATGTAAAGCTAGGACTGTCTTTTCCCATGTGCATCACTTTACATTTATCTACATCAGATTTCACCTGTGATTTTATTACCCTCTTACTCAGTGCCACAAGGGTCTTTCTGCAGCTCTTCACAGTCAGCCCTTTGCCTCAACCACCCTGAATATCATCAGCAAATTTCTCCTCTCCCTGCTCACTGCTATTTTGAGATTATTTATGAATATTTTAAAAGCATGGGATAATGTTTAGGCTAATTTAGCATTTGAAGTGCCAGGTCCCAACAAAAGGGAAGAAATGGAGTTTCCCAAGTTCTTGGGATGCCACTGGAGATCAGCTGGCATTTCTGGGAATGGATGGCATTGTGCCTAACCAGCATGTCTGCGGCTCCCCTTGCACAAATAGATGCTGCAGGGGTGATGCCGCTTGCTGGGATACATGTGTCTGCCCCCTCCACCAGACTGTACGGGACCAGCGGGAGATGGATAGGGTTATGGTGGCCCTTTCTCCTGCTGAAGCTGGGCCCTGGCACAGAGGTGTGCGGAAGTCCTGGGGCCCCAGGAGAGGAGGCAGAGGGGAAGCAATGGATCTCAAAGCTTTTCTCTGAGAAAATATCTGCACACAAAGTTGTGAGATACTACTTTGAAAGCATAGGAGCTAACTGGCAACTCTTCTTTGCAAAAAGCCACATGTGAGCCTGTTGAGCTTGCTGAAGGGAGTCCAAGGCTCAAATCAAATGAGGAGCTGTTGTCCACAAGAGGAGAGTGTGAAGATGAGAGGACTGTGACTGATCTCCCCCCAGGCAAGGTGAGACCCAGCCAGCGAGAGGAACCAGGAATTACCATCATGAGCGCTCTTTTCAGTGGTGTTTTTTTCCTGGGGAGCAGCACCTTGCAGAAGTACCTGGCAGGGGGTCAGTGTCAGCGGGCAATGACGAGGGGCTCTTCTTTCTGCTGGGGGCAGCCTTGTTTGGGGGAAGAGGTTGGACAGTTGCCGCTGCTATTTGTAGGCAAAAGGAGTCAGGCTGAGCTTCACTCTGGCACTGGAGGCGAGGGTGAAATTAATTCAGAGGAGAAAGTGAACAGCTTCAGTGGAGGGTTCATCATCCCTGTCTGGTGGTGTACTTTGGAGCCGCAGGGTCGCACCAAGCACATTTCCCTCTGCTCCCCTTCCCCTGTAATTTCTTGTTGCAGCCTTTAGAGCCAGGAAGCACAGGATTTGCCAGCTCTTTGGCAAGATGCCTTCCAGAAAAGACACGCAGCTTCCAGAAAAATGCTCTGTGGAGGTGGTTTGATGCTCCTGCAGCTGCAAAGGGAGAAAAGAAGATAGCGTCTCTTCTCTGATAGTGGAACAAAAATTGCTCCAAAGGGCAGAGGCTCTCCCCTTTAAGAGACTTAAGCTTGACCAGCAGAAAAACAGGACACATTTGATGGGATGGGAAGGGAAGGGAAGGGAAGGGAAGGGAAGGGAAGGGAAGGGAAGGGAAGGGAAGGGAAGGGAAGGGAAGGGAAGGGAAGGGAAGGGAAGGGAAGGGAAGGGAAGGGAAGGGAAGGGAAGGGAAGGGAAGGGAAGGGAAGGGAAGGGAAGGGAAGGGAAGGGAAGGGAAGGGAAGGGAAGGGAAGGGAAGGGAAGGGAAGGGAAGGGAAGGGAAGGGAAGGGAAGGGAAGGGAAGAAGGGAAGGGAAGAAGGGAAGGGAAGGGAAGGGAAGGGAAGGGAAGGGAAGGGAAGGGAAGGGAAGGGAAGGGAAGGGAAGGGAAGGGAAGGGAAGGGAAGGGAAGGGAAGGGAAGGGAAGGGAAGGGAAGGGAAGGGAAGGGAAGGGAAGGGAAGGGAAGGGAAGGGAAGGGAAGGGAAGGGAAGGGAAGGGAAGGGAAGGGAAGGGAAGGGAAGGGAAGGGAAGGGAAGGGAAGGGAAGGGAAGGGAAGGGAAGGGAAGGGAAGGGAATGAGAGCAAGCATCAGTGACTTGGGCACAAAGTGTCTCTTGAGATGTGGGAATACCTGTGTCTCCTGCAAAGAAAAAATGTGCACGCACGTGGAAAAAAACCCACTGGTTTCACAGATCCACAAAGCAAAACAGAAATTCAAGAGAAAAACAGTGGCAGACCTGCTGATACTGCAGCTATCAACCCCCTCCTCATCTGAGTGGGAAAGGCACTCAGCCACCTTAAACATGAAGGCAGAAGTTTCTATTTCCATCCCAGCCTTTTGGCTGATGGCCATGCTGCTGCCCGCTCTGGGGACTGAAGCTGGGGACTGGTGAGTGCTGGGGGCTCCTCTGGCATGGCTGAGGGCTTCAGGTGTGCCTTCATCCCTCGTTTGTTTAAGGTTAAGGTTTGGGGCTGAAATGGCTGCGTGGTGTGCCCAGTGCCAGCCTACTGCTGGTCAACCACACCAGCTTGGCGCACGTGTCTCTGCAGCCCTGAGGCAGTGATAGGGGGTATGAAATCAGTCCCTTCAGTTGCTGTTATGAATTTCCCATTTCATTCTAGTCAGAGCTGGAGGGTCTTTGCCTTCCTCTTTCAACAGGAGGCTTTTGGAAGGAATGAGTAACAAATAATAACTCCTCACCACCAGAAAGGTAGGTGTGGATCGTAGACAGAGCACAACTTTTGTATAAGCAGCAGTGACTGGACCAGCACAAACCCACAATGCATGCAAATAAAACCAGAGTGCACTGCAAAAAGGTATGGGTGCCATTTATCAGTCTTAGTGGCACCAGGGTTTGGGCTGTCAGCCTGCCCACCCAGCCCTGGACCATGGCTGGCTGATGAAGGAGGAAAACCCACCCAGAAAGCAACCTGGGGCAAGATGGGGTGACTTTAGGTGACACAACTGCTCACAGTAGAAGGCATCAGGATGACTACTATAACTAAGGAAAAGGGCCTTTAAAGCTAAACCAGACTTAAGCTGCTTTTGAGCAATTATGAAGAAGGAGGAGAGCTGATCATGAATGTTTCCATTGCAAATGTTTTGCAAACACAGGATTTTTGTCTTTCCAAAATACGAAAGTTCTCATTTTCCTTGAAGTTTCTCCATATCAAGATTGCCTTAAAAACTGAGTGCCTCTTGGTTTTTAATGTAGTTTCTCAGGGTTTTGTTTTTAAAGAAGAGACAGGAGCTGCTTTTTAAAACTTGTTTTAAAAGTTTTAAAGTTTTAAGCCCTTTAAAAAGGCTTAAAGCCTTTTTTTGCTCTTTTTTTTTCCACTTTCGTGGTGCTTCACAGGATGTTAAATGAGAGCCAAATGAACAAGTTGTTCACATTTTCACATGAAAAACAACTATAACTTTCCATTGAGCTCTTAGGAAGGAAGCGTAAACATGCCAACTGCATTTATTTGGGAGCACAGATAATTAAACAGAACCTGCGTTTCCTGACATTATATATATACATACTGAAAAGGAGTTCTGGTGTCACACTAAATGCAGTGGGTTTGTTTGCTTTTACGGGAACAGCCTAGACTTAAGACCAATTTATTTTTTTAAAAAATTAATGAAGCTGATGCTGAATTTCCTTTGTCCTCTGGGGAGACCACCTGGACCAAAGAGTCTGCAAAGTGTACCTTTTGCAACATTCCCAACAGTGGTGGATCTGAAGGAACAACCCCAGGAAAATGTAAGTCTACCCATACCATGTGAGCATACTTGTAATATAAGTTTCTTCCTGGCAAAATGGAGAGTGACCACCCCATGGCAGTGGCAGAGACAAAGGGGAGAGGGATGTGGGTAGAGGAGCTGGAGGGTGAGGAGGTCCCTGGTGCGCCCAGGTGCCCCATGCCAGCCCCACCACTCCTGATGGGCGCTGCACCCCACAGCTCTTTTGTTGCAGGAGATATAAGGAAGTGTTCGATGCTGTCATCCAAGAGCAGATGAGTGAAGATGAAGCAGAGAAAGAGACGGACAGCGTTTGCCATGCTGACCCTTCCAAAGCTGAGCTGAGGAGCAACATCAAGAAGAAACTGCTGCAGCAGTAAGGGTCCAAGGGAAACTGGCCCAAGGCCCTGGTGGGAGGAGAGAAGACCCATCACCAGGTCCCTTTGCTCTGGTCCCTGGAAGTTTTGCTGGTGGGAATCTGCTCATGGCATCATGGCACTGCTGCCCACATGCACCAACAAGCATGGAGGCATCTTCATGTCAGTCCTATGATGGTGCCACTGGCAGGGAAGATCAATCACCTGCCCTGGGCAGGGCGTGCTGAGCAGGCAACAGCGCTAAATGGGGCCAGTAATGTTGGACCAGGACGGTTCAGTGCTGCCGAGGCAATACTTGCTTAAGGGTCCTCACACAGCTCATCTTCACTGTAGGGCCCTGGGAAGCACTGGTGGGCTTGAGGAGGAGCAGCTAGAGCTGAGGGCTCAGTAGTCATCAGCTGATCCATCTCTGCAATATTTGCATTGAAGGGTTGACACTTGCAGATCAGGAAGCTCCCTAGAAGAAGGGATGGGGCCAGATGCTTTCCCAGATGGTGAAAGGCTTTCCCAAGCTGAACCCTGGGTAACTGTTCCCTCACAAAAGACCCTGAAGGTGTCCTACCTCATCTGGGGACTCCCTCCCATTGCACAACCCCTGCACACCTTCCCACTGCAGCTGCTTGGATCCCCACACCCAGAAGCCTTGGTGGACATGGATGTGACTTCCTAACCTCATCCCAGGCTGCCAAGCAGCACACAACAGGTCTAACTCCTGTTTTGCTCCCTGGGAATGTATTGTTCCCAGGGCATACTGTGGGTGGCCGTGGCTGGGGCATGCTGGCTTTGCCAAGGTGGGCAGAGGCTTGGCAATATCACTTGAGGTATCCATCCTTGGTTGCTATTTCCCCTTTTCTCCCATTGTTTTGGTCCTTTGGGGTCTGACTTGTAAGTGCCATCATGCCTTCATGGGAACAACAGCCCACACCGAATTTTTCCTCTGAGGCAGAGGGGCTGTACGAGGTTTGAGTGCCACTCCGGTCTCCAGGTAGGACCTGGTTTGAGCCTTTTGGGTAGGGTCTGTCTTCTGGCTCTGCAGCAGCCAGCAGCGTATGTGGCGTGCAGTGCTTGGTCCCAACAGCCACACAAGCTGAGTTTTGCCCTGAGAGACCAAAGTTACAGTCAGGAGCACGACACGCAGGTGGAGTGAGGCAAGACATCCAGCCACATGTGTGATGAGATGTGTGGGCAGGTTGTCCTCAGGATTGGGACTCACCTCACTTCTGCAAACCCATACCCATGCCTTCCCCCATCACCTGCAGCTCTCCTTGACCGAAGGGCAGGGAAACAGGCGTTTCTACTGCGTGATTCATCAGACTTATAATGACATGGAGCTCCCATTTCTCTTCTTTGGCTATAAAAGCCATCTATGGTGACAATCTAATAAGCAGACATCTGCATTGCTTCAGGTGAATCCTGATAGAACATCCTATGATACTTTTTTCCCCTTAGTTTATGTGGGTGGTGTCATTAGCCACCAATTTGATCTTGTTTTTAACTTCTGGGTTTTTTTTTCAATCTTAAGTTGGATGAAGGACACTTTGAGAGCTACAGGGAAATATTTGCACAGTATCTGAGATTTGTTGCCTGTAAGTACCCTTTGCTAGTGAGTTGCTGTCATTGCTGGGCTTGACCTGGAGTCAGAAGCACATGGTAGCTTCAGTGCGCCCAGAAAAGATGCAGAGGCTGCAGCCCTTTGCGTGCCATAGTCCTAATTACAAGTGGCCAGGGACCTTCATAGTTTCTCAAAACACAGGTCTGCATAATTCCCCACCTACAAGGCCTGTCATCACCAGGCCATATATCCTCTGGCTGAGAGGAATAGGAGAGACTTGCTAGTTCATACCTAGTCCATCCTTTGCTATACGTAATTCTCAGCTGCTCATGGACTGGACATTTCATTGTTTTAAGCAAGGAGATGCCTCACATCTCTTAGGAAAGCCATCCTGCAGCATCACAGAGCTTACCCCATCTAGTTAGGTTAGATTTTCCCTTACCACTTATTTGTCCTCAAACAAAGCAAAAGACACAATCACTCCTCAGTCCCTCCCTCCATCTCCCCTCCTTTCCAAATAATCCATGACACAAGGCTTGGAGAAACAAAGCTGCCTCACCTTTTCCTCAACAACAACTTTCTAAAATTTTTTCAGGGACCAGAATCTTGTTCAGACTCTCAAAACAAAATTAAGACACTGTCAGACCAAAGACTGTCCCTTTCAAAAAGCACTGACTAACATCAGCACCTCCAGAAGACCTGCTGGAGTTGGACAAGGATTTTGTTGCAGAGCACTTAAAGGTGGGTATAGCCTGTTGGATCTCTTCTTTTTGCTTTTCAGGCAGGGACTGTAGAGAGCTGTGTAGTGTAAGGTCTTCTCATACCCCATGAGAGTCCAGTCAAACACATTTAGCTATCTCCTATGAGACACGGAGAAGATTCTGATTCAGCAAAATGTTAGAATGATCATCAGTGGGTGCTCTAAGTTGATGGGCCATACCAACTTGTGGCTGTTCAAAGATGGACTTAATCAGGTGTTCATGGCTGAGGTGGAAAGCTGAGTGGCATCCCTGGGGTTTTACTGGGATGATAACTGTGTGTAAAGGGTTTTCCTTATGGAGCATCCTATGCAGCTTGAAGGCTGAACACCACCAGTCAGTGATCTCTACCTGTACTGAAGCCTCAGCCCCTGTTCTACTCACTTCCATACCATTCAGCTCAACCTCCAAACCAGGCTGCCCTATCCAAAGTGCCTAGTGGGCACGGATCGAGGCTCCTCAGCTAGGAATCACTTGGGGAAGCGCTCCTGGTCCCAGGCCAAGCCTCAGTCCAACAATTTAACAGCACAGGCAAAAGCTTTGCAGGGTCCAGGCAGCCTTGAATTCATTAGTAGGGATGTCACCGCTGTGTCCAGCAAGGGATGGGACGAGGGGCTCACCGGATGCAACCAAAAGAAAGACAATTATAGGTCAAGAAGATGATTTTTGTGAGAACGGCAAAAGTACATCGCACAGTCTCTGTCACCACAGGGATCCCTGAGATGTTCCAGCACAAGCTCATGTGGCTCATAAATCAGAGGCCTGACCAAAAAAGGGTCATGGAGGGCTGCACACAACCTGGCAGTGGGTCAGCAGTGCCTCGGCAGTGGGATGGGAGCTGCCTGAGGGTCCTGGCACCTCGGCCAGGGGTGAGCGGTCACTGTGGCCCCTACTGGGAAGGCCACCGGGGTGTCCCCTCCACTCCAGCTGCCATGAGAAGCAGCTCCTCGGAGCCCATCATCCCAGCCCCAGTGACTCTGGGAGGGCAAGCAGAGATTGGGGGCCTGCCCCATGAGCTGGGGGCTGGATGGGACCCCCCACCAGCTCAGCCCCCAGCAGCAAGGCTCTTCCCTCCCTTCCCCTGCCTCTCCTCTCCCTTCCCAAACCAGAAAGTATTGCAGTTTCTGTAGGCGTGCAAGAAAATTACCTGTGATTTATCACACAATCAGTGATTTTGTTGGCTTTTTTATTTTTGACATAGAAGCGCATTATACTGCTCTCCCCTCCTGAAATATAGGGGTAGCAAATCCTCCTGCCTGGGACTGTCTGTCTTTTTAGCCTCATAAAAAGCCTGAAAAATGAAAGCAGGAACAAAAGCGTCGGTTTGTTGCTTTTTTGTTCCCCTCCATCCCTTATAACCAGGAAGTAATTCTTAGCTATTCTGCAGAGCCAAAATGTGCATCTTCAGGTTATAAATTAGTGCCAGAGTTACGGCTGGAGGCAGCCACTTCACGTGTATGAAATGTCTCCACCTGGGAGCTGCTGCAGACGAGTCCCTCAGGTCCCTGCGACACACAAAACCCGAGCCCGGCCCCTTTCCGCACGTGAGAATTAGCTGCTGCTTTTAACGATGGTGTTAAAAGGGAACGGCAAGGTCTCCCCACTTCCCCCTCTCCCAGCTGCTCTCCGTTCTTCCTGGAGAAGCAGGCAGTAATGCTCCTTAGTCCTATTAGAAAGCGTTAAACCCAGCTCCCTTGTAATGCCAGGAGCTAAGCCCTTAGCAAAGAAATGTTTCTATTTCGCTTGTCAGTACGTTGCAGGATAAATTACTTGTGTGTCTGATAGAAAGAGGGCTCTTGGCAAAGTATATCATCAGAGAGCGGCTAATAACATAAAATAAGAAGAGCTGAGCTTTGTACATGAAATGTGGAAACACAGAAGTGAAGGATGAGTTTTCCTCAGCTATTTAAAAGTCTTTAATTAAAAAGCAAGCAAACAAAAAAAACCAAGGCTAGGTGGCAAGCACAGAGTGTGACGGTCTGGCTTCCCAGCGCTCTGGGGTTGGTACCGTTGTGGGGAGAGGGAGGCCGGGAGGTGAGCATCCCTGTCCCCCATGTCCGGGCAGGCATCCCCGCGATGCTCCCCCCAGCCCCGCCTGTGTCTCACCTCTTCCGTTTTGCTCCTGCAGCACTACTGTTCTCCTGAGCCCGTAAGACGGCATTATCCTGACGGACAGACGTTTTTTCTCCTGTTCCCAGATGGAAGTGGTCGGGTTTCGTATCCAGCGGCCATGGTGCTCAGGCGGGGGGCCAGCACGGGAGTGCCCTGCCTCAAGGTGGGTCACCATGACCCTCCTCCCTTCGGGTAACCCGCCTCAGCCTCTTGGGCCGGCTACGCAACTCCTGCCGCTCTTGCAAGGAAATGAGGTCTACAGAGCTGGTTGCCTTGGGGTTGGCTGTCTGAGGGGTGTGGGAGGCTTGAGTCACATCCCCCCAGACACTGTCCCATGATTGTTTTCTTCCAAAGCATGCTTTCTGTGGGCTTTCTGTGGGCTTGTCTTTCCTTAACCATTTCTCAGCTACCCATCAGGCAACGTGGCTGTTCTCATCACGTTCACCGAGGAAGCCCCATTCACCTATTGCATCCTGGAGGACGGCAGGTACCCGGGGATCAGGGTGCCTTCAGGAGCCACAGCCATGGGGTCTGCTTCCACCCTGATGGCCGCTTCTGGTAAATGCAAGCCCAGAGGTGACGTTGGGTCCCAGCTCGGCCCCAACCCGCCCTGGTGGCACCGCAGGGCTTTAAGGCATGCTGAAAACATCTTCATTTTTTTGTTCCATTTTTATTTTTTCCTATGTGAAAGAGAATGAAAAGGAGGGAGGGCTGTGCTGCAGCCCACCAGAGTGGTGGCTTGTCACATTGCGCACCAAGGTGTTGGGTGCAGGCAGCACGCATGGCGTGAGGGTACTTGGGGCAACATCTCAGTTGCCAGTGACATCTGTCCAGAGACCCTGGTGTGAGGATTGATCTTGGCCAAGGTTGGCCACATGGCCATGGAGGTGGCTTGGCCCCTTTTACAGTGCAGGGATGAGGGCACATCTTCTTTACCAGCTTCTCACAGAGCGCCAGGTGGCCACGCTGGAAAAATGTGGGCTTCTTATCTGCACACGAGGGCAAACTTCAGTAGCTGGAGTCAGTTAGCTTGAGGTCAACATTGCTTTTGGTTTGTTTCTCACATCCAGTGAGTGTTCCTCGCTAAAGAATGACTTAGGTGACCAAGTTCTTGCAGTCTAAGTTGTAATATGAGGTGACCGATAGCTTTAGTAAAAACTGCTGGTGTTTGAGCCATCAAATACTACTTTTTAACACCCCACCCCCAGTCTCCAAAGTTTCCCTTCAGAAAGCTAGGAACTGGGGGAATCAGTAAATGCAGTCTCAATTTTACAAGTCCTCCCTGTGTTGAGTCTAATTAATGGACATCTTAAATGTCTAACTGGCCATTACAAATCATTTTAAATAGCTTTTGCAATAACGCTTCCGTCAGACTCTTGCAGTCCTACCGTTCGCTTGCAGACACACCAGTCTTCCATCTGTCACACAGCAGCCAGGTTTTTACAGCCCAGCACCGAGGCAATCCCTAGCAGCTCTAAACCATCACCGACCCGGCCATGGGGCTCACCTGGCCCCGCCGGACCACACGCTCCCCATCAGTGTTAGCCACACGCCGGCTTGCCGCCAAGCTGGGTCAAGCTGCTATGACCCTCCCAGCCTCTCCCAGCAGCTGTAAATTAAGGGCAATGCTAAGTGACCACTGATATTTATAGAAAGAATATGATAGCTTTGATGAGAGGAAAACAGAAAACCAGCAGCCTGTGGGTAGGTCATCTGTCCCACATATGGACCCATTCAGGCTTGTCTGCAGCTGGTGCCGTAGCACATCACAGCCGCAAAGTTAGATTTTTTTTTTTCCCCTGGGTTTTTTTTTGCTCCTTTTTCTGAGCTGCAGCTCAGGTAACGCTGAGGGAGGCTGAGCCAGTCTCACAGCCCCTTGAGAATCAACTTCTTCACGCTTAGGCAGGAAAAACTCAACATAACACATGCTGTGAATGATAACAACTCCCCGCATGCACGGCTGAGGGGATGCTCCAGCACCCAGAGCCGCCTACCCAGGCTGCCATGGGATGGGGAGTATCAACTCGTGTCTGTACACCATAAATATGGTCTGTTTTCCCACACACACTGCGTTTCTGTCTCTTTTGTAGTTTGGCAAGGCCATTTCCCGCACCCAGACACACACACAACCAGACGCGCACACACAGAGGACCAGTTTTTAGCATAAAAGTTGCCAGAGCAAAAGAAATTACCGTGTCCAGGGACTTTCAGAAGATGTAGACATGCAACAGGAAGAGGGGGATGCACACACGACACAGCCCACGCTACGTCCGAGGATTTTCTCTGCCCTGCGGGGACTCATTGCTCTCCCAGGGGCCAGCCAATTTCTGTACCATGCTTGTGCTGCAGGACAAAAACTACTAGAAAACACAGTCCTCATAGAATGCTTTGGGTTGGAAGGGACCTTGACAGATCATCTAGCCCAACCCCTGCTGCAGTGAGCAGGGATTGAACCCATGACCTTGCTCTAACCAACTGAGCTAACCTGGTACATCAGGTCCCAGCAGTGACTCTTGGACCACAATAATAATAAGTTGGATCAAACTGCAGACAAAAGATGGCATTTGGGACCAGGGAGTTGTTTGCTCTGGATTCATCCAGCTTTGTGTTTTTCCTCAGGGCTGCCCTGGACACCTGCACTGGGATCTGCTTGGGCTGGGCATACGTCAGCCAGAAGCGCTGGAAGTGGCATGACTTCAGCCACCACGCTCACAGCCCTCCCTTCCAGTCCGTCACCATGCAACTGAACGGCCACCTCACCATTAAAATTCTGGCTCAGGATCAAACTGACTTATCATTCACCAGCCGCAGCGATCGCATCCGTTTCAACGTGGGGTCCCGGCTCAAGGTGAGCGCTTGCTGTGGTAGCCCTGCCCGGCCGGCTCCTGCCTACCAGCTGCTTGGAGAACAGCAGCAGGAGCAGGGAAACCATGCGGTGGAGATAAGCTTGGGGCTGCTGCATGGGACTGGTCGCAAATTTTCAGGTGGAAAAATCACCGTTGCATTCAAAAGCAAATTTCCTGCCTGTGTGAAATCTTAATGAAATTCCCTTTCAGGAAAGCACTTAGATAAGAATGAAATGCTGTTGCTAAAGGGCAAGAACAGCGCTACTCACAAATTCATTCTGAAATGCTATTTCTTTTCAAAAGATTTATATTAAATGTCAATACAAACACAAAGCTCCTGATTTTATCTAAACAGCATTTCACTTAACATGAAACAAGCATCTGGGGAGAGGAGCGTCAAAATCTTTTGGTATTTGTTGTCACTCAGGTTTCCCACCTCTGACCCTTCCCTAGAGGTGGGAATGCTGTTTTGGCCAGGGCTGAGCCCTGCTCAGTACCAGTGTGACTGTCCCAGCCTACTGGTGCGCATCCTTGTCCTCCGCTGGATGCAAACACAACTGCTCAGCTCTGAAACGCAGGTCACACGTCACCGGGAGCTCATGCTTGGCTGGGGGCTGTATCCTCAGGGTGAAGGATTCAAGTTGTCTTCCCTGGTGCAGACAAAAACCAAATGTTGACAGCCCTCATAGCAATAGTCTATACATGGCCACAGGTGTATTGCTAATGGTAACAGTCATCTGGGGTAGCTACTCAGAAAGGTGGTAACAACCCAAGGTCATAAAGCACTGGCACCTGCTCTTCCATCCCCAAAATTCAGACTTCTTCTCAGGACCCATTGCTGCATTAGGTAAGGAAGTCATCTTCCTTGCCCCACTACTTCTGGGCAGCCCACTCCCACCAAAGGAGGCTAGAGCCGTGAGTTTAGCTCCTCATTCCCCTTGTACGTGCGCTGGAAGAGGGTCACCTCCAAAGGCGAGCCATAAGGCTAGTGTGCTCCATGGGCTTGGAGGGAAAGGGCACCCTGGACACACTACAGGGGTAAGCGTGAAAGGCTGGGTTACAAGGGATGCTCTCCCACTCAGCCTCCCTGCATGCAGTTCAGCATGAACGCTCTTCACTTTGCATGGGCTCTCTTTGCAGCTGAAAGACCCAGAGACAAGTCACCTACTTCAGTGGCCAGAATACAAAGAGGAGCTCTTCCTTCAGTGTAAAAAGATTCAGCTCAGGAGCCTGCTATCCAAAATACAATGTTGCAATGCTTTTGGCAACCCCTCTCTCAATGATATCACTCCTCGCGTTTCATCATCTTCTATCTGCATGACATACTGAAGACATTATGACTTGCAGCAAGCAGTTACATCAGCATTTCAGATCAACTTTTTGTTCATCAAGGTGGTAACAGTCACTTTGCAATGAAAACAAAGCTCCTTTTTTCAAGCTCGCAACACCTATCTTCCCGTACATCAAGTCCTTGCAACACCAAGCTTGTCTCATTCGAAAGCACTTGATGGATTGTCATGCGATCAGCAGGGTTATACACCGAATGTGCAGTGCTTTGAAGGAGACGGCTTCCTTCGTACAGCTGATGAACTGGCCTTTGGGAACTTGTTTTACCAAGCGCGACTGGCCAGCGCGCTTCGGCTCTCCACCCGAGACACACGTGCTGGTGGAGAGGGGATGATGAACGGCAGCTCGGGTACAGGGACCACAGGTAATCCAGGAGAGGGAAGATGAGGGGCCTCTTGGGTATCAGGGCTCCAGCTGGTGGTAGATGGTAAGTCCCATGACTTAATGGCATGGTTGGCCACCACTGAAAGGAGCCAACTCAATCTTTTGTTGTTGTTGTTGTTCTATTCAGAGGTCTTTATATCAGTGTTGCCTTGGTTTTAGGGTTCAGTGAGGATGAAAATGCATGAGGGTAGGAGAATGCAGCGTTTGTGGACACAGGGCTGGATCTACCTGCAGTCATAGAATCATAGAATGCTTTGGGTTGGAAGGGACCTTTAGAGTCCCCATGAGTTGCTTCAGCAGCACAGGCATTTTCCTCTTTTCCTACCCACATCACTTTTGCAACACCAACCACGCACAGTTTGAGGAAGGGACTATTGGTTTTGCTTGGAAAACACCCGGCATAGCATAAGCTATGCTGTGGCATCGCTGCTGTGCAAACAGAAGCGGGAATACGTTAGGTTAGTCTATTCACACGACATCGTCAAAGCCAGAGGGTGAAGGGAAGCTTCACGCTGACATTACAGGGGACAAACCACAAGCCTCTGGATGATCTGTTTCTACAATACCAAGGGTCAGAAGAACACGATGTGGTCATGAGAAACTATGGGTAGAGGAGTCTGTGAGTAACCAGGCCAACAAGAACAGCTATCAAATACAATACTACTTGCGATTTCTGCCGCCAGCTCCCAAGTTTTCTCTTAGTAAAAGCCAACTAGTTAAAATATGTTCTTGTTATTACAGTTGTGGTTTCTTCCCCCTAACACAATTGCAAGCAAAGAGACCATTTAGTCACACAAGATTGTTTGTCAGTAGAGAAAATACAAATTTACTTTTATTACAACCATAAAGAGGCATTACTTTAACAGTTAGCTGTACATTCAGCACTCAGGTATACATCTGTGCTAAATAAGGTCAATTCTCTTACTGCTAAAAAAGAACACTTCTTCTCTGCGATGCACTGCCTGTGCTTACAGGATGTTTATTGTCTCTGTATTACAGTTATCTTGACAGACAAGCCTCAGATTACAGAATAAAGCTTTACTCTTGGACCAAAATAGGAGGCAACATTTTTATTTAAAAAATTAAAAACAGCAAGTTTCTAGTCAGATAATATAAAGCATCTTAAATTAATATTTTGAAAGTATTTACACTATTTGTAAACGTAAATATCTGAAACTGTACATGTTTAAACAAATGTTCGTTTAGCAAACAGGCTGTATAAACTGGTTGCTCTTCTGATCTTTCAACCAGCTGTCCTAGAGCTGTCTGGGTACTCTAAGAGAGAGAGGATCCCAAGCACAAGTGACTACTGCAACGGATTACCCTTCATGTCTTTTCTGTACAATGTCTGTATTAAGTCAGTCATAACTCTGTACAGCGACCATGCAGTCCTTCTGTAAAACTTTATAAAAAACAAATATACATATATTACAATGCACTGGACATTATTTTACAGCCTGTATGTCTACATAAGTAAAAAGAAAGGGCAACTTTTCTTGTTAGTTCCTTTAGTTAATTTTTAAGGAGTCATGTAAGGTCCTATGAGTACCGTTTATGTGCCTCAGCACCACTGCTGCAACACTTCTCATGGTAGCTTTAAATCCTACCATCTTAGTCTCCAGCCACGTGATTTGTAACAGGAAAATTACTAAATCAAAACACCACCAATGTGCATGGAAATTTCTAAATATTTAAAACTACAGAACAGGTTTTATAAATAAGTTAAAAATCTGCCATGTAAGTCACCACGTTTTTCTTTTGCAGTGCTGCACAATAAAGACTTACGCACCGAGACACCCTAAAGCTGCTTGTAGCGTTTCATTCAAGTAAGGGCTGAGTGTTTAGCGTTCAGCTTTCCAAAATAATGACCAATTAATGCATACCGAACACCATGCATTGTTTACCAGTTACGAGTACTTATCCCCTGTTTACCACGCTGATTTGACAGGTTTGCACATTCAATTTCTGGCATCCCCACACACCCTTATTAGCACTTACTCCGGCGCACAAGGGCGTTACAAGTCCCAGTCCCCACTTTGAACAGTGCCACACCACCATTTGATCTTGGGTAAGGCAAAAAAACCAACTCTAACCTAAAACTAAGTACCTGAGAATCTCAATGCTAAGCTTTGCTGTAAAGCATCTGAAAATACGCAGTTCCCTCAGAAACAAGAGAAGTTATATTGCACAGCTTTCCATTGCAAATCCCAAGGAACTGAGATTCTTTACATGGAGGAAGGTTAGAGCATGAAACTTTAGGTCAGACCTCACAGCTCCTAGTCACAACAGTATAAGAAAAACAGCACATCCAGTGTTTCAAGAAATGCCTCACATGTGGGAAGAAGTTTCCCCAACTAAGAACCTCTGAATTATGTTCAAGCACTTGGTGGATTACCAGGATTTCTGGGTGAGTTAAAGAAAAATTAGAGCATGCCTACTTAAGTCAAATTGTCATACCAATGTGCTTATCTCCAAGCCTTGCAAATACCTATTACTGCTCCTGTTTGATTCCCTCCACTTTATTTCCAATGTGTCTTTGAAAGTGTGGCTTTTCACTGCATACATCAGGTTATTAAAGTAAAGCAAGCAAGGTTTTTACATTACAAAAAACCCGTAATTTCAACTTTGAAAACACCTGGGTAAGGCAGTAACTGAGCTTCCATAAGAGTGATCAGCAAAGGGGTTTTTGTTTTGTTTTCTCCCCCCCACCACTTCTCAAGCCAATGAACAGGAAGACCTTTAACAAATCAATAAAACTGTTTTTTTTCTTTTTTTCCTTAAACAGGGGTAAGCAGCCTGGATAGTTTTGATGCAGACTGGACTGCACAGTGCGATCCTTCGTTTACTTCAAGCAAATGTCTTCGCATTCCCTTCACTGCCTGGCATTCAGCTGAAGCTTATTTCAAGCAGCCTCACTGCTAAGCTACTTGGACATCGATAAAAGTAAGTTCACCTGAAAAATGAAAGGAAAGCCTACATTAGACAGAGCAGCTAAGTTTCAGAACTGATGTCTTATATTTTAGCCTTTAAACAGGATTCCTAGGAAGCACACCGAGTCTTAAATGAATCAGGAGAGACACAAAACAACTGGCCAAAATTTCCAGTCAAATACCTACTCGTAGGCTTTTTAAAATGCAATTGTTGACCATGTTGACTAGTCTTTTCAGCAGTCACAAGGTACTGTGTCAAAGTTTCTAAGATGACTTCATGCATTGTCAAGGAATTCCAAAAAATATGCGCACCAGCAAAAAAAAATAAACATTCATCTTAGATACCTGAAACACATTTGGGATCCTTCGCAATACTTGTTTCCCCCAGATTACAATATGGTTTCCCATACACTTCAGTTGTAGAAGTGGATTAAGAGATAAGCAATTAGAGGAAGCCACCTGCCACCTCCTCTAGGATAACCCCACCTCCTTCCAGTGCATCACTCCCGCTCTGTGCTCCACATTAGTTATCACACATCCCTGTGGTCACAGTCACAGCAGGCAATGTCCTCTAGTCTGTAAACTATATTATCTGTTTAAACACTGGCATCCTGGGCTAATCATGATTCTATCCACATTCCCTGGACCACTAAGGTCAGAGCGAGACTTTTAAAAACCTACTTGGTTTCTGTCAGAGCATCCTAATAGAGAGGATTCTTAACCCAAATCATCTCTGAGACTAAAGACCGTATCATGTGGGGTTACATTTCAATAAACATCTGCACATTTTCCCAATGCCATTTACTTCAAATGAACCCTTGTAATTCTTTCTCATGCTTCGTAAATGTAAAACTTGGCTGCTGCTTGTATTTGTCAAAAGCAAGACTGCCTTCACACACAGAGGTTTTTTTAAAGCATATTCACTAGTTTTGGTATCTCTCCAAAAAGACAATGCCCAGAAATGGCAAGACTCTGCCATGATGTTGACAACTCAATCCCCAGCAACATCAATCACCACCTTCAGTTTAACAACTCTATTGGATATTCATAAAAACCAGACAAAAACCCCTTTTAGCTGAGAGCCTAGAGTTCAGATGAAGCCCTGAGTTTAACCATCCAGGACTAAGAGCGATAATAACTAAATAAGGATTCTGAACACTGAAAATACTAAAAATGAAAAATTAATGTTTAAAAAAAGCCAGTCACATGAAAGAGCAACTGATAAAACAAGGAGCCTCAATATATACCTGTTCCATTGACGGACAAGCTATGATCTGGAGATCTTCATCACTAAATTCTTCCTTTAACAAAGCATGGAGTTTCTGGAACATTTGCTGAATGTTATTCTTTTAAAAGAAAGAAGAAAAAAACTCAATACTAAAAAACACAACACCCATCTCAAACATGAGTAAGCACAATGTACATGGAATAGCTACTGAAGTGACCATGTAGGGAGAAGCAGTCAAGCTTTAAGGGCTTTTCTTTTAAAACAAGCCCCACAACAGCCACAAGGAACCCATGCTGGCTGTTGAGAGAAAAACTTCAGCTAAGATGTGCTAAGCTGAAACACTGAGACGTACAGACTTAACCTGGAAGCTTAAAACTCAAGCTTCATTCTTCCTGGTGGGTTTACAGTGGGTCTCCCACTGAATCTGTGTCATCCTCTCTGCCTCCAGTGCTTCTGCCCATGCATAACTGATCAAGCTGTACTGGTTTTGGCTGTGACAGAGTTTGTTTTCTTTACAGTAGCTCATATGGTGCTGACTGGAAGATGTGCAGAATGAACAGAACCAGTTACTTCCCTGTATGTTATGTAGGCTGAGTAAAATTGAGAGCAGGACAGCTTTTTTTTTTTTTTAAAGCTTAAATATATCATTATAAAACATATTACTAGAATTTTTTTTTTTTAATTTCATGTGTCTTTTCAACAGGCTTCTCAGATCAGGTACACCACGTTGACTGTAATAGTCTGTTCACTATTACATGCGCATGGTATTTGTCACGTTTACTGGCTGGACTGGTAGCCTAGAATAACTCTACAGATACACAGATATGTGTATGTATGTGTGTCTGTATGTATACACTTATAAATATATGTATGCATACATTTATATAGATATATTATACATATAACCATACACACAGAGAAATATAAGGTGAACGATCCCATAAAATATGTTTGAAGTCTTTAACTAAATAAAGGCCCAATACCTATGGAAAAACATGCTGAAGTACATATAGCAATACTCACCCTAACTGGCTTAAACAAAATTAGTTCTGTATCTTTATTGGACAAGTATAACGACATGCTTCGTAACGTTGATGGCAGCTTTGTTTTTATTGTCTTGTAAGTGGAAGAGACCAGATCGTTGATCTTTGCTGAAAGTAAAAGAAAACATGCTTAATAGGCTAAAATGGCATTCTGCTAGTTGAAACCTACACTCCAGCATATCACCTCCACTTTACTGAGACTGATCATAACCACAGGGTTGAGTGAAAGGGAAAGAGGGGTGGACTGGGCTGTGCAGCATCAACCCATCATACAACCACAACATGCCAAAGCTTTTCTTTTGGGACCTACTCAAGACACCAGCCCCTCTTTCCCTGCAGAAAATGCACCCAACCCATTTCTGCAAACTCCCACATCCTCCTGAGGTTCCTGAAGTCACAGCCTTCCAACAGCAACAAAGTTCTACATAGGCTCCCCCTTAGAAAACTTGCCTGGAAAAAGAAACTGCTGGGAAATAAACAGTGCTAGTAAAGAGAACAGCGTATCACAAATTCTCCTTACTGACCACAGGCCACCTCTGTAAGAAGAAAGGCTGCACAGCCATCTGGATTTTGAATCAACCAGACAGGAATCCTCTCTCAGACAAGACCTTCTTTCTTTATTGCTAGGTATTTTAATGATTTTACAAGATCTTTGCTTAAAGGGCAGAGGAAAAAATACATTTTGTAGCTTTAAAGTACCAAAGTTAATACACTATGTTCATTTTTTTTCCTCAACTTCTACTGCATCTAAATTTTCTGCCTACTGCTTCCCAGACAAATGACTCCAAGAAACAGCAGAAGCTCCGCTTAGATCTGCCTCTACACACATAATTATCTCCAAACAAACATTAAAAATACTCCTGAAGAAGCAGGAGATGTTAAGTAGAAGCTCGAGTTAGCCCTTGAGAGTGTCTGACCCATGGAGCAGCACTGAATTATGAATGAACGTGGCTGGCTTTGCATTTTAAGAACATGATGCAACAGAAGGTTCCAATGTATGAATTGGAATAATCAGATTTCTCAGTGTCACCCAGAAGCACAACTTTGTAATGTGAAGAGCAAAACCACCCAGAAACATCTAAACTACTCCAAATGTTCCTACAAAGCATTCACATTTGAATTCTTAAGAAAAGGGAAACAAAGCTGGATTCCATTTTTGCATAGTGACAGGAAAACTGAAAAGGAAGTAGGTACCAAATGTACAGACAACAAAACCTTCAATGCAGATTCATTTTTTCCTACAAAAGCAAAAGCTTTACCTTAATGCAATCAAATAATTCCTTAAGCACATTCCATATGCAGTTGCAGAAATGCTGTTTTCATGCAAGAACAGTCACAGCTTGAGAAATACTCAAGTCATTCATCTACTGCACCAATTAAATACATATTCTGAAGTTTGTCGGGTTTTGATTTAGAGGTATCTTAAGACATTTAAACTAGCACACAGGTAAAAACGGAAACCAGGATTTTCAAGAAAAAGGTAGACAGTTCTTAGGTACTTAGAATTTTTCCAAATCAATCACAGTCTCACAGTCCAAATTAATGTGGCCAGCTTTTCAGATTCCTGTGTTTTAGAAGTCAGGCACAGAGAGAAATAACATTCTGAAATACTTGAGCCCCATATAATACAGCTTATATTGCTCTACCAAAAAATGGTGAATGGCAAGGGTCTTTTTCTCCATTTGATGAGAAGTTTTTAGAAGTCTCAAAGTAATAAATGATCATGGCTTTATTAGCCTACAAGCAACTCAAAGGTAACATGAATATAAAACAAAGCAAATACCTGGTTGCGCCCAAGGTTGCTGCGAAAGGCTGTACTTGGGACCTCCTTGAGTGGCCATTGTTTTTAAAGCAGCTACCTAAAACAAGTACAATCAACAAAATGATGTTTCTTTCAGTTCAATTCACAATGAAGTGACCAAGTAACAGTTCCACAAGTCTCTCAGACACTGCAGTGTACGGAATCTCCCTTGCTCGCTCTCTTCTATGCCCTGACTTAACACCACACAGGGGAAGTGGCTTGACAGAAATGCAATTCAAAATTACAACCATGATCACTTCTTGAAAGTAAAATTCAAAATGGGATTAAATTTACAAAGATGCTGAGGCACCTAAGGATACAAAACCTCAAAAGAGATTTATACTTAAGCAGGTTAGTCAAACTCCCCAGATTCCTAATCAATCACTGGGATCACTTGGATAACCTACCAATCTCACCGGTTACCCATCTATATTTTACGCATGCCACTAGTCCCTCAGCCCAGCATGACAGGCATCAGTGAATTTAATACTGTAATCTTCTAAATTCTCAAAAAACAGCAGCTGGGATACTTGTTATGTCCATGCAATGCTGTTGACCCAGCTTCTGAGATGTCATGCCACTTATTCTCAGTACATAAGGATCCACATCACACTTTTTCCAGAAGTAATAGATCCTGCTCCATGGTTTTCTCAAGATGCCTAGAAATCCTGAGCTCTAGAGCAGGTTCTACAAAGAAGTGTATTGTAACAAGACATCTTTTTTGTTCCTATCCCCTAGGATGCCTAATCTTTCTGATCAACTTTTACCAGGAATTTCTGTCACAAACAGGACTTGGGAGGAAAGTCCTGCTCAGCAAGCACCTCACTGCTGTAAAATACGCTGAGAACAGAAACTTTTAACACACTTCACAGCCATACTCTGAGACCTCCCTCAAGAACACGCATGACCTAAGATTGTTTTTGAAGGCTTACAAATTCAGTCAAGGCAGGAGTTTTCTGGCAAACAGAAAAGCTCCTGCCGACTTTCACAGACCTGTTTCGACTCAATGAAACATTAAAGCTTCTTTATCAAAGAGCATAAGTGTTGCTCTTAAACTATGTCATGTTCCTTTAATCCATTAATCTCAAAAATGCCTGGAAAATTGTTGTTGGAACTTAAAGGGAAGCACGACCTTATAATGGGAAATGCCATTATCTTCAGCTAATCAGACAGAACTAACAGGTTCTCCTACACGCAATTCAAATACTAATTCCCTTGTCCTGCCAGCATTTCAGTTAGGGTAACAAACACGCAACACGTTTGTACCTTTGTCATGAACTCCTCCAGCTGTTCTATAAACTGTTTGGTTTGCTGCTGAATAAACTGCTCACAAGCTGATTTCAGATGACGATCTACATCTTTCTTAGAGTCAATATAGTGTTCTCTGATTTCTGGAGTACCCTTGAACAGAAGACAACAATTCTCTCCTTTTTATTTGCCAGAGATCACCACCCACTTAAATGACCCAATTTTTCTTATGCAATAAGACTCTATATTACCTCCAGCAAGAACTGTATCAAGGCGTTGTTGCTGTTTAGTCTAAAAAATCTTGAAACTGTCTTAGGGTTCAGGATTTTAAACGCTGCATCTGTGAATCAGAAAGTCACTCCCGCTGTAAGTCAAAGGGATTCAGCTCCAGGAAGTAAAAACTTTTATCACTCATTTTTGCATAAAAAAAAATGGCCTAGCATGATTGGGAGTATAACATTAATGATTCCACTACCACTAGGTGCAAAGACACAAGTGCACATGCACAGAAGCACATAAAGCTTGATCCACTATTTTTTAATTGCACGTACGGTAAACCTGAATCTAACAGCTGCACAGTCAAAACAGATTAATACATTACATGAACCTAACAAACGACAGATACTAGCTGTAGTGCTATCAGCACGCAAATTGTGTGAGCTCTTTTCCTTTTGTAACTATATCTACAAGTGAAAGACTTTTACATAAGCTATGTAGTTAAGCATTTACAAACAATATGCAGAATTTGGCCCATGTTGCCTGGGAAAGCCAAGTACAGTTGCATGAAATAACTTAGAACTGGCACCCTTTTCCTCTGTGCTTAATTATTTTAGTTAGGACTAAACAACAAAGCATCAAGGTTGATATACACTCATGTTTATGGTCTCTACAGAAGTCCCAAGAAGGAAAAGCAACCATGTCTGTAATTAACACAAGACACTGAAATTATTCCTACAGTGTTACCACGATGTTGTCAACCTGAAATCTAGTCAAACTGGCAAAAAGAAAATTATCAACACAGTTTCAGTATGGCTTATTGCCCTAATGTCATTCATTTATCATCCTACACATCCATCTGCATTTTTCATTTCAAAAACAATTCTGCACCCCTCTTGCTGTATAAAACAACAGGAGGGAAACAAGACATAAGAGTTAAAGAAATGCTGTCAAAGGTATTAAACAAAGAAGGAATACCGGATATGCAGGCATGTAGGTTTTGCACTGAACTAAGAATCTGCACTCCTATGCAGTTAAAGGAGACTGCAGAGAAAGATTCATTTTGTTCTCTGAATTATTTCCCAGAAGCTTCATTGATTCCAAAAAGAGTCTTAAGTTCTCCATTAGAAGCTTATGAACTAGTCAGTGTGAAAGTCACTTCTCACCACTGTATACTTCAGTTACATGAACCTTAGCATTATACTACTTTAAAAAAAATATTGGACGGAAGCATGACTTTTACATTAAGCCGTGTCCCTTTATCTATAAATCCCAAATTAAATCTTAAATCTATGTGCAGAAAGCTTGGCTAGAACACAGTAAAACTCTTATTAGCCATGTTATTTTTCTTCTACAACTCACCCCAAATATAAAAGCCCTACTGGCCTATGCTACACTACATTAAGAATTAAGCACAACGCACATCTTTTCAACACACACACATACACACCACACACCCCCCCAATATAAAGAAAGTGTTTTCCATTACTTACCACTACCACTTGCAAAGCACTGGCTGGCACAAAAATTTATTCAATTAAATGAAGGTGGAGAACAAATTTGTGTGTCAGCCAGGACAAGACACCAAAAGGATGTATTTGCCCTTTAACCTCCAGTCAACTAGAAACTACTCAACAGGTAGGAGGTTTCATTGATGTTCAAATGCAACAGGTGAAATGGTTAGTGTAGGAATTGCTTGCTTCAGAGTTAAAACAGCAGCATATTAGATGCCAGGAAAGAAAAGTTATTTCTTCAGCTTTCTCTTCTCGAATGGAAGAAGAGAAACTTGACATGCTTCCAATTATTTTTCCCATTATCTTTATAAACTTGATAAGCGCATGACAGTTCACTTTTGTACTGAGAGGCTTTTTTCTGCATTTTACAAAGGAATCATAGTGCAATTTTAAAAGTCATGACCGTGGCCACTACTCTCTATTTTCCCTTCCTGCAACAGACACAGTTGCTACATAAAACTATACAACAATACTGCTTATTCAACTTGCAACATAAGAAATCCTTTCCAAAGCAAAACTTCAGAGAAAGGTCTAGGAAATCTTAATTTGTTCTAACGAGTCACCTATGTATTGTTAAATTCACCTGCTAAAGAGCGGTAACAAAAGATATTCCTTTAAAGGGTCAGAAAAGAGGAAAGACATCTCTGTGCAACAGAAATGTAGATTACTTAGCTGTTCTTAAAAAGGACTGGATAAATAAGTTAGGTCAGCAGCAAAAAGCAGTCAAACACATTTCATACAAAAATAAAGAATTTGTTAAACACATCTTGAATCGCCCTAAATAGGAGAATAGTTTCAGGTTTTTTGAGAGAAGGTAAGAACAAAGCAAGAGATTAGAACAAGCATAGAGGTCATTGCAAGTGAACATAAAATAAACCCAGAACTTTTGCTGGCACATTAAGGGAGGACAATCCCATCCCTCTCTGTAGCCAGCAACTGTTTAGTACCTCTAGTTTTCTTAAGGTCCAGGGAAATTTCCTTAATGGTGAAATCAGTGTGGAAAGGAGCAATTTGTTCACGAAGAATCAAAAGGTGTTTTATTAAGAAAAGCTGTCCATCAACCTGGGTCTACAGCACAACAAGAGAAAGAACATGCATTACATGTAAAAAAAACCCCACAATTAAATGAAGAGCAAAGATTCAACACCTTTTACTTCCTATAACAAAATTAATACTAATAATCTTACTAACAAGCTTTTTCCTTTAGTCTGTAGTGCCATTAACTACACTCTGGGATCAACAAATACCACTTCTGTACTGTTCCTAACACATTGCTCTAAAGAAGCAGACTTTATTCATGTTTCTTAGAAGAACTGGATTACACAGCCATATTACTAAATGTGCACATTAAGTACAGGTATCCATTATTTGAAAGATACAAACTTATGAAGAATAAGAGCCAGGAATTACTTCATGTAATTCATATAATTTATAGTTGAAAAACCATGAGGTTCTGAAATTTTTTTAATCATTATGATGATTAAAAAAAAAGCCAAACAGTTAATGTTTCTCTAATAACCTTGATTAACTGTGCTATTGTGCAAAGGTCTTACGAGGCATTTTTCTCATGTCATTAAACACAAAGCTTAGTTAATTTCTAAACAGTACAGCAAAGATACAAAGAATAAAACAAGGCCAAGTTCACACCACCAAGACGATCAGTTTTGCACTGCTTGTTATTTTAGCTATGTGCTTTATACTGCATGCTGCTTTTAATCTTTGAAGTTCATGGCTCATTGAGGTAAATGGAGGACAACTCAGGTATTCAAATTTGCTTTTGCAAGCTAGAAGAGAACTTTCCTTGATATAACATTAAATAAAACAGTAAAGAAGAAATTAGATTCAAATCTGCAGTTTTAACAAATAGAAATGTTTACTAAAAATAAGTGGTGGAAGGGTTTCTTGATTTTTTTATTTTTTTTATTCTTACATGCACTATTTCACCAGATAATGTTAAATTAACATGCATCAAGAACAAAGTGGTACAGATCCTAGTCCTGGGCCAACTTATCTAGGGTTCACTGCAGGGTTCACTGATGAGTTTCATTCTCTGCAATAGTTTAAATCAATGCTGACCCGATATACGGTGCTAGAATGGATAATTAACCGGAGAACTCTGAATCAATTACGTATGAAATAGTTACTTGCTCAAGATAGAAGGAAACAGGGTTTGAATTTCTTTAAAAAGATATTACATTTAACAGATTTTTTTCAAAGGACACTCAGAAGAAATACTTCAAAACAGCTCATCATTTCTAATAGCAACTAAAATTTTTTTCATTACTGAATATTTACTGCTTATACAAATGCAAAAATTTTAGCTTCCTAAAACTGTCCCCCCCCCTTTTTTTTTTAAAATTCACTTCTTGACTGTCAGAAATTAGCAAAATTACTACAGTATTTGTATTAAAGGAACCGTGACAGGAAAAAAGAAGGTTTACTCCAACTACTTAAAGTAACAAAGTTAAAATGACTTGATGAAACCGCATTGAATTCTGAGCAACACATCACACCAAACCTTTTGATAATAGACAGTTCTGAGAGGAGAATATTTAACAAATCTTCCCAGTGAATTTAATGCTTAGAAAGATTTTTGAAAATTCAAACAATGGAGGCAGAGAAAAAGAGAAAATAGAGTCACAGGCAGTGAAACCAAATATGGAGAGCAGAGATTTCTAGCAAAAATTTTTCTTCAGGTATCACTGATTGAGATCACATGAGTTAGAGCAGCCTGTAAACACGATTGCTGATTTCCATTCTACCTTTTCAGATAGGCTAGCATGTGAATCATTGTCTTTGCTTTACAATACATTAACTGTAACTAAAAGCTGGCAAATCCATCGCCAGATTTCAACAGAATTCTGAACAACTGCTTCAGGGCTTTAGATCTACACGGGGGAAACGAAATCATACCCAAAGCACAGATTCTGACCTTGTTTTTGCTGATAGAATCGGCAGCTCCCAGCAGCGAGTGAATGCAGGCAGATAAGGCCTCCTGCGATAATCCCTGAAACACTGCCCTCTGCAGGGAAGAAGAAATCAGACAAAAAAAAAAAGGTGTTGGCAAAGCTTAAGCAGAATTTAAAAGTTGCAGGTTGTGAAGGATGTGCTTACCAGCACATAAAACTCTAGATTAGTTAGCTACAAACAAGTCTTCTAAATGCAGTAAGACAGGATGGAGCAGTCATATATAAAAGCTTGCTACAGCACGCACTTAGACTGGATACAGGTATACACTCAAGCAGCCACCAAGCCAGGAAACATGAAATTACTACTGCACCCTTAATTGGATTACTGGTGGACTTGATAGTGTTAGATTAATGGTTGGACTGGATGATCTTAAAGGTCTTTTCCAACCTAAATGATTCTATGATTCTATGCCCTGTTCACCCTCCAGCTCTGAATTTGCACCCGGGTGGTGACATGGTCAGTGACCCCTTAATGCATTCACAGCTAACGGCACGAACGATGCTTACTGGGTAACCTGACTAGACACTTCATGCATCAGGGTAACTACCTGTGTCTGCAATTTATACTTGCAACAGACATGAGATCATTCGAGTGAGCTTAACCTCAAGCAAACTCAAATTACCTCACGTTGGTGCCAGGTTAGTAAACAAACATGACAGCTGCCGTGGCCCAGGTGACACAGAGTAACTCATTAAGCTGCAGCAACTAGATCATACGGCTGAGCTAGCCGTAGGAACACAGCTCGCCTCCACCAGCACGCCAGCGTAGCACACGACAGCCCTGACTGCCAAGACTTGCCAGTGCCACTTCATTCATGTCTTCCATCTACAGGGTGCAGGCAAGGCATACCAGTTCTGCTGGAATATCTCAGTGAAAAAAATAAACAAATCGCTGTGCAGACACACTACAAATGAGCCTTGCAAACAACGCAAAGAAGACCTCATCTCCAAAGGTCTAGCTGAAAACAGGGGCAAATGCTCATTTATCTTTAATGAGATTGATATATTAAGCAATAAAGTATTAATACTTTCCAGCTTCTTTTTAAGCAAATGGCATCTTGGTAGCAGTTTCATGTAACACCTATCAAAGATATTTTGAAACGCATTAAATGTATCTAATAAAGATACAACACGTACAGAAAAAGCAAAAACACTTGCATTATGTTTCTCAGAGACTTACTAGCCTTTTATGCTATTAGGTGACAGACATAAACAGGATTCTAAAGGGCAAGTCTCAAAATCATTGTGAAGTAAACACTGCTCTTGTTTCTGTTAGACATGAAGATTCCTACTGTCTTAAACTTTGGAAATGTCTCCTACATTTTGGAAGGTGAAAAGATATGGCAGAAAAAATTTTGGAGAGCATTTCCAAAATGTAGAAGTAGTAGAGTCATCATTTTGAAGACCAGAAACATCACCTCGTCTGATGTCCTGCAAAGCACACAGCAAGAAACACATTCGACCAGTAATTTCAGCAGTAAGACTGTTCTCTATAATCGACCCAGAACTTTCTATTCTTTCTTGTCCTACTCACTCAACTTTGGTGCCATGTACCTTGAGCATCAGACAGTGAAATGTTTCTGTAATAGCAAAAGCAACAGATGTGCAAACCAGTGCCTTTTTTCTTATTCCACACATACAAAACTGTCTTTGGAATGATGACCTAAATTTGTCAGTTCATTTGTCTTACATAAAGATAGCAGCAAAAAGACTAAGAGATAACAGAGGCCAGTAATTGTCCATTCCTAATTTACATTAAGTTATTGAGACATGGTGCTACACACTTCATAACTTCACTTAGAAAATTAGATAAAGAAATTTTTGCATACGTCTATACATCTGTACAGTTTGGAGAGACACACTAGAGTCCTTCTGACAGTAGGATACCACATTCCATGCAGATCTGCTGGTGAAATCGTCGTCTGGTGCCTGGGATTAAGTGATTCTGCTGAACCTGTTTAAAAGTAAAATACACACCTGAAAAACTTGCCCATCTGTCCTTTCAACTGAAGGAGACTGCAATATCAACTGCATTTTATACTGACTCCACAGTAATAAGACGTATTTTATTGCACCCAAACAGGTTAGGGTTTGGGTTTTTTTTTTTTTTTTTTCCTTCTGAGCAGCTCAGTACTGGATTTCTGATGTGTATAAAGCACATGGCTGTGAAAGACATGAATTCACTTTCAGGGATGGACCAGCTTGACCTTTTTTAATGAGTCAGTTTTACAGGCATGTCTCCAATGACACCACTTCTTAGCTCAACAGCTGAAATGCTCAAATAATTACTGGGGGGGAAAAAAAAGGTAGGAGAAAGAACAGGAAAAAAATGGTTAGTGATCATGGAACTACAGGACATGCTCAGGAACAAAAAAAAGAGGGGGAAAAAAAAACATTCCATCAATTTTACCTCTTCATGCTTTCCTTTCTGCTGGGGATAATCCTACATGGATCAAAAAGTTGCAGAAATTGTAGGGTTTTAACATCATGTTAATAACATGATTTGCCATGCAAAAATAATGGCAAAACCAATTTTGTCATGAGGGGGTTGTAATCATAAAAAAGTACTCCTCCTGGGTAATCTTTGTAATAATTCTGTATGCTCAAAATGGATTTTCACAACACCTGACAGACAGAAGCCCTGTATTGTTTTCATTTTGCCCCTAAACCCTGGGAAACAGCTGAGTCAATAGCATCAGAACTCTGATTCTAATTCGCAACCATTCAAAAAAGTACAATTGTAAAGTTTTACCTAATGATGGAATAAGCACTTGTGAAGTGTTTATGTAATCAGTGCAGGAATTGTCTAAAATAATTCAGCAATATCTTTCTACCTTTTGCAACTATAAATTTATCGTTACAGTAATTAGAAGGCCTGTAAGACCGTAGCTGTCAGTTTGAGGTTCCTAGGCTATTTATGAGTCAGTTCAGCTACTCCTGAAGGCACTGAAATGGGAGAAAGGCACCTTTGAAGGGCTAATAATCCCAATTATCTCAGACACTTATCTTCAAATTACACCGTACAGGTTCCTTCCATCTCCTGAATGCAGGTGGGATTTACAGGACTTGTGAATGCGACACACCTGGCTTGAAGAAAGATTAATTCCCCTCTCAATGGGATTTGTGGAGTCCAGCTAGAAATAGCCAGAAAGACCT
Organism: Pelecanus crispus; assembly: GCF_030463565.1. Classification (NCBI taxonomy): domain Eukaryota; kingdom Metazoa; phylum Chordata; class Aves; order Pelecaniformes; family Pelecanidae; genus Pelecanus; species Pelecanus crispus. The sequence continues at coordinate 194,158,738 of NC_134643.1, read as the reverse complement.
TTGCAGGCTTTGCAAGCCAAAAGCAAAATATTACCAGGTAATCAAAAGGAATATGAGAAACAACTGACAAAGAGCCAGGAAAGGTGCTGCTGGGGAAAAATAACACTGTACCATTGTGAACAATGACAAAATAAAGGGAGAAATTCTTTATGGATCTTAGACAAAAATTTAAAGGGTTCTAACACTCAAATAACTGGCATCAAAAGAGCCACGTTTCACGGAATTTGCTTCCAGTTCACTGTAATTTACAAGCACATGGTTCATATAGTTAAAAAGTCAAGGGCTATATTCTGAATTATTGTAAACGGCTAAAATTACTAACTGGTTTCAGTAAGTGGAAACACATTCAAAGGAAGAAGTTGCCTTCCCAGGTAAAGGCACACACAAAGACACTCCTAGATGCTCAAAGCATTCATTTAAGAGACACGCCTGAAAAGCCAAACCACCCTTCTTATCTTAGCACAGTTAACAAACAGAAGCATCCTTAAGTATACATCTTGATGGTAGGGCTACTTTGCAGTAGAGAATACAGAATCTGTTTTATACAAAGTACAATACATGCTGTCAGCTACAAAAGTAGTTGCTTCACAGAATGGATGGCACTGGAACCACAAAGAAATGCCACCAAAAGAACAAGATTAAGTTGTTTCTCATTCCCAAACAAAAAAAAAGTTATTAAGAACCCCAAGACGAAGTTCACCTCTCAAAATCGTTTACAAATTTCTCTAGGAAAATAAACCGTTACCATACATGCATGTTTCTCACTGATGGTTCAAGTTAATGCTCACTCTCCATGAGTTTTATGCATTAGTTTGACAACATGAGATATATTTCATACCAGATTTAACTAAGCTGCAGGACTCGGGATCTTCTAGCCGGACATCTGAAAACGAAGCTTCAGATGGTAGCTTCTTCTGTTCCTCTTTTAAACTCTGTGCAATTTGCTGCAGAGGAAGATATACCACAAAATTTTAATTTTCTTCCCTCCTTAATTTAAGCAGCATTACACTGCTTTGATTACAATAGAAAAAAGCATACTAAATTGCAAAAGGAGTCAGCTACACTCAGCTCCCCAGTGTTTCAAAGACATTAGAAGAAAAAAACAGATGTTTTCAAAACAGTAGCAGGAACATTTCAATATCAATTTAAGATTCTAAGTATTACACAGATCTGTGTAAAGCAGCGTTCTTTCCATTTTGCCTGTTTTTACTGATCTCTAGAAAATAACCACTGAGACCACCTAGAAAGAGAAGTTCAAAACAGGGGAACTCAATTCAACACTCACTTGAATTTCATACAGATAATTTCTGTGATGGTTTTATTCCTATAAATGATATGTGCAGATGGCCCCAAAGTACTCTCTAGTTTATTCCCTGCAGGAGTTCAACAAGAAGCTTTCCCCTAACATTACTCAACACTTCCACACGTCAACCTTTTTCACTACTTGGTCTGCTTCAAAGCAATGACAGGCAGCAAGAATGGACAAAGAACTGCATTAATATTTGAGCAGAACAGCACAAGAAATATTTCTGTGCTGTGCTTTTAACATTTTAATAATTCATTTACTCAGACAGAAGGTCTCTCTAAATAGCAAGGTTTTGAGGTTTAAAAGCAATCAAGTAGCAAAATTAATCTCAAATCAGGCAAAAACTGGAGTCTTACGAGGACATACGAAGAACAGCGCAATTTCTCGATTCAGAATGAACTGTAAAACTCACTTTCTTCTTCCTAACTGAATGGCCATAGGACCCGAGTTTGAAAATAAGGCTTTGTGTAGACTAAGTATCTGCATTGCTTGTCTACAGAAATTATAGCTAACATTAAAAAGTTCTCACAATCATTTTTTTATCCAGTTCTATTCACACAATTTTAGCAAAAAACACCCAAACAAACAAACCTGCACTCCTAACAGTTATACCAGTAAAACTTCTGATCACTAGTTGTTCTGAATGGAGGGATCCCATTTAGCTACATTTTGTGTGGTGGGCTTCTCATATACTATTTTTGCTTTTTCTTCAAAAGCTTCTCAGTCCTTAAACTTCCATTATAAAGGGCAAGTATTCTACAAACTCACTAGCTTCAGGATTTGTAAATGCTTTCCTAAAAATGTATGAATGTCCCTTATAATCACCAAAGCATAAACTGTAACATAATAAAAGCTTTAGACATGTATAAAGACAAGATTATAGCAACGTGAGTTCAGTACTAAGAAGTTTCTCACAGTGATTGTCTGTTTACAGGTGAGAATTGAACGCAGTAAGGTACAGTTATACAATGTTAATTTCTTCCAGCCCACAGCAGGGAAAAAAAAAAAAAAAAATCTGCATTTTATATAAGTAATGCTCTGATTCTGAAGTCAAACAACAGCTTCTTTAGCAACTGGTCAGCTGCAAATAAGTCCTACAACTTCCTAAGCACCACCAGCTATTCTAGTAGATAGATGGAAAGCAGAATAGAGCAATAAAATCTGGATCTTGCCAGTCCATGTCAGAATTGCTGTTCTTAGTCAACTCAGTCCTTTGACAGCTTGGGCCTCTCCTTATAAAGTGAATGGCAACAGTTTGTTTGGGTTGGGTTTTTTTTTTTTTTTTGGGGGGGGGGGGGAGGGGGGCGGGGCTTAATCCCTTCCATGCAATGCTACCTTTCAGTTGCATATCAAATGCAGTTTGCTCTAGTCAAAAGCTAATTTAAAGTCTTTCATCGGCCACTTTTTTATTTCTGTGAGTAGTTTCATTCTGAAATCTTTCATCAATATAGTATTAACCTTTTAAAGTAAGTAGAATTAGTTTGATCCCTTTCAACAGGAACATTGATGCAAACAGCTTGGAATGACTACAAAAATGGCTAATAGTGATAAGAACTTGACAAAGGCTACTGGAAACCACTGTTGACATGCTAAATTAGCTAAAGGTACAAGCAGGTTTCCCCTCACGCTGCCTCAGCATAGCGTACACACATGTGTACCAAACACTAGTAGACCAGTAATTCTGAATACAAACTTGCAGCTAACTGTGCCTGTCTAAAGCTTCTCTTCAACTCCAGCTCAACTAGAAAATACACTGGGTAATACCTACTACTTATGAAAGTAAATAAAAATGTACTGTTATGAGAGAAAATTTAGAAGCTTCAAGTCTAGATAAAACTCTTAACTGTGAGAACTACTGCCAGTTTTACTGAGTTTGACATAAAGTGTTCTCTGACATCTAGTTTAGGGTCATAATTTAATCAGCAGGTGCCAATTTGATAGTGTCGGTAATACTAAATACACCTAAGAACCGGAAAACCCCATCTGCAAAGCACTGTACTGCACAATTGTATATATTGCATATAAAAAGAACACTAATCAAGGACAATAAAAAAGCTGATGCTATACCTCCATCATTTCCAACTTGTCAGGATATGCAAGATCACCCGGAGCAGGCTTGTAGCCTGTGATATCAGTCTGAATGTAAATATGCGTCCTGTAGACAAGACGCTCTTGTACATCTTCTAACATCTGCTTGACACCAGCTGCAAATGCACCCAGTTGTTCAGCTGACAAAAGTTAAAAAAAAGGCACAAATTTGTTAATTTAATTACAAAACCAGCTTATAGACACAAAAGTTTGAAGCACTGCATATAGAACCGTCACAAAATCGGCTTGCTTCAGATGAGGTCAGACTATTTTTGGAACAGCGGCATCCAGACAAATTTGTGACAAACAAGGAGTTACTGAACTCTGTATTGCAGTTGCTTCAGCTCCCCAAATTTTCATTGCATTGTGCAAATGCGATCTCACACTGATAACATCAGACGCCATGTCAGAATTAAGCATTCTAATTATTTGAGACCTGGGTACATAGAGTGGTATTTCTGCCTGGACATCTGTCCTGGTTTCGGTTGGGATAGAGTTAATTTTCTTCCTAGTAGCTGGTACAGTGCTGTGTTTTGGATTTAGTAGGAGAAGAATGCTGATAACACACTGATGGTTTAGTTGTTGCCAAGTACTGCTTATGCTAGTCAAGGACTTTTCAGCTTCCCATGCTCTGCCAGGTGCACAAGAAGCTGGGAGGGGGCACAGCCAGGACAGCTGACCCAAACTGGCCAAAGGGCTATTCCATACCATATGATGTCATGCTCAGTATATAAACTGGGGGGAGTTGGCCAGAGGGCAGCAATCGCTGCTCAGGGACTGGCTGGGCCTCAGTCTGCGGGTGGTGAGCAACTGCATTGTGCATCACCTGTTTTGTACATTCTTCTTATTATTATTTTCCCTTCCTTTTCTGTCCTATTAAACTGTCTTTATCTCAACCCACGAATTTTACTCC